>NC_137442.1:265000-507500 GCF_964374335.1 Astatotilapia calliptera
TTGCCCCGCCTCCTCCCCCTCAGCAGCAGCATGCCCCCTCAGCCCCCACCTCTGTGGTCCAGAAGGTTCGAGGTGGAGCAGCCAAGCGTCCCCTGGAGGTGGTGGTGTCCAGTGGCAGCGCCATCGGTAGTAGCACCCCCACCAACACGACGCCCGTGAAACGGAAACGAGGACGACCGAGAAAACCTCGCCCCGAGGACTCCCTGCCAGCCCCGCCCACTACTCTTCCTCCTCCACCCCTACCACCTGCGCCACCCCCTCCTCCTTCCATCATCAGCTCTGTGACGGGTGGCGTCATCCAGAAAGCCTCCTCGTCGTCGGCCTCCTCACAGCCCGTGCTGGAGCTGGTGATCCAGGAACCGCCCGGCATGGTTCTGGGTGCAGTGGAGCACCGTGGCGTGGTGGTGCAGTGCCCTCCAGAGGTGGACCGCCACAGTAAGCCGCTGCTGTTGCTCCAGAGCCCGGGAAACCAGAGCTGGGAGCTGGCGGCGTCAGGGCGCACCCAGATGGTGGAAGTCATCCAGAAAGCTCCAAGACCGAGCAACAACAACAGCGCCACCACGCCGCCCACCGCACACCTGCCAGCGCCTCCCCTCCCACTGCCCACGCTGCACGAGGAGCAAGGCGAGGTGGAGATCACGCTGACGCCGGTGCAGCCGCACGTCAGCCTGCCGCCACCACCTCCTCCTTCCACCTCCTCTGCTGGCTCCGCCTCTCCCGCCACAGTGATGAAGAATGTGAAAGAGGAAGCAGAGAGCAGCACATCCTCACAGAGGGAGGGGCACTAACCCTGTTACCTCACTCGCTACAAAGCCTCGCCCGTCTGACGTCTTCTTCCTCATTGGTGGAGATCCCAGATTGGCTGCGTCAGACAGCCAGTCAGGGGCATACATGAAACCAGAACACTCACATCTCGCGGCCACACTTCCTCCGAACATTTGTTGGTCTGCTGCTTCGCTTCACCTTAAAACGTGCAGAGGAGGAGGCGGGGTTTGGTACTTACGGGTCAGAGCCTTGTAAAGGTTCTGTGTGTTAAACCTGAGAAACCACCTCTGTAATGAGCTCAGCCTCTGCTCCCCTGTAGGCCGTCGCCTCCAGGAGGTGCCGTTTGGGGAGCAGAGGCTCCGCCCCCTGTTCTGAACAGCCTTGTGTTTTTATCGTGTTGGTTTGTGATTTTTTTTAAATGTGCCCCCCAAAAAGAAGCCGTTTGATCTAAACGTTTGAACGCGACTTTCTTTATTAGTTCAGCTTCTTTGATTGCATTTAAATGATTAATAGTCAGTCACAGACTCTAAAGTGCTCGTGTCTGTTTCCGTCAGGGCCAGATGACCTCACAGCAGACCTGCTTCCATGTGTTCTTTGTCAAGTAGCACCACATTTGTTTAACTAGAAAGTACTTTGTGTGAACTGTGCTGGAAACCTTCACCACCCGGCGACGATTTACTGAAAGTGATTTTTTACTTCAGCAGGTTATTTATGGTGAAAAATTGCCCCTCCTCCGGCAGCCACGTTGTTGTTTTCATGTTAATGACGTGGATGTAGACCCCCCCGCTAGAGAGCACAGCAGCGACACGATATCTGGCCCTTACGGATCGAACGGCTGGTTTGAAGCTTGAGCTCAGGCACAAGGAGCAAAGCACAAGTCGCCCTCCACCAACGCTCGCATGCAGTACGAAGAATTTACCCACTCAGAGCCCGTTAGACGCCATGCACCCTTTGCACTAACCAGCTCCCTGCGAGCGCCACCACAGCTCTGTCCCGATCAGCAGTGTGACACGACCACGTCGAGATGCTGATGTTAATAAAAATAAAATAATAAATAACCCAAAACAAAGGTTTCGGCCACAGGAAGTGCCCTAAACTTGTAACAGGAAGTGGTTCCTGCTCTTCTTCTGTGGTTCCTTCGGGAGGACTCTGGAAGTGTCACATTGCTGAGCGATTGTTCTTCACTTCTGTCAGACAGCTTCTCGCTCCCCGCGGGCGTCGTCTTCATCATTGGTGCTACAAACTGCAAGGCGCGGCACTGCCGCCGTCCTCGCCATCTTCATCCTGTGATCTCAGACTTGTAAAAACCCTGTTTGTCAGTACTCGCGTCTGGAGGTGTGAATGTGGCGTGTTCAAGTGTGTGTCCTCACTTCCCTCTGTCCTCTGACAATGAGAGCTGCGGGTCAGTTAACGGGACGTCGAAAATCATGACTGTTAATTCACACGTGTTGCATGATGGGAAGGTGCACACGGCAGCACTGCACTAAGCGCCAGCATGTAAATATGACTGCATGGTGTAAACTCAGCCGACTGGCACGTCTCGGCGTCCTGTTAACTGCCGCGCCTCGGCCCTGACTGACTCCAGCGTTGCACTGTGTAAAGAGTCCGTGTGTGTTACCAGTTTGTTGTTATATGCATTGAGAGACTACGTCACAGGTATTTATGAGTTATGTTTTGCTTTGTGGTTGCACCTGACGAGAGGCCGGCCGCACTATGGCCGTTTCAGTTTTAAGTGTTGAACAGTATGAATAAAGAGGAAAACACGAGTGTTTTATGAGAGCTGAAGTAATCGCACAGAGTAGTTACATTTCACGGTTTGTAGAAGTAAAGACGTCTCTCTAAAGGCCTCAGTTTACTTCAGACAAAGTTTGTACGATAAACTGCGTCTGACGGCAGCCGCAGGCGAGTCACCTGACCTGGACTGTGGTTACAGCAGTCCACCCGCTTCCAATCGCATCACGTTTGTCAGAGAGCTGTAGGACTGATGCTGAGTTACTCCGGGAGCGTCTGACTCTGGAGGGTTTTCTGACGAAACGTCGGACCTCTTGGGACCTGTTTGTGCTGATCTGGGACCTCAATGGGAATTTTATCCAGGACTGAGAAGGCTTGCTGGTCCTGAACTGGTCCCTGTTGCTTTAAGGCTTCCTTTGAGGTGGACTGAGGCCTAGATGCTTCCAGAAAGAAAAACAAAAAACCCTCGGTGGGCAAAGTTGCTGCTGAGTTGACCGACGAGTCGCTCTGCTGCCAGGCACCGTTGACTCTGTCCTCATCACTTTATTGCAGACCTGATGTTAAAGTCAAATGTTGCTTTTGGAAATCAAAAAGTTCTGACTGAAACCCAAAGAGATTGTTCCCTGTGCAGGAGCTACTGGGCAAACTGGGAAACCTGACAAAGATGCAAAAAGAGCTGAAGTTGGGACTAACAGCGCAAGTAACTGAGCAGAGCTGACATGTGGTTCAGAACGCGAGTCTAAGAGTCGGTTTCCAAAGGCGTTCAGATAAACGGTCGTGATTGTGAGAGAGCCAATCAGGGGGAGAGAAAGTCGAGGGGTAAAGAGGTGGACCTGAGCTGCTTCACACCTGCTCTACCAAGCGAGCAGGTGTGAAGCAGCATGACGAAGCCTGAGACACAAACCCCAGAAACTGTGGTTCATCTGAATAAGTGAACCTGCTTCATCTTTGATGATCCCTGAAGGGCAGAAGGACTCCAGCTCTGGCCCAGTCTGGCCCTGCACTGGGAGCCTGGGTTTGCAGCTGTCTGTGGGAGGTGTTCACTGTGGAGCCGCAGTGCTCGAACAAACTAAACCAGAAACGGGTCAGATAATCAAAGATTAAACGATCGGGATCCGGGTAGCAGGGCGTCAACTCCAAGGGGCCAGACTGACGACACGGCGCCTTCTGATGTCACTTCCTGTCTTGTTTATATGTGCTGTACATGTGTAGAGCGGCTCCCCTGCGAGCCCTCTGAGATGTGAACAGCTGATTGTTACTGACCCTCACCGGGTCAGAGACCTTCACTGACGAAACGTGACGAGATGACGAGGCACTGTTGGGAGCGAGCCCTGGCGGTCCCGTGGGGGCCGGGTTTTTGTCTGTAGCTGTGACCAGCGGCGTTGACGTTTCCTGTTGTTTTCCTTCTGCCTCGTGCTTTGTCGGTTGTTGAGCTTGTTGATGTGCAGATTTTCTTCTTCCTGGTGTTGCCGTGAGAAACGCCATCGGTTTTCTGCATGTGTTCCCGTGGCTGCTGGTCTCTCTTTTGGATGTTTGTTTCTCCGTAACTCCGCCCTCTCTCCTTTCTGTTGCTTTTTTGTTTTGCACTTTACTTCGGGAGCGGTGGAGGATGAACCTCCCGTTCAGCAGTGTGACGCAGCTTCGCTTGTGTTTGTTTGTTGTGAAGAGAAAGTGAAGCGTGATGAGGACAGAAGCCAGAACTTTAATGTGAATCTATTTTCCTACGTGACGCAATAAAGACGTGACGTTAACTTACTCTCTGGTCTCCGCCTTTCATTTCAGCGGGTGTTAAATCACTTCCTGATGACTAATCGGATCTTTGGAAAATGCCGTCAGCATTCCCGAGGGTCCCTCACTGCTCACGGGATCTGAGGGTCACAAGAGGACTTGGGGGTCACAAAAACTGAATCCTCTGGGACAAACCTTGATACGCTGAATGATCCTCTGAGTTTGATTTGTTTCTAGTTTGAGTCTGAAATCAGATTCTTTTTTGTTAAAATGTTATAATTTAGTTTAAAACAGACCTGAAGTA
The DNA here is from genome assembly GCF_964374335.1 of Astatotilapia calliptera. Lineage (NCBI taxonomy): Eukaryota > Metazoa > Chordata > Actinopteri > Cichliformes > Cichlidae > Astatotilapia > Astatotilapia calliptera. The sequence continues at coordinate 269,529 of NC_137442.1, forward strand.
TTTCAAATGGAGCAATGGGTTTAAAAGATGGTTTCTTTAAATGTCTTCTTTCTCTTCTCACTTATTTCATGTTCTTTGTAAAGCTGCTGATGGAGATCGAAAACAATCAGTGAAAACACAAAAGAAGAGCTTATTTTCTGCCTGTGTGACAATCGCAGACATAAGAATAAAAAGCTTTAATTGCCGTTGTTCACAGTGAAATTGTGGGTGGTCCACACCAACTGTGCAGGAATAGAATATAAATAGTAAAACAGTCGGGAGGGGCTCAGAGTTGAACTGCTGCTCCTCCACATCGAAAGGAGCCAGTTTAGGCGGTTCAGGCATCTGACAAGGATGCCTCCTGGGTGAGGTGTTCCAGGCATGTCCCACCGGGAGGAGGCCCCGGGGCAGACCCAGGATATCTCTCAGCTGGCCTGGGAACGCCTTGGTGTTCCCCTGGACAAGCTGGAGGAGGTGGCTGGGGAGAGGGAGGTCTGGGCTTCTCTGCTTGGGCTGCTGCCCCCACGACCCGGCCCCGGATAATCGGAAGAAGATGCATGGATGGATGGTAAGACAGTCATTCTTCTGTCAACGAGGAGTGCGGATCGGCAGCACAAACAGTGTTTTCATCTGATCTAATTTATCTTTCTAAATAGTGGGTGTTTGTGGGTGTATGGAGCAGGGGACGTCGTCTGTCCTCGCCTTTCTGTGACAGTCACCGCACACAACTGTTGAAACATACAGACTTCAGTTTCAATGAGAGCCAATCAAGAAGCTGACCTGTTAAAGTGGACATGAAACACTACAGGATAAACATGACAGTACAAAATACAAAAGTAATATAAATTTACACAAGAATGATAATATTTCTGAGGCAGTGAGAGGTTATTATTGCACATTGCTCAGTGGTTTGCCATCAGTCTGACTGTCAGGGGAAAGAAGTTATTGAAAAGATTGTTCTGTGAGGGTAGATGTGGGACACTGCCGGTCAAAAGTTTGGACACATCTTGTTTTTCCTGTTTTTATTACTTTCTGCACTGTAGATTCAAACTGAAGAAGTTAAATACATATGACACAAGGATACGTGGAATTATGTAACAAAGAAAAAGATGATAACTCCAGATATGTTGTATTTTAGACTCCTGTAAGTATCCACCCTTTGCCTTGATGACACACTGTAAACCCTCGGCCTTGTCTCAGTGAGCTTCATGATGTAGTCACCTGAGATGGTTTCACTTCACAGGTGTGCCTGTCAGGGTTTGTATGTGGAGTTTCTTGCAGCAGTCCGGTTGGTGCACAGCTGACAGCCCTATTTGACAACAGTTAGACTTCATGTTATGGCAAGAACCAATCAACTAAGAGAAACAACAGTCCATCATTACTTTAAGAACTGAAGGTCAGTCTGTAAAAATGCTAAAAATGGCTTGTATTTGTACAGCGCTTTACTAGTCCCTAAGGACCCCAAAGCGCTTTACACATCCAGTCATCCACCCATTCACACACTGGTGATGGCAGCTACATTGTAGCCACAGCCACCCTGGGGCGCACTGACAGACGCGAGGCCGGCAACCTTCCGATTACAAGGCGACCTCCCAACTCTTGAGCCACGATCGCCCCTTTGAATGTGTCCCAAAAGTGCAGTTGCACAAAACATCAAGCACTACGAAGAAACTGTCTCACATGAGGACGCCCCAGGAAAGGAAGACCAAGAGTCCCTCTGCTGCTGAGGATACGTTCATCTGAGTTACCAGCCTCAGAAATCACAAATTAACAGCAGCTCAGTTTAGAGCCCAGATTAACCCCACCCAGAGTTCCTTTATTTCTCGCTAGTACACGGGGTTCTGCCCGGCCTGAGAGCCGTCGCCAGTCCCCTTCAAGGCCTTCCCCAAACCGCAGCACTATCACACTTCCTCATCCATCCTTACCAAGGAAGTGGTCCCTGCTAGTGAAATACAATTTATTAATCAAAGGTGAGCGGCGATAACTGACTACATGTGTATACTGTGTCATGATTGGACAGACATGGATGTAAACCACACTGAGGTGAAGTAACCACAAGGCACTGATTCTAACGTAAAGGTACTCTGGATATTATCAAATGTGCAAAGATTGTTAAATGTTACATTTTTTGTTTGTCAGGTGTCCTGTTTGAAGGAAACACTGGACTGCATGTGTGCACATGAACACAAGGAAGGAGAAATCCTCAGACTTGAAAGATTGTTCGTTTATTGGCTGTTTAGTCATTTTATGACAAGATGGATGCTGTTGTTATATTTCAATATAGTTTCTGAGTTGAGGAGGATAAAAGAACATTTAACATTAAATGTACGGATGCTGTGCACTAAGCAAAGCTTCATTTACAAAGTTTTCTCCTACCAAATTTTGAGAAAATGGTTGTAATCGTATAGAAATGTAAGATTATAAAGAAGTACACAGTTACAGTGAAAAGAAGTGGCTGTAAATGGTCACATAAACAGAACTTTCAGTTTTTCTCTTAACGGAAAAATAAACAGTGAATAAACGGAACTTTCCGTGTCATAACTGAAGGAAATGTCCGTAAATAGTACAGAGTGGACTGAAACTCGACACAATGTTCCTTTTTCTGTCAGCGTCCGTTAAAAAAACAGAAAACGGAATTTTTTATGCAGTGCAAAAAACACTTGTTGTGACAGGAATGTTGTTTGTGGCTCAAGGTGAAGTGACATCGTTCACGAGGGACACACCTGACATATATCTCACATATTACAGGCCAACAGATTCTTTTAGCGGTTTAAATACGGACAGTCGCTTTTTGGCAGAACACCGGGGTCCCGAGCCACGCAGTGAACGATTGGAAAGCTGACATCACGTCCACAGGAAACAAGTCTCCACGTCCTTCACTTACACGGGGGCTTCACTTTTCCTCACTGCTAAATGAAGTAATGTAGTCAGTCAGGTGATGTGAGAAGGCTGTTTTCCCTGCAGACGTGCTGATGGTCGTGTCTGTGCTGGGCTGTGAACTGTCTGGATGTCTTTGGGAGCGCGTCATTAAAAAGCGCATCCGCTGATTGCGCGCTCGGTAAATCAGTTCGTGTCGGTCCGGTGACCACCTGCTCCGTTACCGCTAACAGCTGAACTTTCCCGTTTGAGTGCAGCTCGCTGAACCACAGTGACATCCGTTAATTCATCTCACGGAGGTGGATAAACCGATCAATGTGGTCTCATATTAATACATAGTTAATGCTATAATATTAATATTATAATGATTATAATTCACTGATGGACTCTCATAATCAAGCAGCTGCGACAGATGTTTAGGGTCTGCAGATGTTCCATCAAGTTCACCCGCAGACCCACTTTCTGCTCCGTGCTGTTCCGCTGCCAGCCTGCTGGGGGCGCTCTGAGCGCGCATTCAGTGCGTGTGTTTACAATCTAAGTACCTGAGGCTTTTACTATGAAAGGGCTTTTGTGTGGGAGGACAGGAAGGAAATAGTTTTGGACCAACCGGAAACAGAACCAAAACAGAACACCTACTTGCAGAAATGACGCAGGTCTAACTTCAAAATAAAAGCTTCATGAGCCTGACCCCACCTAAGGGGCAGGAGCTGCTTATTGTCACGTATAGCTGCTGTCTTTACAGATCCTGATAAGTATCACCGCTATGAAGGCTCAGAATAATCTCAGAGTCAAAAACGTGATTTATTACTATTTATCACAGAGCATAAAGTGTGGTAAATAAACATGAGTACAGAGGAAAGTGGTGACAGGACGATAGCTGAATTTTAGCTTTTATGAAATCAGAAGTGAAACTTGTTTCAAAACTGTTTGACGTGAGAGAGAAAAATAAGCTCGAGGACAAACGAATGTTGAAAGAAATGAGTCAGAAACGCAGCTAAATGCAAGCTCGCACATTTAATAACCACTTTAAAATAAGTAACATTTGATTTATATAGCACCTTTCTAGACAAAAGCTCACACACACACACAGATAACCAGGTATAAAATAAAAACAGGCAAAAAGTTAACAAAATGCAAATTTCAAAAATAAAATGAATAATTTTGAAGACAGATCAGTGACTACAAATGGGGTCAGAATTTATCATATAAAAATGTTCATTTTGTTTACATGACCTTTATATGATGAATTCTGACCCCATTTGTAGTCACTGATCTGTCTTCAAAATTATTCATTTTATTTTTGAAATCCTTTACTGCATAAATGATAAAAATTAAATAAGACAATATTACAAAGTTACAAAATATTAGAAGTAACTCCCATATATACAAATAGCTCACCTATAAATGTCCAGAATATTACAGATAAATACTCTAAGCTGTAAAACTTTGTTATTTTCTCTGTAAAGGACAAACTACAGGCTGTAACTGCTGCTCTGTGTGCTCTGCATTAGATGGAGGAGTCGTACACAAATATCCACAGGCAGGGATGAGTTCCTGTGTCGTTCAGTCAGTGGCGGTCCTAGCCTGTTTGGCGCCCCGGGCGAACACTCCCACTGGCACTGTATGTAGCGGAGATGACAATAAAGTTTACTTTGACTTCAGCAGCGAGCACGCGCACCAAGGGCTCGCGCGCTCACTTTATAGAATTTCGAAAAAACATCGGTGCAAATTATAAGTCTGTATCATGATGTCTGGTGTTTTCATGTTTGTTGTTTTGTTTTTATTTTGTTTTATTTTGTGAGTTGGTGATTAGATGCTGCTCCAGCCAGCCAGAGACTCCCCCGCGGCCCCGCCCTCTCCTCCCTGTGCTGCATGCGCACCTCGCAAACGGAGGGCGCGCTTACTCCCAGCAAAAGGGTGATAGAAAACCGACCGGTGCCTGTGCCATTCCTAATATGCGCTGGCTGATGTCGGGGCAGCATGAGTATGAGCAATTTTTTTTTTTGCCGGTGCCCGTGATGCCGCCCCCCACCACGATGCCGCCCCGGGCAACCGCCCGTATCAAAAACCGCTACTGCGTTCAGTGGTGCACTATGGGTAATCTCATTGGCCATGGAGTGTATGGGATCCAGCATCGTCCTTATCTTGGACAACATCCACCTTTCCGACAGCACCCTAAGGGAGTCCAGCTCCAACCCCACAGCATTACTGACCTTACAGATCAGTTTATTGAGTCTGCTGGCATCTGCGAGCCTCAGCCTGCTGTCCCAGCATGCAACAGCATAGAGAATAGCACTGACCACAACAGACTCATGAAGGAGCTCAGAGCCCTTCCTGCAGAGAGCAGTGGTGTTTTTAACCCAGTCCAGTTTGTTATCAGTGTGCACTCTGAGGTATTTATAGTCCTCCACAACGTCCACATCGACCCCTGGACTGAAACAACAACATGTGTTTCATGTTACTCTGTCACGGGGTATTTCTAACACACACAGGTAATAACCGTTGTTTCTACATGTTTTACCGGAGGGAATAAAATCCAACATTAAAGTGAGAAAAGTGTCCCGTTAACTCCACACCGTGAGGACTGGTTGGTGACGGCCCACAGCTCGAAGGTGTGACCGACTGCATGTGCTCCGTTCGTACACAAAGACTCATTCGAGTCGTCCCCTCAAAGATGCTTATGATAATGTAGTGATTTTGAGTTTCGTGTTGCTAAATCCAGTGGAAAAGTATAAAAGTATAACTTAATTCATCTAATGTTGGCAAAGCGACGAGTTTCCTTGACCAAAACAAACCATCCATGCGCCCCTCCCCGCGCGGCACCCCCCAACATACCGTCCCCCGTGTTGTCCTACTGTCAGTGGCCCGGATGTCTTCAGCTGGTTTTTATTTTTTCCTCTACGTGCTTTTATTGTGTAAAGACCACCGGAAGCTCCGACAGTTATGTACAGCCTCTGTCTTTACGGATGTTGCGTCACCGCAGTTTTAAAGCAAGCCGAGCCGAGCCAGGCCACAAACCCAGAGCAGATGGGCCGACCCTAAAATCCTGGACTAAGCGCGGCACCGGGACCCGGATCAAAGAACCGGACCGTACCGGGACAGCCCGGGGCGGAGCGGACTGAAGTTCGATTGTCGGAGCTTTGAAGGGGGCTGAAAGCGCCTCGGTACCCGGGTAGGTGCTGCTGACCTCGGTTCGTTTTTCCGCCTCGGCCTCTCTGTTATTGTTCGGGTTAGCTAGCTGTTAGCAGGTTCGGCAGGCCCGGGTTAGACTCCGGGCTTAAGCTGCCTCCTCCGGTTTGTTTTCATCAGCAGGGAGCGGCTCTCCTCCTCCTCTTCTTCACAGTTTGAGTTCTGCATCAGAGGCCCGATTAATCGATCCGAACCAAACAGAGTCTTTAATGTGCGCCGAGAGCGTGCGTGACGTGTCAGCAGTAACAGGGTGTTATTTAAGTACCCGTGACATGCAGTACTGTGAGTACAGGCCACAGTACCGAGTAGCAGTACCCCTCAGGGCGTTCATCAGTGACTGAGATCACATCAATGCAGGGAAATTAAAAAATGCACATAAGAACAGCAACACATCTAACAGAAGAACAAAGTAATGTGCGTGAGTGTAGGACAGACTGAACAGCTGATCGCCTACATGTGAAAATGAACCTGACAGCTGGCTGACAAACACGTCTGACACGATTCCTGCAGCTTCGCCTCTTCAGCTCTGCTCTCCTTTCACTCTTCACGTGCTCCGTTTAGTCCCACGCTGCTCCGCACAGCCAACAACCCACACAGTGGGCCACGCGTTCGGTCACTCCTCGCTCTGCTCCGGCCCAGAATCACATCTGTTTTCAATTCAGTTTAAATCACAGCAGTTTGTCTCGAGGTGCTTCACACACTAAGGAAAAGCCCTGCATTAATACAAAGAAAGGGGCGGGGCATGTGACACGACAGGGTGAACAGACCCAGTCTGTAATAATAACTAATGATTTAAAGCATCTTTGGTCTACCTGCTGTACCCTGTACAGGTGCGTCCCCAAGGGGGGCACTGGCTACCCTCCAATATTGAACAGTGTTACAGGATATTTAAAGGGTTGGTCTGCCCATTGGTGGAGCGGGGGTGGTGGCGGCTTACTGGGCCTAAGCCCGGGTTGTTTTTTCAGATGCCCGGGGTCTTTAGGAGTGTAATTTTTTTCATAGTTGGATGCCTGACTGACAACTGTATAAAACAAAAACTACACACAATATTCGAAGCACATAGCGCACACTGTGGGAATTTAGGACTGAGCATAAATGCCCCCTAATTTTGGTATGATCCGAGCTCGGGTACTAAGCAACTGAGCACAGCACTGACGCCTGTGAGCGAGGGGAGAGAAGCTGCTGCCTGCCAGTTTGCTGCAGACAGAGGAGAGCTTAAGTTTGAGCAGGTACCAAAGCAAATCATTCCTACTGTACAAATAATGTAAATATGACGGCGAATCACGAAAGATTGATGTCAAACTGATCACTTGACCCATGTTACGTTACTTGTTCTTTGAGTGAATCAACAAATGGCAAAATGAAAAGCCGAACAACAACAATGCTGCTTCTTTAGAGAGTCTCAGCTCACATGTGTCTTATATTATATCTTATATTCAGTTGTTACCCTACACGGCTAAATAAAGCACAACATCGGTTTCAGTTATGTACTGATGTAGATGGACATTAGAGGCTTCTTTCTTATACATTATGCTTTGTGTGTTCTTATATTTCTATGAAAAACAAGAGCATTTTTAATACACAGTATATTCATAGTTGAAACCAGATAGTACAAACACATTTTTTACTGTTAAACACCAATTTAAACTTGTTTTGTTTTGGATAAATAAATATTGAAATATCTTTTGAATGAGTTAAATGTCAGAATAAAGAGGGACAGAGCTTCTATTTTTATCACTTTCATCAAATGTAGGAGCACATATACACTAAGTTTGTTAATTAATAAGAAAACTGCAGATGATTCCATTCTGAGCTGAAGAAGCTTCTGATTGGTTCGTAGAGTCCATGTGAGTAAACTGGTGGCACAGCTGTGGATGCATATAAGGCAAAACACAGAGCCTGTTTCTGTGACATGGGAACATCAAGAGATGTCAACCAAAACACCAGGAACAGAACTGTGGAGCTCCATAAGTGTGGCTCAGTTTGAATACAATTTGGTGCCATTTACAATTAAGAAATACAGACAGTTTCTCTCTTTACTCTTAAAGTTAACAAATATGTTTTTATATTTTTCTAAAAAATAAACATTTAGTCTGATTTGATGTTACAATTAAAAAAGTGTTTTTATCTGAAGAGTAAATATCTGGTTTCAACTGTAGATTTGATGATGTTGGTGTTTGGCTTGATTGTCAGCACAGAGAGGAAGAGAGAGAGAGAGGGGGGAGAGGGGAGAGAGAGAGAGAGAGAGAGAGAGAGAGAGAGAGAGAGAGAGAGAGAGAGGGGAACGGAGAGGGAGAGAGAGAGAGAGAGAGAGAGAGAGGGGGAGAGGGGGAGAGAGAGAGAGAGAGAGAGAGAGAGAGGGGAACGGAGAGAGAGAGAGAGAGAGAGAGAGAGAGAGGGAACGGAGAGGGAGAGAGAGAGAGAGAGAGAGGGGAACGGAGAGGGAGAGAGAGAGAGAGAGGGGAACGGAGAGGGAGAGAGAGAGAGAGAGGGGGAGGGAGAGAGAGAGAGAGAGAGAGAGAGAGAGAGGGGGAACGGAGAGAGAGAGAGGGGGAACGGAGAGAGAGAGAGAGAGAGAGAGGGGAACGGAGAGGGAGAGAGAGAGAGAGAGGGGAACGGAGAGGGAGAGAGAGAGAGAGAGGGGAACGGAGAGGGAGAGAGAGAGAGAGAGGGGAACGGAGAGGGAGAGAGAGAGAGAGGGGGGAGGGAGAGAGAGAGAGAGAGAGAGGGGAACGGAGAGGCAGGAGCAGGTGAGACACACCTGTTGGTTGTTTACCTGCAGCATCTCTGTATCTGGGTCCTCGTGTGTGTCGTTCCCAGTGTTTCTTTTCAGGTTTGTTACTTTTCAAACTACATTTATTAAGTTTTGCTTGTTTGCACAACAAGGATAAATAATTATACAAACTTTTCGCCTTGAGGCGACTGTTGTTGTGATCTGACGCCATATAAATAAAATTGAATTCCTGTAAAACAGGAAGTATGACAAGCTGAAGCCAGGAGGAGTCATGTGACCTCATCCTCGCTGTGTGTGTTGGGGGGTAAACAGGTAGGGGGAGGGGCAACCTCGAATCCTCTCAGCTGTGTCATGTGACTCGTGCTCTCTCTGTCTCTCTGTAGGACTCCTCTTCCAAAATGGCCGACGCCGAAGGGTCCCCGGCTGTGCGCTCGCTCCGCCTTTCCCACTCCGCGCAACCCCCTCCCCCCGCCTCGTCCTCCTCTCCTACCACGTTCTCCTGCCCCTCCTCCCCCTCCAGCGCCTCCTCTTCCTCATCCTCCTGCTCTGAGAGTTCCTCAGACTTCCTCACTCACCATCACCATCATCATCACCGTCACGCTCGCCCTCAGCTGCAGCTGCCTCCGCCCACCCACGGGGATCAGGCCTCCTCTCCCAGCGCCAGCCCCCGCAGCTCCTCCCCTAGTGGGAGCATCGGCAGCACCTGCAGCCTCGGTAGCAGCAGCGCCAGCGAGGGCATCGGCAGCGGAGGCACGTCGAGCGGTGGCGGCGACCAGCGAGGACCAAGTCCTCCGCTGGACGTCATCTCAGAGGACGCCATGGAGATGGACCTAGGTGTCGAGCAAGGTAACAAGGAGAGGAAACTGTTTTCCAAAATATTCACTGCTTAGGATGAATCTGGAGCGAGGTGTGGGTGGGGCCACAGTTGCTACACCTCTACATCCTCCGCCAGTTTTGATCGATTTCTCTGTTCTGCTGTTCCAGTCATCGACCCGGAGGTGGCGCTGAAGGCGTGCCAGGAAGTGCTCCTTAAAGTCAAACTGCAGGATGATCAGCGGCAGCACCCGGCAGATGTGGCAGAGCGCGGCGCCGTGACCCAGCTCATCAGCCCAGATGCCGGCTCCATCAAAGAGGAAGATGAGGAAGACACCGACACGCCGTCCCAGCCCGACCCGCGTCCTTCGGCTCGGCCAGAACCTTTCTCGCCACCGTCGTCATCAAAGCAGTCGTGGCTGCTGCGCCTGTTCGAGTCCAAGCTGTTTGACGTCTCCATGGCGATTTCCTACCTGTACAAGTCAAAGGAGCCGGGTGTGCAGGCGTACATCGGGAACCGCCTCTTCAGCTTCCCGGACAGCGAGGTCGATTTCTACCTGCCGCAGCTGCTCAACATGTACGTGCACATGGACACAGAGGTGGGCGACGCCATCCGACCGTACCTGGTGAGTCCCTAAGTTTAAGCTAGCTCAGCTAACGTTAGCTAGAGAACGGGTCGGTGACCCGCTGCGTCACAGTCGGGGGGTTCTCACGCAGGTGTTTGTGTCCGGCAGATCCACCGCTGCAGCGCCAGCATCACATTCTCGCTGCTCTCTGCCTGGCTGCTCGGTGCCTACTCCTCCGACATGCATATCTCCACCCAGCGCCACTCCAGAGGAACCAAACTCCGAAAGCTCATCTTGTCCGACGAGCTCAACCCCGCCCCATCTGACAGCCCCACATCCTCGCCGTCTCACCGTCGCCATCGCCATCACAGACACGATGGCAGCAACGCCGAGGCCTCTTCCATGTTTGGCCCTGGACAGGGACAAGCCGAGGTGTTTGTTTCCCCGTCCAGGAGGACCCACCAGAGATCCAAGTCGGATGCCACCATGGCGAGCAATGGACCTGGTGCTGGTCTCCGACGGACTGGCAGTAACCCAAAAGTGGAGGCGGTCCACGAAGAGGTGAGCCAGAGATTCTCTCGGGTGGTGCCGTTCCTCTAGAGCAGGGGTGGGCAGCTCCAGGCCTCCAGGGGCTGGTGTCGTGCAGGTTTTAGATCTCACCCTGGGTCAACACACCTGAATCACATGATTAGTTTATTACCAGGCCTCTGGAGAACCTCCTGTTGAGGAGGTCGACAGCGGTGTTGGATCAAGGACACATCTAAAACCTGCAGGACACCGGCCCCCGAGCCCTGGAGTTGGACACTGCTGCTCTAGAGTCAAAGGCTATTCAGAAAAGCATAAAATCAAACATGACTTTTAAAAACACCAGTACAGGCTTTCAAGGCCTACAAGTTAAAAACTACATTTTCCGCAAAAATGACGTCACTTCCGGTTTCGTGCAGGTAATGGCGGACATGCGATCGTTCGCGCTGACGACTGTTTCAATGTGGGAAGTGTTACGAACAGCTGATCGGATCGGCAAAGCGTGTTTCTGGAATATTACGTTTTTGTTCCTGCAAGAGCTTTTTATGCAATTTTTGCAAAGCTATATGTGGAAGGCAACCGTGACCGAGGACAAGCTGATGGCATCAGATGTAAGAACAACTCCTCCGGTTTCATATGCAAAACAAATTATTGCGCTAGCTTACACGGTTCAGATTCTACAGGGATTTAAAAATAGTTGCGCAAAACGGCGCGTGCCCGCTCCTACCGGCTTTAAAGGGTTAAACGGCCCATTCGAGCTATCGATGAGTCACTCACATGCCTCTGTGGGCGGAGCATCAGGGAACGTGTGTGTGTGGTTAGAAACTATGACTCTCTGTGGGTGTTTCGTGCGTCTGCAGCCCGAGCGTCTCCGTCCTCAGAGGGAGTTCATCAAGTCTCTGCTGTGCATCGGGAAGCGTCTCGCCACGCTGCCCACCAAAGAGCAGAAGACCCAGCGTCTGATCTCCGAGCTGTCGCTGCTCAACCACAAGCTGCCGGCCCGAGTGTGGCTGCCCACCGCCGAGCACCAGCACCACGTCTGCAGGGTCCCCCACACGCAGGCCGTGGTCCTAAACTCCAAGGACAAGGTGACCTCTGGTGTACCCGCCACATGTGCCAGAGAACATCTGTCCAATGTCCTCTGACTGCTGCTCCTTCTCCTCCTTTAGGCTCCATACATCATCTACGTGGAGGTGTTGGACTGCGACAGCTTCGAGACGTCTCCCGTTCCCGTTCGCATCCCAGAGACGCGGATACGCTCGGCCCGCTCCGCGGAGAACCTGGACTGCAGCACTGCAGCTAATGGCAGCAGTGGTATGACATCGGAACACAGAACGGGAAGTTTCTCCACCGTCCCAAACTACGACAACGACGACGAGGCGTGGGCCACCGATGATATCGGGCAGCTGCAGGTGGAGGTATGTGAAAGCGTCGGCATACTGCCTGCAGTAACCCTGTGTACTCTGTCCTCCCGAAGCACAGTAACAAGCATGTGTTTGCAGATGGAGGCTCAGACCAGCAGCAGCGACAACATCAGTCAGTTTTCAGTCGACAGCATCACGAGTCTGGAGAGCAAAGAGCCGGTGTTCATCGCCGCCGGAGACATCAGGTAAACAGCGGGTTACCCTCCACAGGCGGAGGTTAGAAGCAGAAACGTGGGAACACCAGTGCTGTTTCAGGGCAGTTCAAACGAAATATTACGCCGTGTTACCCGTGGTAAGCTACGTGTAACACAAGCTAGTGTTGGTTCTGCCCAGCACGACGCCAACGTGCATGTCGGCGCTTCATGTTTACAATTTAGCGTTTCCAGGCTGTTGGCGGCCGCGGTCTCACTGTTGCTGATGCCCGCTCACTTGCAGCTTTCTGCTCTCAGCTCCTCCCCCCTTTAGGCCTTGGCGTGCTGCTCAAACAGGAGCCTCTGAGCAGCCTCGCCCACTGAACACCACCCCTCCCTAGAAGCTGAGCCACAGACCACACCCCTCCACACTACAATTATGTGTTTGTAGTTTCAGTAAATTCAAGCTATAAAGGAACAAAATGTGATCTGAAGTTGTTTTTAAAGTAATTAAAACAATAAAGGAACCGCACCTACATAGACTGGACCTTTTTGTTAGTTATTAGTTTCCCCATAGAAGCTTTCTTTGTAGTTGCCATATTGATAGGACACCAACATCACCTGGTGTGCAGATGTAATTATGATGAGTTGTTGTCACTGTCCAGGAGTGTAGATCTCTGAAGAGCAGCACGTTCAGGAACTCTTCTTTCTGAGGATGAAATGGCCTGAGCAGTCCCGTGAAGCTTCGATCTTCAGCTGTGCGTTCTGCCGTGACGCTCCGACCTGGTTTGTTTTTCAGACGGCGGCTATCGGAGAACCTTGCTCACACTCCCACCGCATTCAGGAGGGACCCCGAGGACCCGTCGGCTGTTGCCCTCAAAGAGCCCTGGGAGGAGAAAGTCAGGTGGGTTTGTGAAGCCGAGCAGGGGAACGCTCCACAACGTCTTCCTCGCGCTAACGCCGTTTGTGTTCAGGCGGATCCGAGAGGCGTCTCCGTACGGCCACCTGCACACCTGGAGGCTGCTGTCGGTCATCGTGAAGTGTGGGGACGATCTGAGGCAGGAGCTGCTGGCCTATCAGGTCCTCAGACAGCTGCAGGTACAGACGCAGTACAGACACATGCACACAACGGTACAGATGCAGATACAGACGCAGTCTCCGTGTGGTTAAACTGCTTCCATGTTGAAGCCGAGTCTGTTTCCTTGGTCAGTCCATCTGGCAGCAGGAGCGCGTTCCTCTGTGGATCAAACCCTACAAAATCCTCGTCATGTCTTCAGACAGCGGGATGATCGAGCCCGTCCTCAACGCCGTCTCCCTGCACCAGGTACACAGGGGATTCTGGGAAAGTTAGTTGTCTTTGTCTATGAGACTGAAACGCAGTTTTCGTGTGTGTGTCCTCCAGGTGAGGAAGCAGAGTCAGCTGTCGCTGCTTGACTACTTCCTGCAGGAACACGGCAGCTTCACCACAGAGGCCTTCCTCACCGCTCAGAGGAACTTCGTGCAGAGCTGCGCCGGCTACAGCCTCATCTGCTACCTGCTGCAGGTCAAAGACAGGTGAGACATTCATAAAAGTTAAACAGTGACCGTTATCCCTGCTGATGAGGTTAAGACTGCTGCCTTGAGTGAGGACGGGTCTGTGGATTCGGAGGACTTTACATCAGTGATTACTAGCAACCTCAGCACATGCATTGAGAATATTGCCCCATTAAATGCTGCAAAAAAGGGTGCCAGCCAGCGACAGTGCACTACCAGATGAGCTGAAAGAGCTCCACGCTTGCTTTAACACCCTTAACACCAACCAACATTGAGCAATTCTACCGCAAGGTCCTGACGAGGACTAAGCCCCGAAAGCCCTGAACATCTAATAAAGAAACATAAAGAAACCTTCCAGGTCCTTTACATCCCTGCAGTTTGCATATCATCAGAACCGTTCTACTGAAGACTGTCAATGCAGCCCTCTATACATCCACCTGTACACCTGTACATCCACCTATACATCCACCTATACACCTATACAGTTATACATCCACCTGTACACCTGTACATCCACCTATACACCTGTACATCCACCTATACACCTATACATCCACCTATACACCTGTACATCCACCTATACAGCTATACATCCATCTATACAGCTATACATCCATCTATACAGTTATACATCCATCTATACAGTTATACATCCACCTATACACCTGTACATCCACCTATAAACCTATACACCTGTACATCCACCTATACAGCTATACATCCATCTATACACCTATACATCCATCTATACAGCTATACATCCATCTATACAGTTATACATCCACCTATACACCTGTACATCCACCTATAAACCTATACACCTATACATCCACCTATACACCTATACAGTTATACATCCACCTGTACACCTGTACATCCACCTATACACCTGTACATCCACCTATACACCTATACATCCACCTATACACCTGTACATCCACCTATACAGCTATACATCCATCTATACAGCTATACATCCATCTATACAGTTATACATCCATCTATACAGTTATACATCCACCTATACACCTGTACATCCACCTATACAGCTATACATCCACCTATACAGCTATACATCCATCTATACAGCTATACATCCATCTATACAGTTATACATCCACCTATACAGTTATACATCCACCTATACACCTGTACATCCACCTATAAACCTATACACCTATACATCCATCTATACAGCTATACATCCATCTATACAGTTATACATCCACCTATACACCTGTACATCCACCTATAAACCTATACACCTATACATCCACCTATACACCTATACAGTTATACATCCACCTGTACACCTGTACATCCACCTATACACCTATACATCCACCTATACACCTGTACATCCACCTATACAGCTATACATCCACCTATACAGCTATACATCCATCTATACAGTTATACATCCATCTATACAGTTATACATCCACCTATACACCTGTACATCCACCTATAAACCTATACACCTATACATCCATCTATACACCTGTACATCCATCTATACACCTATACAGCTACACATCCATCTATACACCTATACAGCTACACATCCATCTATACACCTGTACATCCATCTATACAGCTACACATCCATCTATACACCTATACAGCTACACATCCATCTATACACCTATACAGCTACACATCCATCTATCCATCATGTGTTATGGGAACTGCACCACCAGGGCGGGACAGCAGGCTCTACAGGCTGTCATTACAGCATCACGGTCCATGTGTGGGATTGCTTTCCCATCACTGGAGGGGACGCCTTATAACAACGGGGTCCTAAAGAGGCACCCCCTCCCCCCACAGCACACACTGCAGTCACCTGTACATCTACATTGAAATCCTGCAGACTCTACTTTCTGACCACTCTCAGCTCTTTCCTATACAGTGCTTGCTCTATTTTTCTATGCTTTTTTTAAAAAGTGTGACTTTTGTATATATTTGATTTATTTGTGTGTAGAGAAGGTAAGAATTTCCTTGCTTAGCTCTGCAGCATGTAGAGAATCCTACATGCCAATCGTTCGGTAACACCTCGTCTGATCCCCACAGGCACAACGGGAACATCCTGCTGGACTCCGAGGGCCACATCATCCACATCGACTTTGGCTTCATTCTCTCCAGCTCTCCTCGCAACCTCGGCTTCGAGACATCTGCCTTTAAGCTGACCTCGGAGTTCGTGGACGTGAGTAGAAACAGCCTGAGGATGTGTTGGAGGGAGATGATCCCGGGCAGAGGTTGATCACAATTTTGGGCTCAGGTGTAGTCTCCTGATATTTACCTGTCACTGAGAACAGACCAGCACGCAGCTGGAGGGCTGCCCTGCACGTCTGGATGGGATTTTTAGCCACTCAAAGCCGACTCTCTGCTGACTCGTAGATGAATCGTTCATTTTGTTTTTGGAACTTCAAAGTTGCTAAGGATCCTTTCTGGTGTCCGACAGCTGTCAGCAGCAGGATCAGGAGATCCCACATGTTCTGTTCAGCATTGAGCCCTCAGCACCGCCGGTCACAGCCGGCTCGGTCGTGGTTTCTCAGCCGGGCGCTGCAGAGGTTTAGTTTTGATTTGGATGAATTTCTGTTTGATTCACGCGTGGATTCCTGAAGGACTCTAAAAATCGGGGTTTCATGGCTCCTGATGACAGGAGCTTTTATTTTGGTGGAAGAAAAGCTTCCTGTGGAGTTTAGCATGGTGGCTGTCCTGATGCCCGGTGTTTGCTGTGTTTCAGGTGATGGGTGGGCTGAACGGAGATATGTTCAACTACTACAAGATGCTGATGCTTCAGGGTCTCATCGCAGCCAGGAAGCACATGGAGAAGGTGCTGCAGATCGTGGAGATCATGCAGCAAGGTAACACCATTGCGCCTTTCTTACAGCTGAAAACGGCACACACGCGCGGCCTAAGCCTAACCCCGTATTTACAGCTGTAAGTACGAGTCGCAGACAGTCTTAGTCTGTAGGACGGGGATACTTTCTTTTCCACATCATCAGGGAACAGGTCCGGCCACAAAGTTCGTCCCTGCTGAAAACTCCAAACTTTTTATTATCCAGAACAAAAGTTCATGTTTGAGTTTGTGCAGATGATGCAGCGAGTCACACTCCACCTAACTCCAGGCAGCAGAGGCCAAGCTAGCAGACAGCTAGCAGCTGCAGCCTACAGCCGGTTTTTGCAAATTTCACTATTCAGTGATATTAGAGTCATTACGGAAACTGCCAACACTGCGTCACAGCAGCCCGGCAAGACAAAGGTTAAGGAGTTCTCTTATTGGCCCCTATAACCCTCGCAGTGAAGCTGCAACAACAAACTCATTCCTGCGTCACATCGTAGCGCTGTCGGCGACTCGGGTGGAGGTCCAGAGTGCACGAATTGACCGGTGTGGGTTTAAGGACGTGTTTGCCAGTCAGCTGTTAACAAAGTTGTTGTGCACTCTTATTTTAACCCCACAGGTTCCCACCTGCCGTGCTTCCACGGCTCGAGCACCATCCGTAGCCTGAAGGACCGTTTCCACATGTCTCTGACAGAGGAGCAGCTGCAGCTGCTGGTGGAGCAGCTCGTGGACGGGTCCGTGCGCTCCATCACCACCAAACTCTACGACTCCTTCCAGTATGTCACCAACGGCATCATGTGACCCGTCTGGACTGAGCGACGGCGGTGGCCGGAGCCGGCAGACGTTTCGCTGCGCCGCCGCCTGATTGGATTCGACGGAGCCGCCTCGTCACCGTCATCGGGGTCGAAGCGGCTGCTGGAAGACTCGATAGAGACGGAAACCACTTCATCACATCGTTTATGGATTTACATCTGCAGCTAATCGAAGCGACAGCACGGCAGATTCGACTTCCTGCTGCTCGTCACACGGAAACGCGTGAACTCGTCACTGCTGTCGACTTTATTAACCAGCTCATAATCACTACTAAACTGCCCAGCAGCAGAGCGTTTACAGACACAACCACCACTACTTCACCCATCCTTCAGCTAAAAACAGCTCAATGTTTCCGATTCCACGTCTGTTGACAGGAAAACGTCTGAGAAAGGCGTTTTGTTCTTTCCAGCAAACATCCTGTAATTACAGAAGCTCCTTTTCCAAAGATAAGTCTCGTAATCGTAAGCCCGAGATTCCAGAAGGCGCCCTCTTTTTCCTCCCAACTTGTCGTAGTTTAAAGTGGACTCAGAGGAGAAATCTGCAGTAACTCGAGGGTGAGCCCGAGGACGCGTCTGACTGGGTCGGCACGAACCTTCTCTTGACGTTTAAATGAAGTCCGAGTGGACGCGAACACCAGCAGAGGTCGAAGGAGTTTGCTCTCCGAATCAGAATGGCTACGAGGAAAAAGCACAACGTGAACTCAGCGTTCTCGGCACGCTCACAGAAAGGCTGACGTATCCACCCTCCTTTACAGATTATCGCTTTATCTTCCAGCAGCATTCCTGTTTTCACCAGACATTTCTCACAGCTCATCGTCAGCCTTGTCCCGACATTTTTAGCAACTGTAAGCGCGTCGAGGTTTGGGCAAGCTCAAATTCTTTTGTCCTGAACGTCCATTAGCCTGAGCCAGTGACCACTGCTGCTCATTTTCCTCTGTTTTATTTCATTGTATTTCACTTTTTCCTAAACTGTTATTTTACCACTTTAGCTCATTTTTCTTTCCCAAATATCTATTTAGCTGTTTGGTTTTTAACAGAGTCACTGTCATGCTAGCTATGCTAATGGAGAATTACTCACAGACTGTGGAGGAGCAAAGTCCAGAATATTTATTAGAAATATGGCCATTACTATAATAAACTACATTATTATTTTTTAATTACTAGGGGAGATGTCTTTTTAAGCTAATGTTCCTGTACTAGCTAACAAAATTAATACCTAATAATGGATTGGATTTATATAGCGCTTTTCAAGGCACCCAAAGCGCTTTACAATGCCACTATTCATTCACTCTCACATTCACACACTGGTGGAGGCAGCTACAGGTGTAGCCACAGCTGCCCTGGAGCAGACTGACAGAAGCCAGGCTGCCATATCGCGCCATCGGCCCCTCTGGCCAACACCAGTAGGCAAGTAGGGTAAAGTGTCTTGCCCAAGGACACAACGACCAGGACAGAGAGCCCAGGGATCGAACCGGCGACCTTCCGGTTACAGGTGCGATTCCCAACCCCCTGAGCTACGGTCACCTAGCTAAGGCTAATCAAAGAAATAAATGAGTCCTGTCCTCATTTCCTAATAACATTACTCTTTCACTGCTGTAGTATACAGCTTATGCTCTCTCACTAGCTAATAACCACTAAACTACTAGCAGCAGAGAGTATACGTTTATTATACACTTAAGTTGATTCTTCCCTCATTGCAGTTTGTTGGCAATTAACCTGACAGTGTCTTGGCTAAAACTTTTCGCCAAGTTACTTTTTTTTATTTATTCCTCTCTAAAATAAGTACGTTTTGTAACAAGATAACAAACACGCCATTTTAGTTGCTGTCTCTCTATAAGCCTACTTTCGTCTGATTGGCTGACTTGCAGTAGTCTGTAGAGGGGCAGCACTTTCTTCTGAACTGCACTTTCCGTTTAAACCTTTGACCAACTAGCATCAGCACAAAAAACACAGTAAGTTGCCTTTGAGAGCTTTTATAAAACAGTTTTGTCTTGTTAGTGTAAGAAAATACTAAACCTTTATCAATGTGACGAGTGTCTGGTGAAATTTTTTTTTATTTTATTTTAATGTTTGTTACAACATCTTTTTAGGTCCAATTTCAATTTCTGAAAAAAAGTTACTGAAGTTTTGTTGTTCATGTGTTTCTGTCAACTCGGTGCACATGCTAGAAATTATACAGTGACAATGTCAGTGTACAGTAAGTGGCCGTTCTGAGCCAAAGGGTTCTTATCAGGAGAAGTATACTTATTATTATCACTTTGGACTAAACGCGTTATTGTTATGTGAGTCTGTATTTACGTACTAAGAGCTCAGCAGTGTTCCTCTCTGATTGGCCCCAATTCCCTTGGTTAATGCTGGCCAGTCAGAAGAGGCGGTTCTGTGCACGCCGAGCTTGGGTTCTTTGAGACTGACGATCAGTTTCCTGAACACGTGAATGTTTTAGACGTGTTCTCGCTGTTGAGCGAAAGCTAGCGGTTTTAGCAGCTGCTGCTGATGTCGCTCTAATGCTGGAACACTGGCTTTATTTCAGCGTCTTACACATAGAAACGGCTTCCTGTGTATTTCTACACAGCACCTCTACCTACGCACTAAATGAGAACGTTTCGGATAGCGTTTGCTAGCTAACAGTTGTCATTTCTGTAAATAGCAACTTTCCCCGCTGTTTAAGGGCAGCAGCAGTTCACTGGAGGCTGGCTTTGAGCTGCAGTTCCAGTTATGACTGAAATCAAACATAAAGCATTTTTACAGCTAGCTAAACGCTAAGCTAATGCAGCGTTACATTTGTAGAGATGAGCAGTTAGCTGGAGCTAATTTCAGTGAAAGAAGTGTTATAGTGGCAGTTTCCTCTAAAACGATTAAAATATAATTTTACTCTCAGATGCACTTGATTATTAGCAGGTAGCAAGACACAAAATCTTTCCAATTTGGTTAGTTATTCCACACGAATGGTAATCAGCTAACATCAGGTCGGGGCTAAAATCTGGTCACCTGACGCTCGGACATTATGACAGTTTTATTTTCTATTTTGTTTTTATTCTTGTTTATTAGTGAATGTTTAACTGTGAAAAGGGGGACGCTGAGCCGGCGGACAGTGAACTGGGTCTTTCTGGAATAAAGCCAGTGTTTGTAGTCGTTTTCTGACCACTGTAAAAGGACAACCACAGTTCTGTTGTCGTGAACGCAGCGCCACGTTACCGTCTGCTAACTAGCTCACTATTTTACGTGCAGCTGTGTCTAAAGTTTACCAGATTAGCAAACGCTCTTTGCATTCTTTGTCGTTCGTTATTTGTGAATCTGTACACGAACCGAGTTTGTTTCCCGTGAGAAAAATCGATGCCTTGAGACGTACAGAAGGTACAAACTTATCAATGCAACAGGAGGGACGGTGGGACCTCAGAAGTGCTTTTTATATCCTCGGTTTGACGGCTCCAGGGACAAGTTTCAACACTCCAGTACCCCTCGCTCATCTGCATTTATTTACATTTCAAGTCCCGTCTCCTACAGAGGGGCTCTTTAAAATGTAAAATCATTGGGGAGTGATACTGCTGTTTGACAAGCTGGAGACGCCCGTAAAGTCGAGCCAAATGATGGGTTAGTTGCAGTTTGGAGGCTAGTGGGGAGAACGGATGGTTGAAACTCATCCCTGCCGCTGAACATCCTCATTGCCTTTCTGTCATCAGCTCTGAACACAGTCAGTGTGAAAAAGTGCATTTATGAAACGTTTCTGTCGTTTGTGAGGATTCTTTGTTGTTAATATTTTACTAAAACACGGAGTCATACAGCAGCCATGTTAGTGTTTGGTTTTTGAGGAATTTCTATGGGAAATGCTAACGACGCTAACGTCACGGTCAACGATACTTTTCACTGTGTGAAGAAACATTATATGAAAACACTTTGAGTGATTTCTGAGGTAATTCACAAACAGCATCATCTCAGGAGACGGGAGGAGGACGCGTGAGATCAACAAGTCATTTACCCCAAATCATACCGCGTGCTTATGAAGTCGGATTATGTGGAAAAGCACTTTTATATGAAGATTAGTGTAAATACACGAGAGCGGTGGGGTCCATGAAGCCACTGAATCATGAGGTTGACTTTATGTACTCCTGGTGATTGGGCACTCAAACACTATTGGCCCTCTCCTGCAGCTGTTGTTAGGCTACGTTCACTCTGCAGGTCTTACAGCTCAATTCTGATTTTTGGATCAAATCCGATTTCTTTGTCTGCTTGTTCACACTACAAATAAAATGTGACAGCAAACGCGCTCTAGTGTGAACCCTGAAAGCAGCCGCATGCGCAAAGGAAGACGTCACACACAACGCGCTCTGTTTAGACCCAGAGCAACAGTATGTTTGACTGTTTCAGACTTTACGTTTCCCAATTTTGCTTTAAGTTATAAAGTTATTGTGTTATCTACATTTGGCCTAATAATGATCCTTATTGCTGTTTCAGAGGAGCGCTGCTTCAAAGGATAGCTGCAGATTTCTGTCAGAATCTGCAGATTATACAGTACAAAGAAAATGTTCACGTTTCTCCAACATTGTTCCCAACAGTTTCACTGGATGGCCAGGAAGCGTTCACGATGTCTTCTCTGGCGCTGTTAATTGGCGTCCGTCTTGTGTCAGTGACGTAAAAGACGTATTTAATGCGACATGACCATTAAACAGCAGTCGCTTTCTGAAACATCAGATACGTATCAGATTCAGGACCACATACGAAAGTGACCCAGATCGGATTTGTGCCGTTCACACTGCCACACTACGATCGGATACACGTCGCACAGGGTCAAAGAAGTCGGATTTGATGCGCTTTCACCTGCAGTGTGAACGTAGCCCAAGTCTGCATCTCTGCAGCGACGTACATTAATGTGTTGAATCGTTAAGATCCAGCTGACGACTGGAGGTGTGTCCCCGTTTCTCATCATGTAGAGTCCATCTGTCACGTCCTGACTAACTGCATGGCAACTTATTCAATAAACCTGAAACCTGCTTCTGACCTGCACCTGTGTGCTTTCTCAGTGTGTAAGATACTTACTGGTTTTAAATCACTTTTCTAACTGGTGCATAATTAACTTTAAAGAGAGTCAAATCTGAAATTTCGCATCTCATATTTTATGTTTACGAACATCTACACCAGAGGCGTCCAACTCCAGGCCTCGAGGGCCGGTGTCCTGCAGGTCTTAGATGTGTCCTTGATCCAACACGGATGATTTAAAATGTCCTGCAGTTCTCCAGAAGCCTGGCAATGAATTAATCATGTGATTCAGGTGTGCTGACCCAGGGTGAGCTCTAAACCCTGCAGGACACCGGCCCTCGAGGCCTGGAGTTGGACGCCTCTGATCTGAAAGACTCTTCTCTTTAAAGTAAGAAAATAACAAAAATAAAAAAAAGTCACAATTCGGATTTTTCTATGATCACAGGCGTACATAACAATGTTGGTCTGCATTCTTTGTTTCCTATAAACTAAATTTAAAAAAGTTTGCCAACTAATTAGTTGTAAAGGCGATGGTGTTCAAATGTTTGAAATTGTCTGTGGTGATCCAGAATAACAAGAACAAAATCCGCATGTTAATGTTTGTGAACAAATCCATGAAACTGAAGTCAAATTCAGAGTTTTTATTGACGATCTGACAGGACGGCAGATTAAACAAAGCCTGAACAGAGCGGCGGGCCAACAGTCACACCAAAGAAAACTAAACTAATAAATAAAATACCACAGACGATAAAAACATGGAGGTGACGTCCAGGTATGAAAAAAAATAAGCCAGAGAGAAAGTGCCTGCGTTCTATCTGAAGGCCACCAGATGGCGATAGCTGTAGCTGCAAAGACTTCAGGCCCTATAGAGGTGAGTAAGCTCTGCATGGGTGATTAATGACACACGAACAAATCTGCGAAATGTGGACCCGCCTGGTTTCAAAGAGGTTACGTGAACTGCTGTTCTGCAGTGACGATCTCACTAACCAGCAGGTGGCGTCAGAGTAGGTACGTCCATCTTTTTGCCGTCCGTGCCTAAAACCCTGACAGGCATGACGGGAACGCTGTTGTGGCGTTAAACAGGTTCTTAATTCTTTGTTTGATCTGAAGAAGAAACTGCACCAAGTCTGAACTCAGAGACGAACAGTTCGCAGGTTTTCACCTCAAACGTCCTGAGTTTTAGGTTTGTTTCCACAGCAGATTTAAGAGAAAATATAGAAAACAGCCACGACGTCACGGCTGGTCTGTCCACTCACTGTGAATGACGGCCACAAAATCATTTACAGGTAAAAGTTTTATATCAAGACTTTAGTTCAAGTTTAAAAACTGAGTCACTGCAAGTGAAGAGGACAAAATAAACCAGTGACTCAATCATGAATCTGTGGGACATGAAACTCAACGCGCGTTTACATTTGTTCCTTTAAGCCAAATTTATTGGTGATGAAATCAGTCGTGGTTAATGTTTACAGAAAAACAAAATGTCTTTTTTTACGTGTTTAATCCAAACTTTGATGTCATAATTTGGTCAAATGTCACAACCGTGACGACCTCGTTTTAATCTGCAGGGAAACAAAGAACCAGTCGGAGAATCACAGGATCTTATTTTTCTTTCACAACTTCAGACTGAATATTTGGGAGGTTCTGGTCAAACTGGTCCCAGGAAACACCAGTGAAAGACCCGTTTTTAGCTAAAGCAGCGCTACGGAGCCGTCACATTCGAGGTTAATAATGGCCTGCCGTGTCACATCACCATCGGCTCCTTCAGTCAGGCCAAACAGACAAACCCTAATTTTTCCGTCCTCGTCGTGGGAACACGATGTCATGGTTTAACTTTCACGGCGCCAAATTACAACAGTTGCCTGAAGGTGCTCGTCAGCTACAGCGTACAGTAATACACACAGCACAACAGCGCTCAGGTGTTTATCTTTAATTACACTTACTTTCAATAATTTGGAGGAAACATCCATTCTTAACATTTTGTTTTGTCCTAGTCTGGGATCTTTGTGATGTCACAGAGGGCATATCCTTACACAGAGCCAGCAGCTTTCAGTCGTTTGGTTTGTACGAAGTTAAATTTGTCCGAGTTTGAAAGAGGCAGGAATCATGTTTCCATTCGTTTCAGGAATTTTAACCGCAGCCACAGGAGGCGGCGGGGTTAGCAAGCACTGGGTTAAAGGGGGAGGAGCTAAAACATTTTGTTTCTGACCGTTTTAGCTCCTCCCCTTTAAGACTTTACTGATTGGTCAACTTCAGGAAGCCTACAGAGGAGTAGGAGCTGCGAAATAACACAGCTGCAGAGTCATAGGTCATTGTTTCAGCCACAGCTCCGTCTGATCACTTCATCGCTGTCCGATATTTATTAATGGTTAATAAAGACATTGGCAAAGAGCGCGTCCTAAAGACCTTTGACCTGTGAAACAAAGGGGAAGCTGGGAGGTTTGGCATCGAACGTGACCCCTCACCCGCCCGCCGCAGACACACAGGAGTCCGACGGCGTGACAGACGACAATGATGGCGGCGTTGCTGAAGAGTCTACAGAAGGACGCAGTCTGAGTCCTTGTCTCTTCTCCTGGATTGCTGTGCCCCCTGACCTCTGACCTGGAACACCGTAACAATAACACAGTGTAATCACCTCATGTCACGGTTATTATTGTCACATTGAGATCAATAAAAAAAATCTTTTCATGGTGACATTTACGTGGCAGTCAGAACTACTTATTCTAATAATTCACACTCGTCTTCTGAACGCTAACTCAGGTGTTTTAAAGTGGACATGAAACTATGTGCATGAAGGCTCACTGACACCTGCTCTCAGACACTGATGTAACTCAGCCGGGTTTAACAAATAAGTGCTGAAAGTTTTAAAAACAGCGCCCTCTCCTGTCAGTACGCAGCGTGACATCACGTGGTTGGCTAACAGACTGAGCTAACAAGTGACAGGATCGATACCTCAGAGGAAAGGACAGTGAAGCTGACCATCAGTGTGAGGGGATCACTGTAGCGCTGCAGCAGTCAGTTCATGTTAAACCAGGATCTACGGTCACTTTACTGTCTGTGTCTGCAGCAGGAAGTGGCTGTTAGCTGTGTTTGTACAACACTTTATAAATGAGGACTGTGGAGGAGAGCCTGAGTCAGGTGACAGGTGGTTACCAGAGCGACGAGCTGGGCTCTGTGATGTAAACAAGCCTTCACGTGCAGAGTTTCATGCCCCCTTTAAGGTTCCGGTTCCACACCAATGATTCAGTGTGTCCTGTTTGAGACCTGATTTTGGATTAAGGTGTGATAGCAGTGGCCTACAAGTGCTGCCCACAGTCTGCCGGCTTGTCTCCAGGTGAGCTTACCTGCTGCACTGAACCCTGTTGCTGGAGTTGCTGCTGTTGCTGATATTCCTCCTGCTGGAGCTGCCGGGCCAACTCCAGGTCACTGAGGGGCCCCGGGGCCCCGCCCTGCTGCTGCTGCAGGGACACTGCCACAAGGTAGTCCTGACACCCACAACAACACCCATCAGAGACGTGCTAACGGGCCAAAGTGCTCGGTGGCAATGATATTACCTGGTGAGCTCACCTGGTCAATTTGCCGCTGCTGCTCCTGGGCGCTGGGTGGCAGGTGGGGGGTGGGTGGAGCTCTCTGAGGAGGATGACACAGCCGGAAATCGGAGTCGCAGAAGTTTCCATCACCCTCGACATTATGAAGCGACTCCCAGACCACAGACTCCTCCTGCAGGAAGCCTTGATCTGTCACTAGCAGGTACAGGTGCCCCTGAGAGAGGAGACAAGTGCATTACCAGCCCCACCTTGTGTCTGGTCATGGTACTGCAGTGTGTACAGCCCCACCTTGTGTTTGATCATGGTACTGAAGTGGTTGTTCCTGAAGAACACTGAGATCTCGCCCTCTCTGGCCGTCGCGTTGAGCTCACACAGGCCGTGATACGACAGCTGAGTCGCCGTCGACTCCAGAAACTGCTCCGCCACCAGGCCTGCCCGGCACAGACGTGCACAATTATTATGTTCGGGCCATCGTGTACATATTGGGTACTGTGCACAAACACGTTACCTTCACTGACTCGGCTGCTTTCTGCAGAGTGTTTGTAGTCAATGATTTTCTCCACCAGTTGGTTGTAGCTCAGTTTGCCCACAGCAGCCACCATCTCTGGACTCTGAACACACAATCAGGAATTTTACATCATTCTGTCCTGTGGGCGGCCACAGAGAGTCTGACTGATCGCGCCATGTCACAAAAAATAAAAATCCCACATGGACATTAAAAACCTGCAATCATGCCACTTCACTGTGCAGCATCATCAACATTACACGTCACACTCCAGACAGACAATGAAGGAGAGAAACACTTAAACCGATGTTAACTATGATATGAAAACATGTTACTACAAAAGATGTTCATGTGTTACTCAAATATGACAGATTAACGTCCGCTAAACTAAAAGTGTGTCGTGCAATATGAATGACGCACGCTTGACAGCCACTTCAGTTCAAACTAGGGGTGGGTGATATAAACGATATAAATTTGGCCTACGATAGAGATTTTGACTATACCGTTCTACCGCGATAGCGCATGTTGATGATGTCATCAAACTGCGCCCGTTTTGGTCGAAAGCATCGCAGCGGCTACAACCATTATCATCTGCAAATTATGGCGGGCGACAGTCACAGTAAAGAGATTAAGCACTGTTGAAATGTGGGGAAAGCCAAAAACTGCACTTCCGTAACATTGATTCATAAATGTTGGATTCTCTCACAGCTGCTCTGTTCCCATGTTGTTACTGTATATTAATAACTAACCTCGTATTGTGGATGAATGATCTCAGTTGTTCTCCTGACTGAAGTTTGGCCCGTGTACAGCATCCTGCTATGCGATTGCATTTGTCCCTGACCACCAGAATCCCTCACGTTAACTTTTGTCAAGTGGAAAAAAAGTTAGCGTTCATCCTCCAGCTTCACTGTGCTAATGTTATGCTAACATAGCTGTGTCGCTAGCAATCACGTAGCACAACATTATATACCAGCTAGCCCAACTTCAGTAACCCTGCAAACGCCACTGCCGTAATGCTCTGACAAGCCATCAAGCAGTGCGGCTTACCAAAGTTGTACTAAAACATTTTAACAGATTTAATCGGTTTGAGGTCAGTAAGCACAACCAGAATTCATACATAAGGCACACTCTCGATTTTTGAGAAAATGAAAGGATTTTAAGTCCTTATAGTGTGGAAAATACGTTATACAGAAGAAAAGAATATATCGCGATATATATCGTTACCGCACGTGCTTCAAATTATATCGCGATATGAATTTTAGGCCATATTGCCCAGCCCTAGTTCAAATCTAAAAATAAGAAAACAATAAATTACACATCCGTTTTTTTCCCGCTCATCTTAAGTTGGGTCGTGGGGGCAGCAGCAGGGAAGCAGGGCCCTCCCTCTCCACGCCACCCCCAGCTTATCCGGGGACACGTGAGACGTTCCCAGGCCAGCCGAGATGTAATCTCCAAGCCCGGGCCTCTTCCCGGTACGACATGCCTGGCAGGAACACCGTGCCCAGGAGGCGACAGCCTTAGCTGCCTCCTTGTGATGTGGAGGACTAGTGGCTCTGCTCTGAACCCCTCATAACGACTGAACTCTCCTAAGACAGAGCCCGTCCTCCTGACGGAGAACCGCTGTTTGTAACTACGATCTTATTCTAACAAAAAGATGAGATTAACAGGTGTGTCATCAACGATGCGCCGTCCGGTGGCAGATAGCTGCATAACATTTAAGATGATATTTTACCAGCATCAGGAATCAATTAACATTTTAACAACTAGGTTAAACAACTAGTAAGTCTGGCACCGACCAACACTTGACTTTTGTTACGGCCCAAGCGTTGCCTGTGTGGGCGTGTCCTACCGTCTCTCCTGCCTCAGCTGCCACCTTTTGAACAGCTCACTCCTTTCAGCAATTAAAAGTATTTCAGGTGAGCTCTGGTGCCAGAGAGCCATGTTAGTGGTTGCAGGTAGTGAGCTGTGTTTTGTGATTGTTTGCTCCTGCTTGGTGGAGAGGACTGTGTTTGGTCACCAATCCTTTTTTGACTTTTCAGTTTACTGACCAACGCTTGAGTTTTGTTCTGCTTCTTTAAATGTTGATAGCGGCTCGTCCGTCTCTTTTAGTTCAGTTACTAATAGAAGCAGTCAGCTGTCACCGAAGGCATGAAGACGCTAGGACACGCCCACACAGGCAACTCCAGGAGGCCCAGCTGAGGCCGTAACACTTTTTCCAGACAGTTTATTAATATTCATGTTTATTAATACTTTCCTTCATTTGTTCATATTTTCTTTCATTCTATAAATATTCTGTTTTCTAAACATCCTGATATCTTTCTGTCTATTGTGTTGATAATTTAATGTCAGAACATTTTATTAATTTTCTTGCTTCATCTGCAGCTCTATCAGCCAATCAGCTGACGGTACCCATGGGGATTGGCTGAACGAGCCAATCACCTGCTTCATCATTCAGAGCATTTTATCCAGAGCTCACACAGGTTCGGGAGAAACTCCGGGGTTTGATCCCTTGCTCAAGAGTACTTCAACAAGCAGACTGGAAGAGTTGGGGGTCAAACCGCTGACCTTGCATTGTTAAAACCTCGTTAAGGACCTGGACAGTCCTGCGTTTACGCTCACACACACTCACCTGAGGGTCGACCAGCCAGCCGTGGTACAGCGGGATGTCCAGCAGGTCGAACACGATGCACTCGGGCGTGTATTCAAAGTCCGTGACGCCAGTGAAACGCACATTGACGTCCAGCCCCGTAGACAGCTTCGGGAGGACCGCCATGGCGTCGCTCATGTTCTGCAAACACACACGCCCACGTTATGGTCTCCTCCCCAAAACGGCGTGCTAATTGAAAGCGTGTATGGGAACCAGCATGTCCGTGTGCTTCCTTGGTACCTGCTGGAAGTTGAGCTCCATGCCGTCGGCCTTCTGTCTAGGAGTGACGGACAGCACACACTCTCCTGAACAACGCACACACAGGAACATCGTCAGTAGGACAGCCCCCCACGACCTGACCAGCTCAAACACTCACAGGTGAGAATCCTGGTTTAACCCGACGTGTTGCAGACCGTGTACCATGTGACCTCCGCGGACAGTATCATTCTCGACAGCTGTGCCAGGAGCGAACTCATCGTCTACTTAACGTGGACCCTCCATGTTTACGAGCGAGCGCCCAGCCTCCTGCTACCCGGCACGTTTAATTTCATCATCGATACGTTTGATACATTACCCACAGTCGCTCTTACCCAGGTGAGCCATCAGGTCCTCTGTGGTGACCACCTCAGTCTGAGCAGGAAGCTTGGCCTGCGGCGCGACACACACACACACACACACACACACACACACACACACACACACACACACACACACACACACACACACACACACACACACACACACACACACACACACACACACACACACACACACACACACACACACACACACAGGTCAGTTCATTTATAAACTTTATCAAGCGTGAGTGCCGGTGTCTCCTCTTCTGTCCCTCACTAAAAAAGATCAAAGCTGTTTACGACGACACAGACGTCTGCACAGTTACATCATTTTAGAGTGCTCTGATTGGTTCTCAGAGGAACATCTGAAACCACGGTCTACATAACGGTTCATCCAAAGTGTCTCATTAGCTGCTCAACTACCTGAGGCCAGCGGCCGCCACAGGCGAAGCACAGGTGAACCCACAGCACCGGATTCACGTACACCACATGGTTCTAACAGTTAACTTCCTGTTGCCACTAGGGGTCGCTGTGAGTGTTATTGACTATTCTAGATGCGTCCAGGTGTAGATCCCACCAAGCACGGGAAGTCTGGGAGAACACTTATAAGAGCTTCATGCACTGCAGTGCCGCAGACACACCCTTCAACGAAAAGTCAAAGGCTTTGTGATTTAATGCTGCCACCGCCGTCTTCGGGGCGACCTGTCACAACAGCCCAGTCCAACATCTTCGAGGAGCTCATCCTGGTACTGTGACAGCGCGCATGGGAACTATCCATTATCGGTAGAATCTATACTTACTGATCAGATTCGTTATCGATTCTCCGCTTTGAGGGTGACCGTCATCACTAAGCAGCACATCTAAGACCTTCATGCAGACTAATTTCATGCTGTGGGCCACATGTTTGTTTGTTGAGACTCGATAACGAATCTGATCAATAAGTATAGATTCTATTGATAATGGAATCAGAATTGCTAAATTCTTATTACGTCCCACGCCTGCTGTCACAGTACCAGGACGAGCTCCTCGCAGATGTTGCACCAGGATGATGTGACAGCTTGTTACCTGTTGAAGTTCAGGCGCTAGCTGCTAGGCTCTGGTCTGCATACACTGAGCTTTAGCATCACTCTTGTTCTTGGCTGGCTTAGCGTTAGCATATTGTCTGACTAGCTTAACGTTAGCATGCTCTCTGTGCAGATGTGGGCACAGAGCTGAACTTGTGCTTGAACTTTAGCATCGCGTTCGCGTCCTTTTGTGCAGTAAAAACAATTTCAAGGACCTGAACTACTAGGAAAGGGTTCTCCCATGCCTTCTAACGAGGCCAGCTTCCCTGGGAACCAAAGCCATCTTTCAGCTGCTAGAAATCTGACTTGAACCTTTCCCGGTCTTCGGCGCAAGTCTGAGCATGACAACAACGAGCTCAGACCGACTGGAACCTGGGAGCTCTGAGCCCTGCCCTTCCAAACAGCTGGAACACGTAACATGCACCTCCAGGTTCTTATGTTACCATGACGACGCAGACAGGAAACACCTGCCCTGACTTCCTGAAGGTTCTCAGGCAGATGTTTGCGTACCTGCGTAGTGCAACTTGTTGTCTTTAGATTTGTGTGCTGCAGCTGGGTGGAGATGAACATCCACCTGCCGCTCCGCCCTTTAAATGATGGTGATTCTCACCTTCCAGCGCAGGAACAGCGTGTTCATGATGGCCAGCAGGGGGCAGGGTCCGTTCTCACTCTGGGTGATGATGGGTGTCTTCTTCTCCTTCCAGGTGATCCACTTCACCAGGTAATACGCTGGCATGGAGGGCCCAGGCTCCGGTGCCGCAGTAGGAGGAGCAGCAGCACCCCCTGTGGGGAGGGGGAGAAATGCAGTCACACTCAGCTAAACAAAGTTACATTTATTTGGAGTACTAAGGTGTCATCGCAAAATAAACCCAGAGAAGAAGTGCAGTCAGGCACCAGGCTGAGCACAGTTTCAGTAACATGGACGCCTCACCGGCAGCTTCCAGCGCCGCCTCGTCCTGCAGACTCGGGACTTCGGTGGATGGCGAGCAGCCCTCCGCACCCAGCGCCGAGTACGACGACGACAGGCCGTCATCCACGTCCAGGGAGTTTCCTGTTGTCACGACCCCATCCGATAGCTCCAAGCTGGGGATGGAGAATGATGCCGAGTCCGTGGACTCCAGCTGGTCGTCTGAGCCACCCGCTGTCACCACCGAGGAGCTTTCCTCCACGTCCAGACCTGCGGACAATAGAAGCACCATGAGGGATCCTCTGGGCATCTTAGGCCCCGCCCTTCACCCATGTCTCCTCCTCTACCTGGTCCTGCCCCAGCCTCCGTGGGTTCCTCTGTGGTGGTGGCGATTGTTAGAGTCATGTTTTCAGATGATGGACTTGGCGATGATTCTGGCGGCGTGGGTGTGGCCTCTTCCTCCTCCTCCATCGGGACCTTGGCGAGCGCAGGGCTGTCAGCGGCGCCGCCACTTGTGTTGGGGATGTCAGTTCTGAGGTGCGCTGGTGTCACGCTTAAGGTGCATTCTTTGGAGAAAGTCTGTGAGCTGACAGTGGGCTCCTCTGAATCGCATTTCATCTCCAGGTCAGCGATGGCGGAAGGCTGCTCCCTGGACTCCTCCATGATCAGCTGACGGCTTCACAGGCACGACTCCGTATGACAACACGTGGAGAGAGATGACTTAGACGGACGTGGTCACGAGAGAAACTAGACCTCAGCATCGGGTGGCTTTAAGACAGCAGGAGGCGCTCCAACATGGCCGCCAGGAGATCGTCACGAGAGAACGATCACCTGCCCGCCGCCTGCCAAGGGTGTTGGAAAACAGACACACCGGTCTACCTGAGAGCAACCATGGCTGCAGAAAATCTGAGCAGAGAAGAGACGCAGCACGGCCCTCTGACATCAGTCACACCTGAGGAAACACAGAAGAAGAAGTCAGCAAACACACGTGTGTGTGTGTGTGTGTGTGTGTCTCTGTCTGTGTGTCTGAGTTGTGGAGTTAGCTCAGAGCTGTGTGCAGCCATGAGGCTGATTTAAAGTAAGTAAGTAAGTAAAATTTTATTTATATAGCACATTTCTAGATAGAGATCACAAAGTGCTTTACAAGATATAACAGATTAAAAAGACAAAATACAAACAAAGTTAGCAAAAGGCAGTTTTAAAAAGATGTGTTTTTAGCTGTTTTTTAAAAGTAATCAATGAATCAGCGGATCGTAAGTCCTGAGGAAGGGAATTCCACAGTCTGGCGGCCACAGTAGCAAAAGCTCTATCACCCCTAGTTTTCAGTCTCGTATACTGAATGACAAGTAGGCCCTGACTACTCGACCTCAGAGACCTACTAGGGGCATAGGGCTGTAAAAGTTCAATGATATATGGTGGTGCTTGTTGTTGAAGAGCCTTGAAAGTTAAAACCAAAATCTTAAACTGGACTCTAAATTCAACAGGAAGCCAATGTAACTGCATGAGCAACGGTGTTATATGTGAAAATTTAGAAGCTTTCGTCAAAAGTCTTGCTGCAGCATTCTGAACGATCTGCAGACGCTCCAAAGAACCTTTATTTAAACAAGTAAACAGGGAATTGCAATAGTCCAGTCGTGAAGAGATAAAAGCATGAATAACAATCTCCAGTTCGGTATAGGATATAATAGAGCTCAATTTAGAAATATTTCTTAAATGATAAAAGCAAGACCGAACAAGAGATTTAACATGACTATCTAACGTAAGAGCAGGATCAAGGATAATCCCTAAGTTCCTGACAGATGGTTTTACAAACGTTGAAAGAGGACCAAGAGCATTTATTATACTGGGTATATGTCTATCTGGGGCACATAAGAGGACTTCGGTTTTACTTTCATTTAGTTGGAGGAAGTTTTCAGCCATCCAGCCTTTAATGGTTTCCAAGCACACATTTAAAAGCCGCAGCTTAGAAGCCTCTTCCGGTTTAAAAGATATATAGAGTTGTATATCGTCTGCATAACAATGGTAACAAATATCCTCAAAAGGGCTCAAAATGTGCTGAAGAGGGAGTAAATAAACTAAAAACAGTAATGGCCCTAGCACAGAGCCTTGTGGCACACCAAAAGACAGGGACGCAGAAGATGATCTATACTTAGAAACTGCCACAGAAGAATATCGTTCAGAGAGATACGAGGAGAACCATTTCAATGCAGTCCCAGAGACACCAACCCAGTGTTTCAGCCTGTTAAGGCTGGATTCCGAGTGACGGATTCCGAGTGACGGTGCAGCGTCACCTCCATCCACTAATTTCTCAGATCTGTGACATCACAGAAACATTGTGTGTGCCTCACAGGTGTAAACTCTGATAAACATCTGCACACTCTCCACTTGACGGTCAACACTGCACATCCACCCTCAGCTGTTTGAACGGAAGCAGCTCCCCCCAAGCTGTGGGGTACAGCTGTGACCGTGAGAGAAGCAGGGGTGTGGCTGAGAACGCAGACCGACACCTGGACCGCTGCTGTACACCTGAGGTCCGAGCCTTACAGGTGACCTGTACTGGGGGGGCGGCTGCTTCACTCCCAAGATCGACGTGAAGGAAAGTTGTTTCCCATGACGCTCCTCAATTAGGTGAGAAGGGTTCAGCGGTGACTTACGCTCGCACACACACGGGTGGCAGCCTCAGCTGACCCCGGTCTTGCGGAGCGGCCGGTTAACCCTGCTCTTCCGGTTAACCCCGACATCCGGGCCCGTGCCCTCCTCCCGAAAACCGGTCAGCTTACCGGGTCCGGCGCGGATTCGCGGAGAACGCTGACGCTGGCAGATGAACGCGCGTGCTACCTGTTTACATTCCTCTCCGCCAGGTTCATAGGTCCCGCCCACCGTCCGTCCACATCCGCTAAGCTTCAGCAGCCTACGCTGCCTGTTAGCCAACTGGCTAGCTGTGAACTTTTTCTGTCGTAAAATTGTCATTAATGTTCACGCGCAGCAGCTCGTGAGGGCCTGGGAAGAAACGCAGAGAAACCAAACAAGCGGAACTCCGAGCGGAGCGGGAAGCCGCTTCAACACGAACCGTACAGATGTTACACACCGCGTTAGCTTAGCATGAGCTAGCTGGCACTGACAGCCAAACGCGATAAGACTTTCTAAAACTTTATGTCCTTTTTGGTCTCTGAGCGGGGCAGCATTCACAGCCACAGCGGCGCACTCACCTCTCAGACCGCGGGCACGCGCTGTCGGGTTCGGCCAATCAGAAACATGAAGAAAATAAAACGTTACAAACAAAATGTGACGTTTTCACAGCTTCAACTCGCGTCGTACCCTCCTGACAGAGCAACTTCTACTCGGTATACGTCACGTCCGGTCTCACCTTCGCTCCCTCACCTTATTCCACAGAGTGCGTTACATCTGTGGACCACGGTAACATGGGCGGGCGGTGCGCTCACCTTTGACTGTTTTCGTACAAACCCCGCCTCCATTACCCAGGCTTCACGAATCGAGCCGAGGTGGACCGAAAACTGTGCAGGGAGAGTCTATCCAGTTGACTCCGCCTCCAATCCAACCAACCAGACGTGAAAGTGTTCTGTTTTGTTTTATTAGAATTTGTTTATTATTTCAAGTACATATAGAAAAATGGCAACTAGAGCTGCATAAATTCAATGGATACAACGAATTGCCAGAAGGAGTGATTACAGTAACAATATAACCACATAAATCAGAATCAGAATACCTGGGGGAAATAATTTTTTGTTACAAAACATACATAAAACAGAGATATTCTTAGTTAGCGTATTGTCTGTCTTGTCTTAATGTTGGTTTAAAATGGAGCACTGTAACAAAAAATAATTTCCCCCAGGGATCAATAAAGTATTCTGATTCTGATAATGAATGTTGACAGTGACATAGATGTGTACACATGTCTAAGTTGCAAAGTTGAGTGAAATGCTGCCTTTTAGATAAACAGAAACAAACAACAAAGGGTAAATATATTTAAAATAAGATAAGATGACCTTTATTAGTCCCACAGGTGGGAAATTTGTTTTGTTACAGCAAAAGTGCAAAGTTATGTAGCAGAAATTAGAAAACACTGGAATGCAATAAAATACAATAGAATAAAATAAAATAATATATACAATAGAATAAAATAGAATAGAATAATATATACAATAGAATAAAATAGAAATACAAATACTATATACAACTGAGTAGGAAAATACAAAAATACAACTTCGTCAGAAGAAGAATTGCATAAGAATTGCACATATAGCAGTCTTATTGCACATGTGTGGGTTAGTGTGTTTGATCAGCTGCAAAAGTCTTTATTGTGGAGTCTGACAGCAGTGGGGAGGAAAGACCTGCGAAATCTCTCCGTCCCACACCGTGGGTGCCGCAGTCTCCCACTGAAGGAGCTGCTCAGTGCTGTCAGAGTCTCCTGCATGGGGTGGGAGATGTTGTCCAACAGGGATGACAGCTTAGCCACCATTCTCCTGTCACTCACCACCTCCACTGGGTCCAGAGGCCACACCATAGAACATGGCTATTCAACTACGAAGTTAGTTGGGCCAGATTTTCAAACCAAGGAATTTATCTGGGCCAGATATTTTTTTTGAAGCCAGTAAGCAACAGATCATGATCAATTTCAAACCCACACAACTGTACTGAAAAACAAGTATTTTTTTTTATTCCTTTTCCCCTGTAAATCTGATGACCTCACAAATGCACACCAAAAGGTCCATTTAAAAAAGGGGGGCCATAACTAAACAATTTTTTGCACATTTAAAATAATAATAATAATAACAAAAAAACATTTTGATAATTCCCTTTCAAATTAAAATAAATATTTCGCTGACCACTCATTTTTCCTGCCATGGATGGAGCCCCATCCGTCACAAGTATACAGACACGCTTCATATCCAGACCATTTTCCTCAAAAAGAGCTGAAATCTTCTCAAACATTATTTCGCCAGCTGTGTGTCCCTCTAACGGTAGTAAGCCGAGCAATTTCCCATCCAAAAAACGGACATATACGCACAACTGTGCATTATCAGTTCTGTCTGTGATCTCCTGCTATAGACATTACATCAGTTTTCTTCAGGTCATCTAACAGCATTTCAAACTCGTTTGACGCCAGAACTTCAACTCTACGAATATTTGAACTGTCCTACAGGGGTACGTTTTTAATAGCAGATGTCACACTTACTTTAATTTATTCATCACTTTTCACCGCATCCACCACGGCCAGCATGCAGTATTTCACCGTTTCAGAATCTGTGAAAGGCCTTTTCTTCTTCGCCAAGAAGCAGAAAGGGAAGATGCTGCAGCTCTCTCTTGGGCTGTACAGGACCCTCACCATGGTAGTACAACTCCTGTTGTACTACCATGTACATTGGTAGTACATCTTACCATAATGTAATAATAATGGTAATAATTACAACATGGTAATAATCTTACCATGTTGTAAGATTATTAAACTCGGTAAAATGAATAAGTATTTGTCAGTCCAGGCAGGGTTAAACCGACAGTTTTCATTGTCAGTTTCATTTTGCGCTTTAGGAGTGAGAAAGACATGCTGTTGTCGCATCATATATTACAATGATTGTTTAATATGTTTACATCACGGTGCATTGTGGGTTAAATATTGCTAGGCTACTAGAAGTGTTGCATTCACAGTCTACACTACGCTGTAGGAATTTTTAATTTTTAAAAAAATTAATGAATGAATGAATTTTTTTGCGTTTTCTCTATGTTTCTGCCAGGACCACAGGCAGGGCCACTCGCAGGTTGCTTCTGGGCCGCATTTGGCCCGCGGGCCGCCATTTGAATAGGCTTGCCATAGAAGATGGCTGAGGCCACCACAGAGTCATAGAAGGTCTTCAGGAGTGGGCCCTCCACTCCAAACGACCTGAGTCTCTGCAGCAGGTACAGCCTGCTCTGCCCTTTCCTGTAGAGGGCGTCTGAGTTATGAGTCCAGTCCAGTTTGTTGTTCAGATGAACACCAATGTTTCAATTATCCATAATTCAGGGGGTTGTGAAGCTCATTTTGTAACCGGAAGGTCGCCAGTTCGACCTCCGCGTACACTGACGGCCTCTGACTGTAAAGTCATGTTAATGTCATGTTAAGCATTTTGTTAACAAGGCGACAGTGTTGGGGAGTAACGGAGTACATGTACCGCCGTTACGTATTTAAAATACAAAATATGAGTAACTGTATCCGTTACAGTTACCATTTAAAAAGGTGGTATTCAGAATACAGTTACTTTGTTGAAATAAATGGATTACACGGCGGTACTTCCTGTTTCATATGTTCGGCTATGCCCTCTCTATGTTTGGTAATTCCACGCCGTTGGAAACCCAAACAAAACACGCATTAAGAGGCTCAAATGCCCGTGTTTCAATCTCGCGTCTCATAATGACGTGAAGAAATATTTTTTTAAATGATTTAATATGAAGGCAACAGGAAGTGTTACAGGCATTGCCCTAAAGCCTGATGGGCAGTGTAGTCTGTGCTGCAGGGAGGATGGACCCGTGATGTGTCTGTGAGTGAGGGAGAAAAAGGAAAAGTAGGAGCTGTCACTGAGCAGAAACGGGAGCTGGAAGCATGTAAATATAATAATAACCACTGCAGCCAAACAGAGAGCCTGACGAGCCCAGCTGTAAGTAAGCTGTTAAGACTCGACTGTACACCGTGTTCCTGTTTCCTCTGAAACAATAAGTCCTGTTGCAGCAGCCTTTCAACGCCTCTCTCTGTCTCTGCTAGCAAAGTGACCCAGACAACAAAGTAAAGCTAGTTTTCAGCTACGAGCCGACACGAACCCGACGTATTAGCCAGAGGTCCCTTTACTACGGTTTGGAGCCGCTCACCTGTTTTATATACGCGCCGAATAGTTTTCTATACGAGATCGCTGCAAAAAGTGCAGCCTTACCTAATGTCCACCTACTGTTACTCATTTATGTTATGATTTAAACATCTAGCTGGTGTTGGTGTGGAGAGTAGCCTTCAGTAATAGTAATAAATCACATTCATGTAGCTGTAAAAAGCATGATAATATATTAAGTAATCCAAAGTAATCAGGATACGTTACTCTCATTGAGTAACGTAACGGAATACGTTGCAAAATATATTTTGGGGCATGTAATCTGTAATCTGTAGTGGAATACATTTTAAAAGTAACCTTCCCAACACTGCAAGGCGATGGGTTGATATCCTCCTTAGGTCCCTCCCTTATGAAGACGGTCCTTGAGTCATTTCCTCATTATCCAGTTACACTTAATGACTTAGTTGGTATAATGTTAAAATGAAACCCTCGCTAGAGTTCGTACCTTCCTCTGTCCTGTGTTTAACCATGCTAAGGCAATTCCCTTACTTAATACTGTAACCCCTAACACGCTGCTGGCCAAAGGTTTTTACAACACTTTTTAAAATTACTATAACTTTTGAACAGTTTGTGAAAGCAGCGATTCTGCGCTGTTTAGCGATATTAGAGTCATTGCTGTAATCCCAAGCACGTGTCACTCAGCCCTGGAGAGGCTGCTTCACCAAAAATAGCCTCTGTGCCAAGACTGAGGCCATGATTACAGCTCCTCAGTGATCGCTTCTGTTTGCTCATCTGCAGAAACCAGTGTTTGTAATCGCAGTCTGCAGACCTTTGGTT
Organism: Astatotilapia calliptera; assembly: GCF_964374335.1. Lineage (NCBI taxonomy): Eukaryota > Metazoa > Chordata > Actinopteri > Cichliformes > Cichlidae > Astatotilapia > Astatotilapia calliptera. Next base: position 308,826 of record NC_137442.1, read on the forward strand.
TTAAACCATGTTACATTAAAAAGCCCAGAATAAAAGATGCAGACACACTTTTTATGTTTTTGATCTCTTTACTTTCTCAGGTGAAGTCTTGGTTTCTGATGGTAGGTGGTTTCTCTAATTGGGAATCTTGATACCTTCACCTTCAGCACAGAAACCTGCAGAGAGAAACAGACAGTCGCATCACCTGATTCACCTCAGACTGATTTCTCAGATTCTAGTGCAAACAGTTAAAGTGAAGCACTTTTCTCTGGGTTGTAGATGAAGTCCGGGTCTCCGGAGAAGCCCAAGCATGTTGCCTGCTGCTTGAAGTGTTCCAGCTCCGGCTCCTTCAGGGTTGACTCTTTGCCTGCAAACAAAAACACTCAAACGGATGAACATTTTGGATTTTAAATGAGAATTTTAACTTCTGTGTCTAATTTTCGTCCTACCCAGAAGATAAAGGGAATGAGCAACGAACTCATCGCTGGCATCTATATCGATCTTCAGTAATTTAAGCAGACGTTTGGTGTTTCTAGCCGTGCTGTTTATCACGAAGACGAGGCAGCCGTCACAGCTCGGCAGCAAGTAGAACGAAGACGTGGAGTTGGCCACTGGGAACAGAAAAATTTCATGTAATAACAACATGATCTTCTGAAACAGGAAGTCCAACTGCACCTCGAGGACTGAAAACCTCACGTAGGAAAACGCCAGAGATCAATTTACAAGAGACAAATACACAATCTAATATTAAAAGACAATTAAATCAGACACAAAGAGTTTAACTGAAAATAACTTAGATGATATGCAGGAAAATGACACAAAAACCTGGGGATGAATGTACAATCATCTAAACAAAAAAGCAGCTAAAAATCCCCTAGAATGACCTTAGATAGAAGAAAAAAGAACTGAAAAATATCAAGCTGTTTGAATTAACCGATTTCAGAGAAAATATGAGTGATGGAAGAAACAATATTACTGGAAACAAATGAAAAAGTTAATCTAAAATGAGACAGAACAGGAAAAAGAATCATGAAAACTTTGCAGCTTTTATGTTGGAACTTCTCTGTAGTGTGTCAGGTCGAGTGGGTTGCGTACTTTCCACCGTGGCAGTGTTTCCTTCAAAGGTTACGTTCGTCGTTGAAGTCATGCAGGTTCCATTCCTGAGAACATCAGAGAGAAAGAATAAACTCACGCCCACTTCAGAAACTCTCTTGCCCTCAGTTACTGTCTGTTGCCTGCTACCCCCTGCTGACCTCTGTTATGCCCCGTTACCATTTGCTTCCCTCTGTTGCCTCTTATTACCCCCTGCTGCCCCCTGTTGTGTTGTTACTGTCTGCTGCCCTCTGCTGTCCCCTGCTACCCTCTGGTGCAGGATGGATGGGCTTAATGGTAACAGATGTTGATGCATGTGATGAGCTCACATCCTGTTTTCCTGCAACATGACGACCTCCCCAGAGCGCACTGGTGAGGCGCTGATCTTCACCCAGGAGCTGTCGGTCAGGTTCAGGAAAGCTTTGTAGACGTCGTGACTGGTGTAGCCCAGCAGGAAGTTCACCCTGCCATACATCTGCACAGACAAGGAAGTGGCCTAGTCAGCTGACACGCTGCCTGCTACATGAGTTTTATTAAATAAACCAAAAACATGACAGCGCTTCGTATCCTGTTCTTCCTGACCCAACAGGAAGCTGTCACACCTGAAGAAAACAGATCCCTGTTTGAATCTCACTGACCAGTCAATAAGTCACTAATCATAATCAACAATAATAATAATAATCAATCGACAATCACTATTACTGACAATAACTAAATAAGACAGGAGAGGGCGCTGTCTGCACACAGTGGTTAGCACTGTGTCCTCACAGCAAGGAGATCTGGAATCTCCCATCTGGCTGGGTTCTTCCTGTTTTCATGTTTTCTCCATCCACACACTTCTCTGTGTTAGCCCTGCCACAGGCTGGACACCTGTCCAGGTGTGCCTGCTTCCTGTGATAATGGAGATAGATGTCAGTCTCCCTGCGACCCTGACTTATAATGGAAGTGGAAGAGAATGGATGGGTGGATTTTATGTAATTTTACTTTTAGCCTTTTGATACTAGTCACATTTTTGGGGTTTTAGGGCTCGACTTCTGTTGTTTCAAATGTGCTTCAGTCACTCAGGAAACATGAAATTAACAATGCTGAGCTCCATTTTTGTGGAGCCTCAATTTTATCCCACAACTTAGACATTCACATTACTCACACTCTCATAACACATACATGTACGATCTTGGGGGTGGGCACGCTACACGGCATCCAGAAGACCATCAGGGTGTACACCTCACCTCTGGCGCCGTTGCCCACCTCTCAATTTTAAATACAGGTAGACACTGAGGGCTAGCAGGAGGGGCTATGCGCTTACCTGCTGCTCTCTGGCAGGTAGCTCCATGCCCTCCTGGGATTTAAATGCACCTTAGAACACACATGCATCAACACTACAATGAGCGGGTGGAGGGAGGTTTGGAGTCTTCTCCCACCCCCGTTCTCTGCTGCCTGTTTGGGCGGGGGGGCTAGGAGGAGGAGTTGACCGTCCGACTGCGGTCTGGAGTGTGGGGCCTTCCTGCTGCTGCGGAGTCGGGGCAGTCTGCTTCTCCCCACCCCAGGGAAGAGGGTAACACCACCTGGGTCTGGGTGCAGTTCCCCCCTCCAGGGGCGTGGGCACCTAGACCCGGTTTGTAGAGTACGCTTGGGGAGTGTGATCGTGTGTACAGCGTCTCTTTATGTCTGTCTCCACGTTGGTTGAGTGTGGAGTGAGTGTATATGAGAGCATGAGGGGGGGAATGGATGTTTGTGTCTGTGTGTGCCTGTATGTCTGTGTCTATATGTCAGGTTGGGTATCAGACGCCACCTCTCTGGGGACATCTCAGGCCCTCCAAGGTTTGGAGGCCTATCTCCACCCACCACCACTTCCCCTGCCAGTGACAGATGCCCTCAGACATCGGTGCGTTGGTGGTTCTGTGTCTGGGGGTGGGCGTCCAGTTACACACCGGCTCACTCCTGGTGGCTGCTTATCGGCGCCTGGAGCCTGGGGCTCGCTCGGGCCACTTCGGGGGTGGGGTGCCCTCGGCCTCTCGGCCTGGGGCTCGGTCACTCTGGCGCAGCTCACGGGCGCGTCACTGCAACCCCCCCTGGCTTCTGCTCCGCGGCTGCTGAGTGAGCCCTCATCTGGGACTCTCCTCAGCTCTTTCTGGGACAGTGGCGCGGCTGCCCCTCTGTTGGTCTTCCTTGGTCTCTTGTGTTCTGGGGGCCTCTGGATGTCTGGAGTTTTGATCTCCTCCATACCTGCTTCATGCCCTGGAGGACGGGGCTGTGGCCCCCCCACACCCTCTAGCAGATCATTACATGAAGGAACCTTTTAAAAGACAAGCGCGTCCATGCTCACAGGTGTACACACGGGTGCTCACACACACAAACTACACCCTTTTTGGCTCCTACCTCAAAGCACACTGTGCGCTGTCAATCCTACGTGCTGCACAATAAAATAATAATAATAATAATAATAATAATAATAATCTTCAGTTCTAAGGTCAAATGGCGGAGAGTCCCAGATAATCACCTGAGCCACTAATCAGGTGATTAGAGGATCATCAGGGGTCCTTTTGTCCCTCTGTGGGGGGAAACTCCCACTAGGTTTATATCTGGGACTCTCCACCATTTGACCTTAGAACTGAAGAAGCTTCTCGGATGAGAGGTGAAACGTCTTCAAGCAACTTAAAGAAGTCCAGACGCTTTTCTTTGAAGCTCCTTAGACTACGATGACCTGGATGACTGAGAACCTTCACAGACATATTTACTGTTATATTCACATAGATAATCACGATGATGTTGTTTATTATGTTGCTCTTTTTCTTTGCTTGTTTTCCCTTTTTTCTTTGTCAACAGGTGACCCAGGTGATTGATATTTGTATTTTTTGTCTGCTTATTTTGTTGGCTTTAGTTTTTTTTATCCCCGTCCCTCTTCCCCGCTGTTTTTCTTTCCCCAGTCAAGTCTGTCCCGTGTGTAGCAAGTGAAAATAAAATAAACAGTAAAAGCAAAGGTGAATCAAACAGACCAATACAGCACGGTCCATTTGGTAAAGTAAATCTGTTGGGCATCTTTCTTTGCCTTTAGACAATAATTCTGATGGCAAAAGAACCAAATGGGACAGGTGAAAAAACATTGTTAGTGAAAACCAAATATTCTCCAACAGCTTCACTCAGCCACTTCAAAGTGCAAATAAAAGTGTGTAGTCTACATTTGTAGGCAGTTTAATAACCAAAGTATTTTATCCATCCTGCAGTGGAAACTAAGATGCAGTTATTTAATGATGAAGCTGTAAATCAGTCTGAACCTCCACAGCAAACAATGACTTCAGCACCACGTTCACCTGTTAACTCCACAGCCCACCCCACAGACCTAGGCAGCAATCAGAGGAGTCTTACCACAGAGGGGTCTTCCATAGACAGCGGCGTCACCAGCGGTTTGCATTCCTCAGGTGTCAAAGCCGAGCTGCTGAGAACCAGCGCTGCAAACAGGAAATGGAAGCGACAGTTGAGCCACAGATTCATAATGCTGATGGTGGCAGACATGTCACCAAGTCTGAGCCACTCAGTTTTTATACGAGCTGCAGGAGAGACAACCCTGCAGGTTTACACTGTTTGGACACAAAGGTTTTCCTGCGCACAGTTCAGATGTTTCTGGGCCTTCTGTGATTTCACAACCTCTGTGTTTGTGTATCGATCTCGCTCGGGTTTGTTTAAGCAGCCATCAAGGACATTCAGACTGGTACTCGGGATAACACTAAACACAGCCTGAACTCTGCCACCACTGCTGCCATCGTCAGTCACAGCGACTACAGCAGAGACAGTGATGATGATGATGATGATGAGGAAGGACTGCATCACATTTACCGAATTTTGTAAAACTGCTCCAGATGACTTATGGTCCGGGTTTTACCTAATGCATAACACTTGGTTGAAGGTGCAATGAACAGCTTTAGATCCCATTAAATGCTCTGTCCATGAAGCCAGATAACACACAGCAATGAGTTAAACTGCAGACATGCTGTGGAAGAGAGACAGAGGTTAATAACAGATATGATTCAATTCTATGATCTAATCTGTTATTATTCTATATTATTATTATTCTATGATCTAATCTATTAATCTATTATTACAGGTATCATTACTGCTAAAGGAGGCCGAGGAGTAGTGTTAAGATTCAATATTGAGGAAGGGTACAAGAGGTGATCGAAGAATAACCACACCAATCCGTCCGGGTGAAGTCAAACGATGATTTTAATGAATACACGCGTGGGAAGACAACTCTGTACGCAGACAGGAAGTAGTCTTCGACTTAATCAAAGCATGAACAGATATTTTATAGCATCAGGGTTTGTTTACTGACGCCCCTTCATACGTCACAGACACATTTTATACATAGATCAAATCAAAACCACAACGACTTTTGACACAGTTTAAAAGAACAATTGTCTCCTATCTTCACAACAGGTGCTTCCTGTCACTGCCGGATGCTCGCAGCAGTTCTGCGACAAACTGCTCTTTGCAACATCAGCAAAACATGATTAAACTTTCACCTATAAATGATTCTCTAACTGAGTGTGTGTGTGTGTGCGTCTGTGTGCTAACCACAATTGCACCCTGTTTCACCTCGCGACTAGCTCCTGACCCCTCACCAGACAGAGAGACAGAAACCACTCTCGTATATGTAATAATCGAACTGAAACTATGGATATGACTTTTCACCCAGAAAACCATCTTCTATTTTCATGGCTTGGTACTTTCCGTTCTTATCTTAAAATGAATTGTTCCTCTTTCTTGCCGAGACAACAAGAAACGGTTCCTCTGAATAAATTTAACTCTATGTGTGTGTGTCACGACCTCACATGCTCTTTGTGTCACCTCTTCACCTACTGTCTGTGTCTCGTCCTCAAATGCTCTTTCTCAATTCACCTGTTGCACTTCTGACCTTTTACCAGACCAGAAGCTCACTGAGACTATGTGTATGTCTTCTACTAAATAAATGTTTTAATCAAGAACCTCTACTAAACATAATAACTGTGTGCATAAGCATCTTAAGGCCTTCTTAAAGCTATCTGTTACATTGTTAAAGCAATGATCATACTGTTGCTTAAAATAACTTCCTGCTTGTGCAAACTCTCTGCAAGCCTGTTTCCTGTCAGCCTGTGACTTTTAGCCTTTCTGAAAGACACACACTGTTCTACCCCTGAATCAAGAACCTCCAGATTTTATTATTAATGCAATGGTAATGATGACAATTATTTAACTATAGCAGTAAAATAATTTCCCTTCTCGACAGTAGCTAAACATTTGACACAATGAGCAGGAAAGTGCAGGAGGGACAGGTGAAGTAGCCATGCTGCTAGCGAGTCGGCTACAAGCTAAGCTAAGCTAGCAAAACAGTAAAGACAGTGAGTGAATAAAGTGAATAGAATCAGTGAGTTAATCAACAGAAAATGTGCTTTGAATGATGCACGTCAAGATCACGCTATGAAATAAGATGTTGTTGATGTTGTTGTTTTTTTAATTAAACTGACTACACCGATTAGGTTCATAAAACCACCACTGTGTGTTGGAACAGGAACAGGAAGTGCTGACCATACAGACACACACAGCCCGGGCTCAGGTAGGGTGCAGGAAACGGGTGTAGAAAGACCTGCCTGCTCCCCGCCCTGCTTGTCTGTGTTAAACATGCCCTACAGGGTGCATGCGTTGGTGGACGTGAGCGTATGAGGTGTGAATAATGAGTATGATTGCATGAAACCTAGAGTGCTATTACAAATTAGGGGACAGTTGCAACATAAGCACTTGACAGCTTGTCAACAGTCTGCCCCCCCCAATGTATAAGGTGCATGTAAAATTGAGCCCCAGCCACCAACCTCTGGGTAACGCACCTGTCCCCCAGGGTCCTGTATGTGGTGGTCTGTAAATACTACTTTATAATTAAAAAGGAGGGACGGGTGGCTGCACAGCACAGCGAGCAAAGCCAAAGGCCTTCCAACTGTGGCCTGTGTGGCACCCCACCCAAGACCCTACATGTGTCAGAGGAAGCGGGCGGGGGTTGGGAATGCTTAAGTCTGGCAGCACTGATGCCAGCTATGTTGCAACCCGTGTCAGCAGTTAGGTGAAAGGCAATCTTGGGATTACTCATTAGCTAAATGCCAGTGACAAATAAAGATTGTGGGGCACAGTGCAAGTGGTGTTTTCCAGCTGCACACAGAATATTATAAAGTGGAGTCTGAGCTCAAAAAGACATTTTAAGGACATGTTTGTGTCCCTGCAGTACGTAAATCCAGCCAACAAAGGGTGTGTCCCAATTCAGGTACAGCTAGACCAGTAGATGTTCTTGGTGTGCAGGCTGTGATCAGCTGACCTGCTGCTCTCTGTGCATGTACACACCTGGATTCATCCAGATGTGAGCAGATGTCCCCTGAGCTGTCCTGGCTGATTCCATCCTCTACACTGACACTGTTGATGCTGTCTTTATATCAGCTAACTGTGACCATGAATCCACAGCCACTGTGCACCAGTCACACACTGGTCTTTACTGTAAACCAATCAGAGTGCAGCAAACTCACCTGTATATCCTGCGCTGACCTGCAGAGGATTCTCATGCAGTCTTTAGATAACACAGTCAGTCTGTCTCAGTTCGTTTCAGTCCGTCCTTTAACACTAAGCTCTCTCCTTCTTTATCATCTGTCTCCATCTCTGTCTTTTCTCTCCCTGTCAGATCAGCAGCCGGACTTTAGCTGCAGCACACTGTGAGACAAACTGCACACACACAGTTTGTGTGTTTGCTGATGTTTGTTCAGCTCATAGAAATGTGTTTGTGTAAACATGTAGGGAGTAAAAGTAAAAAGTGGTCAGAAAAAAAGCACTGAATCACAGATACCTGAAAATTATACTTTAGTACAGTCCAGAAGTATTTGTACTTTGTTACTTGGCAGCTCTGCAGGTTAGCTGTATACTTTGAGGTCTAGCCTATCCCGAGGTTCATGGCAGGGTGGTGGCTGAAGAATAAACTTTTAAAAATATGTACTCCAACATAACCAAGGGTCATATATATGAGAAACAGAGAAAAGTGCGTTACGTTTACAGGTTTGAGGGATTAAAGTTCTGGAAAAGCAATTAAAAAGCACAGAATTTCCTCCCATTCCCTGCACAACATGAAAGTAACACTCTGCATGGCTTCAGTAAAAAAAAGACAGAGGTCAGGGGTCACTGCCCCAGAGATACACGAGTATTTCTGTATGCTTTGCATCCAGTTTAATCAGAACAGTTTTTCAGTATTATTTATTATGCTGTTAAGCATGTTATGAAGCGTTTATAATATCTAACATTTTACTAGCATCCCTAGGCGTGTTTGTTTTCTCCACCCTCACAGCCTGCTGCCCACAGACGAAGGTTCTTGTAACAGCTGGTGAGCACTAGAGGGCGCCAGAGCTCCAGCTCCAGACACGAGGTGAACCCGTGAGCTCAGAGCTGCTTCCTCTAATGACACAGGCTCAGAGGTTATCCTCCTCCTCCCCATCATCATCACCGTGGACCACCATGTCTGCTGACACACTCACACATTTCTTTTTAAACAGCGTACATTTGAAAACCAGAAGAGCCCACAGTGAGTTACACAAACATGTTTTTGAACTCATTTTGAGAAAAATGTTTAATCTGGTTTTCTAAATTAAGCTTAATTCATCCCAACGAAGCGAGAGTGCAGTGAAAATGTGACAAACAGGAGAAACATATCACTTTGTGTCAAACTGCAAACGTTACATGCGCGTTTGATTGGCTTACAGGTTTTATCGATTTATGTCGTGTGATTATCGTCCTGTGGGACCTCAGGGTCCTGCGTCGGTGAGCCAGTGTTTTTGGTTTTGTACTTTTTCTTTTGATTTTATTACAAAGTATGACTGTCTGTTTTGGTTCTGTCCTAGTATTTCAGCTTCCTGGTTTGGCAGTACTTCCTGAGTTCTAGTTTTTAGGTTTTGTTATTTGGTCTCCTGGTGTTTATTCTGTGCTCCCTCTTCTCTGTGTTCCCTCTGTCTGTCCATGATGTTATTTTGTCTGCTCATGAGTCTGCGTCTGTTAAGTTCTGTGTCTCGTCTGGATCTCTCTGTCTGTCGTGTACTTCATGTTTTACTTTGTAGGTCTGTGCCTTATGCCTGTGCGTTCAGCTTTGTGCTCTCCCTGGCTCGTCAGCCGTGTCTCCCAGCTGTTTCCTCTTAGCTCCGTCCACCTTTTGTATTTAATGGCTGTGTCCCAATTCAGGGTCTGCAGCCTTACAGGCCGCATTTTAAGGCTGATTACGTCACAGCAATGTGACGAAGGCTGTCCCAATACAAATAATTTTTTTCAGTACATTGTGTTGTGCATTGTGATTGTTGTAGACCATTGTCCATCAACCTAGTACAGTGTCTCCTGTACAGCAGCGGGCCCCAACAGGGCCATGGACCAGTGCCGGTCCGCTGAGTCGGTTTCCCTGTGTCTTTTCCCGTGTCGTGGTCGTGTGTCTTATTTTGAAAGAACTATTCACGCGTTACCATAGCGACCAGAGAGCAGCACATAGGAGGACGTTGTTGGCACATTTCAGGAGGACGCTGCTCATAAAGTTACACAATTACACAGTGAATTCGCGTTTATTATTATATTTACAAAATACCACCGTTTTTGTCTTTGTTTGTATAATTTTATTTTGTCGTATTTATCTGCGACACCTTAAAGGCCGGTCCGTGAAAATATTGTCTGACATTAAACTGGTCCGTGGTGCAAAAAAGGTTACGGACTGCTGCTGTACAGCACAGAATGAGTTTAGCTTGTCGAATTTATATAAATCTGCCCACGAAACGTTCTGCACGGTTTCGTTTTATAATACTGGACTTATGTTTCTACGATGGGTTGAACTTTACGAGAGTTTAAACAAAAGAGAAAAGTGTGAAAATGTTCATGCATATCTGAGGAAACTGTATAAAGCATGTAGTGAGCGCAAGGGCGTAGATTTGGTTTTGGCGTTGGTGGGGACGGATGATTCAACCACCGAACCTGCCCTGTTTCTGTTTTCCCCTCTTTTGTCTTTGCTTCTTTAAAAAAAAGGAGAAATATACTACCCTACATATGCTATTCTACATGCTTTTAAGCCATTTAAGCTGGGATCTTTTATTCTAAACATGAACTACTGTTACAGCTACTGGTGTCCCACACAACAACTCAACGTCCACTATGTTTAGGAGCCAAACACATGCCTGCTCCTCTCGTTAACTGAGATAAACTGCTGGCATATTGGTTTTCCATCTATACTGTCCAGTCTCTCCTGGTGGACCTTAGCCCTGTTTTTACTCTTCTGAGAGCACTGAAGCTTCTTTCATCCTCAGTACCTGTGTTTTATCCTCAGATTACAATTATTATTCTGAGCTTGATGTGCCTCACCTTTGGCCCTGGCTCCTCCCCTCTGACTGCACTAGGACATACTGCCACCTGATAAAATAACACATATAAAAAGTGAGACATGTCACTTAAGATTCTTTGTCAAATATACACTAATGAATCAATTTACATCAGCAGCCTAACAATTGTCATGATAATAAATTCTAGTTAATCTATAGCACCAAATCATCAGTCAGTGACCTGTGACCAATGTTCCCTCTAATGTTTCATGTGTGTGAGCGAACACACAAACTCCCTGAGCATCCCTCGGACCGCTGTGAGCAACAGCAGACGTGTGCACTGTGGTCACGCCAGCATCGAATCCATCCAAGTTACATGTTTATTAAAATAATCAAATCACAGCATTTACATTTCTGTTAGACGACTTTTAATTAACTGCTTCAGCCCACTGACAATGAAAATGTAAAAAAATCTTGTTCATGACCTGCAGCATGTTAACACTATTGGAAGGAAAAATAACTTCAACTCCAATTTTGAAAACACAACTTTCTTTATTTTTAATAAAGCTCTGACTGTATGATGAGTCTGTGGTCTGGGAGAGAGTCTGTAACTCTGTCTGCAAATACAGTAAATAATGACCAATGTTGGGTAATTAATTATATAGTTACTTCTTCAGAAAAGTAACTGAGTTTTTGCAGCTGTTTACCTAAAAATGCAGCCAAGGTGTTTTTAAATAAACATTTCAAACTATTTACAGAACAATCAGCTGTTCTGCATCAAATCTGATGCCACACAAATTATTTGTGTCACTCCAAAAAATAATTTCTGTCCACTATGAGATGAAGGAGAACAGCAGCCTGATACCTGCAGGCCTGACAGCAGCAGCAGTGACACATCTGCTGTTGTGTGTATTGCATGTATGTAAATACCAAAAATAACTCCTTGTAGCATTTTTGAGGGTTTTTTTCTTTTCTTTTTAAAAAAAGAATCGGCGTCGGTGGCGTCGGCCACTTGCCCCTCCCTTTCTTCCCTCCCCATCTTCAGCTGCCTCCCTATTCCCGCTCTACCACACACACCCACACACGCAGGGCTTGGGGCGCAGGTATGTCACCAGGGTGCAGGGGAGGCACTCCCCCTCTGTCCCCTTCTGGCCGCCTGTGCCTCAATTTTATTCTGCAACCTAGACATCCACATTACTCACACTCTCACCTAACACATACATATAGGGCCTTGGGGGTGGGCACGTTTTACAGCATCCAGTGGATGGTCGGTGTATTCCAACCCACCTCTGGCGCTGGTGCCCTGCCCTCAATTTTAAATGCATTTAGACACTGAGGGTTTTCGGGAAGAGTCGCGCTGCTCTCTGAGAGGAATAGTGCACAGCAAAATCTCCAGTGTTAAATTAACACTGGAGAGTGTCTATATGGGTCCACACCTCTGAGTGTTAAATTAACACTTTTGACAGTGTTATATGTTTAAAAGTAACCTAGTCAGTTTTGAAGATAAACAATGGCTAACACCGAGCAGTGCTGGTTTTCTAACACTGGAAAATAACTCAAAATGTTAGAAATAACCAGGCACGGTTCCCCCCCTTTGGTGGTCCTCCTCGGGTCCTTGTACTCTGGGGCCTCTGGATGTCTGGGGCCTGGATCTCCTCCATACCTGCTTCATACCCTGGAGGACGGGGCTGTGGCCCCCCCACTCCCTCTAGCAGATCGTTACATGGAGAAACCTTTGGAATGCTGATCCACACAGGTATGCACACAGGTGTACACACGGGTATTCACAGACGCGGACTACAGCTTTCTTGGCTGCTGCCTCAAAGCACATTGTGCGCTGTCTATCTTACGTGCTGCACAATATCGTTTATTATTTAGTATCTACTGATATCTACTGCTAGCTAGTTTATTGTGATGGTGCTGTTCTTTTTATTATGTTGCTCTTTGTTGTTTGCTTTCTCCTGTTTTTTTTCTCCATACAGGTGATCCAGGTGTTTTGTTTGTTTTTCTTTCTTTCTTCCCCCCTTTCTCACCGTCTCTTCTCCCCTTTGGTTTTCTTTCTCTCCCTCTCTTTCTTTCATTCTTTCTCCCTGTCCTATCCCCCAGTCATGTCTGTCCCGTTTGTAGCAACTGAAAATAAAATAAATTCATAATTATAATAAAGGTCAATCAAATGGACCAATATGGCAAGGCCATGATGATCCACTTGGTAAAATAAATCCGCTTGGCATCTTTCTTGGCCTTAAGACAACAATTCTGATGGTAAAGATCCAAACGGGACACAAAAAAAAAATCGGGTTAATTTGATTGGCTGTGCTACAGCTCACGCACACATACGTACGGAGTGTGGTTTGAATTAATGATGCACACTTTCTATATAATATGTGTGTTAAATTTTATATTTGGGGTGAAATATCAAGTCTTTTCAAGTAAACCGGTTCAAGTCCAATTCAAGTCCCAAGTCATTGGTGTAAAAGTCCAAGTCAAGTCACAAGTCTTAGAACATTTTTTCAAGTCAAGTCTAAAGTCATAAAATGAATGACTCGAGTCACATGACTTGGACTCGAGTCTGACTCGAGTCCAAGTCATGTGACTCGAGTCACATGACTTGGACTCGAGTAACATGACTTGGACTCGAGTCCGAGTCATGTGACTCGAGTCCACACCTCTGCTAATGGCTACCAAAGATTTTTAAAGTTAAGGAAAAGTATTTCTGTAAATGTAGGTTTCAGTCGGACACACAGATCCGTTTGTGTCATCACATCCTGATTTTGAAAGTAAGCTGATAAATGAATGGCATGCTGCCTTCAGAATACCTGATCTGTAACTCACGCACCATCCTTGGATGTCATCGCAGCTTTTCAGTTTTCCTTCCACCACACCTGCCAGAAAGAAGAACATCAGCGTCGGCGATCGCAGGTCAAGTATCCGTGTGTCCCTGCGTGTTAGTCACAGTGTCCTGGCATATTGTGTGGGCAGGTTGTCTCTTAAAAGTCTAACAGGGACAAAGTCTGTTCATTAGCTGTGGTGCATTTATCTAAAGCAGCAGCGCTACTGCACAGGGAGAAATCCACTAAACTACATTTAAACGTGTATTACTCGTACAGCTGCTCTTGTTCTGTATTTCTTCATATATTCTTCATATATTTCTATATTGTGTATTTTGTTCTACAGTTGTTTTATTTTTAACTTTAATTTTGATATTTTATTTTATTCTTTCCTCGTTAAATTGACCCTTTATTTTAATTTTGGTGGCGTGGTGGTGGTTCGCACTGTTCCCTCAGGTTCCACTCAGCCACTGAGCTGCCAAACTTAACAAAAGCAGGAACGCTATGCTTGATGCAGAATTTTCTTCATGTTTCTTTCCAGGTTAAACCACAATCGACAGCCACAGCATACACGTGGTGTGTGTGTGGTTTTCTGCCTCTTATAACCCCAGTGATTGTCCTGTGGTTTGAAATCTCGTGTGATCTTGTGAATTTCGTGAGTGCAGGCAACTAACTGCTCTTCCTAGACTGTATCAGGTCATCTGAAGAAGAACAAACTAAGTGGTTGAATCTCATCCATCATGATTTAATTGGATTCACCATAGAAACATGAAACTATTTTGCTCAAGTTAGACTTTTGTAATGTAACAACCACCCTATTTCCTTTTTTTTGAGTGTACCTGTCTCTTCTGGGTTATGCCCCCCAGGACTGGATGTATTGGAAGTTGTTGTAAATCTGTTTTTGTTGAACGTTATGTAATATGAACACAACATGTACTACACACATAAGTTACATTTGTTCATTCAACAAGATTATCATTGGACAAACAAATATTTTACTAGTTCATGTAACAAGACTGACGTTTGATGTGCCAAAGTGTTTAAACAATATAACCTGAATTTAAATGAATTTAATTAGACTAACTTGGTACAAACATGTTGATTGAATAATTACATACAATTCATTCATTCCTGATGGAAGCTGTTTAAAGCTCCGTAATAAAAGCGCCCTGCAGGGCGAGCGGCTTCTCTGGTTCAGAGTAACGTGCTGTTTGTTTGCTGAGTGCAAACACTGAGAGGACAGAAGATGTTTGTACTCTTGTATAAATATACAAGTATGTGATAACAGCTTCAAGTGTGCAGATCTTTAACATCTATCCAAGAACCCCCCCGGTGCCATTGAGACGAGCAGCAGGGTGACTGTAGCAGTTTAGTGGTTGACATGCAGGCTGAAGGGTCACGTACCAGCAGCTTGGACAGACGTGTTCAGGAAACTGGACTTTCATTATTAGTTATTCTGACTCAGAATAAAGCAACACCCCCTCCCCTCCATTTAAATTTCTTATTCAGCCTGAATTAATCCTAATTAAAGCTTTAAATCCTCATGTGATAACACAGCAGCAGAAACAAGAGCAATTTTCCTCCAGTAAATAATCAGTGAGAGCATGCACAGTGTGACAGGAAGGAGCAATTCCATCATTATTATCAGCGAGGAAAGGCTGAATGTGTGACTGTGGCTCCCCCGCTGTGCTGATGGCAAATTAAAGTGCATTTAATGGAATAATTAAAGCGTAATCATACCCTCAAACCCCCCCTCCCGACCAAGGGGTAATGTCCTCTGCCATGACCTCACCGCAGGAAGCTTCGACCTTCCTGCTGAGCTGGAGCTGCATGTTGCCCTCATGCCTGGGCGAGCTTCTTCCCACAGTCCAAAAGGTGGGGGTCATGGTCACAGCGGTTACCATAGTGACATAGTAGGTGTTTGTGATGGATGTAATTGATGTGCATGAAAGTGATGAAGATGATAAGAACAGATTGCTTCCTCTGACTGCTTGTTGTGATGTTCGGATGTTAACCCGGCGGCCTCACAGAGTTCCTCACACCCACGTATGGTCCTGGACTGTGGACCAGTCGACCCCGAGATGCTGCTGAAGCCTTCTGTGAGACACACACGCTGGATTACTGTAGTGTCTTGACCTGACAATGTAAAGCCCCAGAGTGAGTTGAGTGGACCAGTCGCTCCCAAAGAGCAAGAAGAGCAGAGTCTCACATGATCATGATGCTGCTCGGTCCCTGAACCATCCCCACATGCCTGCATCAGCTGCAGAAGACCTGTCCAACAAGGTTGAGGAAGGAACGTGAGTTTGACACCTGATTCTATACCAGGTACATATAAGTTAGGTTTTGGATTGAGTGGTGTGTTTATGAAATGGTGCGGGTCTCGAGAGCCGCACATTTATCAGCAGTAGGCTTGGGGCTTTGTTGGTACTTACAGCTAGTGCTGCAGTGTCACTGGATGTGTGTAGACATACATGGTAGTAGACGTAGTATCAAATTCAAATTCAAATTCAAATTTTATTTGTCACGTACACAGTCATACACAGTACGATATGTAGTGAAATGCTTGGACAACTGCTCGTGACCTAAAGAAAACAAAAAAGGAAAAGGCTATGAATAAGATAGGAAATAAATATGAAAAATTAAAAAGGGTAAATTTAACTAGGAAGGAATAAAATATAAATTAAGGTTAAAAATGAAATAACTGTACAACACAAATTAGAATGAAGGGTAAATTTAACCGGGAAAGAATAAGATAAAATATATGAATTAAAGTTGAAAATAAAATAACTGTACAACAAAATACACAATATAGAACTATATAAGAATGTATGAAGAATTATAAATAAATATATACACAATAACAGCAGCTGTACAAGTATTAACTGGAAATGAAGAATATAGTGACCAGTGTTGTGCAATCCACATTATGTCTTGTGCAGTGCAAATATGCTTAAAGTGATTTAAGTGATGAAGTGAAACAATGTCCAGTGTGTGTAAAAACTGTATGTGTGGGTCAGTACTGTGTGGTGGTGTGATTGAGAGACCGTATCGCCTGCGGGAAGAAGCTCCTCCTCAGTCTCTCTGTGTTGGTCTTCAGGGAGCGGAATCGCTTTCCTGACCTCAGCAGAGAGAACAGTCTGTTGTTGGGATGGCTGAGGTCCTTCACCATCTTCCTGGCCTTGGTCCGGCACCGCCTGCTGTAGATTGAGTGCAGGTCAGGGAGCTCGGAGCGGATGGTGCGCTCAGCTGACCGCACAACCCTCTGTAGAGCTCGTCTGTCCTGCATGGTGCTGTTCCCGAACCAGGTTAAGATGTTTCCCGTCAGGATGCTCTCTATGGTGCACGAGTAAAAGTTCCTGAGCACCTTGGAGGGCAGTTGGAAGTCTCTCAACCGTCTGAGGTGGTAGAGACGCTGTCGGGCCTTTTTCACCACGGTGTTGATTAGGGATGGGTACCGGTGTCCGGTGCCATAATGGCACCGGTTCTGACATAAACGGTAGTAACCAGACCGAAAAGCAGCGCACATTTCGGTGCTTTTTTTTCCTGAGCTGTGATACACTTCTAGCCAATCATTTTACGTTTCCGAGGATAGTAGGCGGGTCCAGGTACGTACGTTCTTTTAGAGCAGAGCTACAGGTTTAAAATGCCCAAGGTGAAGCGGTCAAAGTCTGGCTGTACTTCACAGCAAAAGATGCAAACTCAGCAGCAACAAGTGCTTTAAGCTGATACTGTGATACTGTCAAAGGAGGTAACACCTCGAATCCGATGAAACACCTGGCGACGCATAGCGTTTTTTTTAAAAGCCCAGAAATGCGCCGTATTTGATAGCTTGCTGCGAGACCTCACACCGTGCACGTCGGGTGGGTTGCCAGTTATCGGACCCGGAGCAACATCCCCCAAGAACCCGAAGAGGAGAGTCCTGGCCCCTAGCCCTGCCAGTGTAGCAGAAATGATGAGGATGATGATGCAGCAGCAGCCGTTCTTCTCTGCGTGAGTAGCTTCATGTTCGTGTGTAATTTACATTGAGTAGGCTAACCACGTTATTACATTTATGCATGTAAGGTGAACTAGCAAACATCATCATAGCTACATGCGGCTGTCTTCTTGTTTGATGGCAGATACTCCCTTCACCCTGGCCAAAAATGCTAAAATGACCAAAGAAAAAGTGGAAAACAGTTAAACATGAGAGGTTTTTGGACAAAGTTTGTGTTTTTCCCATTGATTAAGCACTGCTTCCAGCCAAGAGTGATACCATATATGCCCCATAGCTGCAGAAAAGGCTAACATTGTTATCTTTTTACAAAAAACAGCTAAACATGAGAGGTTTTTGGACAAAGTTTGTGTTCTCCATTCTTTAAGCACCGGTTCGAGCACCGTTTAAGCACCGGCACCGTTTCAAAAGTACCGATTTGGCACCGGTATCGGATAAAACCTAAACGATACCCATCCCTAGTGTTGATGTGACAGGACCATGACAGGTATCCTCCACATACACCTGTGTACTACAGCATCTCACTTTGGAGGAGTGGTGAGGATGTTGTTCGACACATCAGCTCTGTCTAGTCTAGGATCACCAGGATGTCTGGGACATGTAGATGCATTGAGAGCTCAGTGCAGTCGCAAGAACAGAGTAGGGACCAGCGTGTTATTAAGTAACGCGTTACAGTAACTACGTTATTATTGTGGTAACGAGCACGGTAACTAGTTATTATGCCAAAACCAGGAACGCGTTACTCGTTACTGGGATTTAGATAAGCTCGTTACTCGTTACTGGGATTTAGATAGGCTCCTTACTCGTTACTTCGTGTGGTGGCATCGCAGAGCTTCCACAGATTCAGTAACATTAGCAAGTGGTGGAGGCCAGCAGGTGGATGAAGGAAGGGGAGGCAGGAGGAGCAGAGACCCGAGGCGGCCGCCGGTCCAAGTATCAGGTGAACTGAACTTCAGGTAAGAAGTTATGACCTGCAGTCCATCTGGGTCAGATATGAACCAAGTTTAGGTGGAGTTTATTTTCGTTGTGCTGACTTTTTTCATACTGTGTACTAGCTAGCATGACGGAGTTTCTATACTGCTGGGTGGGTGCTATGATGTTACTGATGTTGAACTTTATTTTTGTTCATTTTGTTCTTTCACTGAGCGGCAGGAGAAACGGCCCTGAAATGCCACAGCGAGACCTCCTCCACAACCAGATCCCCGAGGCTAGCTGATGAAGGAATAGCTGTTCGGGGACAGTTCAATGAGGGACGACTAGTCCAAGTCCCGCTGCCAGGTCTCAGGCAGAAATAAGAAGTCCAGTTTTTTAGAAGATATAAAATCGTTAAGCACGAATGATTTATTAGTCAATGAGCGGGCATTAAAAAGCGCCATGTTCAGCGGGGTGGAAGCATCATTTTTAGCAGAGGCTCGAGTCAAAGGACGTAAATACTCGGGGTTTGAGCCTTCACGCTCGTAGATTCCACTCACCGAGGGGATGAAAAGCCAGTCAGCAGGAGAGTCTGGATGAACCGTCCTGAGGCAGCACGGTCTCAGAGAGCCGGGCCCTGCGTATCCAAGCAGGGACGTGGAAAACAAATTCCCCTCCACGGAGCTGTTCTGAGCAAATATAACAAAGCACGCTCGACATCGCTTTCCAGTCCGCCGCCAGAAAAGCCTAAGCTTCACCTGGATGTCAATGGCAGTCAGGAACCAGTTGATCAAATCCATAATTCCTCTTTTAGGTTTTAGAGAACAGACTGTGAGATTCTTCCAGGGTAGAGGGAGAGAAGTAGACAAGACTAGACAGAGGCTACGTCCACACTGATGCGTTTTCGTTTGAACGCGCATCGTTTTCTCTCCGTTTTGGCCTCCCGTCCACACTGAGACGGTGTTTTTCCCAAGGAAAATGCAGTGATTTGAAAACGCTCTCGAAAACGCATACATTTCAAAACGGAGCTGCCCCGTCACAGTGTGGACACTCGAAAACGCAGACTTTCTAAAACGATGACGCATTTTAGTCATGTGATGCAGTCATGTGACCAATTAAACAAAGACAGCGGAGGGCGTTATACAGCAGCTGTTTTGTTTGCTCAATTTTGAGAGCCCTGAAAAAGATTAACATCAGTTTGTACATGCTCCATGCTCCTTTTGTGCAGGACTGGAACGTAAGCGTTTTCAGCTGTTTCAATGTGGATGCACAACTCCGTGAGAACAACTGAAAACACTAGCGTGGACACAGAGCGTTTTCAGATGAAAACACAGCTTTCAAATCTATCCGGGCTGGTGTGGATGGAGCCAAAGACATGAGAAAGCCAAGCAGGAAAGATAAGGGAAGGGAGAGGGAGAAAGTGCGACCGCCCTCGTCAAGAGCCAGAGACGAAGTTGAGGTGGTTCAGGCATCTCATAAGGATGCATCCTGGGTGAGGTGTTCCGGGCATGTCCTACCGGGAGGAGGCCCCGGGGCAGACCCAGGACACGCTGGAGAGATTATATCTGGGCCTGGGAACGCCTTGGTGTTCCCCCGGATAAGCTGGAGGAGATGGCTGGGGAGAGGGAGGTCTGGGCTTCTCTGCTTGGGCTGCTGCCCCCACGAGGCGGCCCCGGATCAGAAGAAGATGCATGGATGGATGATAAAAGGAAAAGGATAATCTTGTCACAAAATCCCAACACAAAGATGTCTCAGTAGCTCTCTGTGGAGATCACACAGTGTCAACCGCTGATGACGAGATGCTGGGAGGAAGATGAGTGGTGCAGCTGGAAACCTGTGGTTTTAACTAGCGCCTATACACAGACACACACTGAATGTCACTGTTCACTGTGTGTGAATTTGTGGTCAGAAACCGCTGGCATCCTCTCGACTATTTTCAGGACTGGTTGTCATGGGAACAGGATTGATATAAAAGTCACCAGGTTGTGGTGATTTTGCATGTGTGCGTGCGTGTGGACGGCAAACACACACTCCTACATTATGGGCCTGATGTCATCTCACTGCTTCAACACGATGGCGGTGCGGCGGGCAGACGATGACATCACAGAGGTCGTGTCAGAGAGAAGGAGGAATTCAGCGCGTTTGTTTCTTTATCAGTGGATACTGGGTGTAGTTCACTGGTTTGTTGGGCACGCTGTAGCGTGCTGTACTCTGTCATCCACCCGTCGACCATCTGTCAGCCTCCATGCATGATGACTCACACACACACATGCAGATTATGGAAATACAGGCTAATATTAGCTCTCCATATGAGCGTCCACAGGGCGATGATGAAGCAGCATCTTCTTCCTCCAGTCGCTCTGTTTGTCCTGCAGGTTTTAAACTGAGACGTGTCAGTGAAACCCAAGCAGTCGGTGAGGAGGCATCACAAACACAAAACATCTGAACAACGCGTCACGTTTGTGTTCTGAAAACACACGAAGCCGTCTCCATTGATTATCGAATGAGTCTGTGTGGCGCTCTTTACTTTGACAGTTATAAAGAAGGAAACGATCGACCGTGTCGACACAGCGAGTGAAAGCTGAAGAACTGAACAGGAGCTCATCATTAAAGCGCCGCCAGCTGCTAACAGCAACACCAACAACCGATCCGGTGCAGTGTTAGTTTAATATTAATCTGCTGTCCTCAATTGGGTTTTTATTTATTTATGGCCACATGTCAAAGTCCACCCTTCATTTTAATCAGGAACACCTTTCATCTCATTTATATCTGCAGACGCTGTGGGTATAATGGGAACGTGTGGTTGCTTTTAGGGAACATGTTGAATAGTTTCACTGCTGCTGATGATGAAGGGAGCTCGTCTGTAGGAGGACGGTTCTCCCTCTGACTTTGTGACGTGCTTCATTTGAAGGTAGCACGATGTTTATGCTTTTTAACTCCAAGAGGCTCCTTCAGTCTTAAAAGCTCATGGGGACCTATGTCCACAGTAAACCACCATCACTCAACAGAACCGGTGACACCAAATATAAGTCACCTATCATTTTTGAGGTCCCTGGGCAGGTGATTCAGCTGCCGCTCGTACCTTGACCTTAACGACTCACATGACAACAGACCGGGCCAATGACTCGACAAAGAGTCCGCCATCAGCCCTTAGACCCAGAGAAGCCTGTTGGATGAGAGGGAAGTACTTACACCCTGAGAGCGAGGGCTCCTGCATCTGGATCCCAGCTGCAACATTTAAGCAAAATCAAGCCAAAGAAAGAGAAGGAAATCAGTTTAGGTCCAATAGTTTTATTTCTTTACAAAACGAGAGCGCAGACTCGTGAAGAGCTCAGACAGAAGGCAGAAAGATTAGTCTACACTTCACTTTAGTCACAACAACTTTCAGCCACGTAGAAAATATAGAGGAGCTCTGTTCACGCACTGAAACACACCATCGGCACGTCACCTGCACCGTAAAAAAAAAAAAGAGCAGATAAAAACACAGCTGAGAGACAAAAGTTTAAGCTTCACTGTGCTGCGCGGTCAAAGACGCAGAAACGTCTTTGTGTCATTTGTGTTTTCCTTACACTGAAACGGGAAATGTTTTATTTTGAAAATCATGTACCATTAAATGAAAACTACATAGCGAAGCATTCAATCACACCGCCCTGCATTAAGTAATCAGATTTCTGCTGTTTTCATTGACATCACCAGATTCAGTAACGCTGAGGTCAAAATGACCCAAAATATTCATTTTTCTCACAAAATGAACAAAAGAACGGTTAAAGAAACATGCGCTCGTTCTTTTTATTTATTAAGTTACTGTGAGCAGTGACAGTTTCTAACTTCGTGTTTGTAGTAGGTATGACTGTGCAAAGACAATAAAGAGTTATCTTCACGAAAATGCAAACAGTTTTGATCAGAAATTTGTGTCGGTTGTGTTTCAGCTCCTCCCACCGTACGGTGACACAACCCCCACCCATCTGCATCGTACTCACAACCCCTTGCACCCTAAAGACCATCAACATCAACACGACCGCCGTCACCAAAGAGCGTTTCAGGAGCCTCACCCCAGAAACTGACTGCCAACCTCAGACGGAGTCATTTAACTCAGGCAGGAAGACTTTAAGAAGGCGGGTCTTCAGAGGCCTCGTCGCCTGACTGCTATAACCCCATCAGACTACGCTCTCTGAGCGAAAATTGGATAACATCTTGGAGAAGCTCACGGCTCTCCAACGGGAGATTGAGAGGCCAGTGGCGGACATTTAGATCAACTGTGAAATTGACACGCAGTTGTTCACACTAAAGGAAACCACCATCATTTCATGCGGCTACCATATCGGCGCCAGCTGTGGTCTCAAGGCTGGAGCTGAACATAACAAATTCTCACCCTGATAACAGACGTGTTCAGGCTGTTCCTTCCCATCCTACGTACCCCCCATCCTGGATTCAAACGCCTTCGAACGCTTATCCGCGGCTACTACCGCTCACCTCTCACCCTCTTACCCACCCTCGCTGCTTCTCATGTGTTTATGGTGTTGTGTTGTGGAGATGGTTAGGGTTGCTGACCATTATGAGTAGAGGTCTTTTTCCCCCATTGTCAGGAACCACTTCCCCTCACCATAACCACCAACAGTCACTGATACGTGATTTAGTTTTGGACCCGTATCCAGAAGCAGCCGTCACCAAAGAAACTCTCCCTCCGTACCACAGTCCTCCACACGCCTGTCAAACCGATGGTCCGGTCACCCAGTGTCACGTCACAGTGACAAAGTAAACCTTTCCCCTAAATCTCTGATGTTTTGTTGCTGTGTGGATGGAGGGAAGCACCCACAGATCCAACGAAACACCGAGCTCATGTTCACAGCTGCCAAAATGTGATGGAGCTTTGTTTGAAATCAGCGAACCTCAGGCGAGCGAACGGTGTCAGATTCATACAGCAGGTTTCTGCACGTGTGTGTGTGTGTTTTTAACTCTGGTAAATTGTTCCTTTTCCCAGTTTTCATGTCCCAACATGTAAAAACAGCAGAAATGATTTTCAGACTCGTTTGTTTCCGAGTGCAGAGAGAACAAAAGCAGCTCACGTGTCCATGAAGCGCCAAGTTTTTATCAAAACTAAGAACTTTGCATTAATAAAACACAACATTCATGTCCAGACTGAGAAACAATCACCTGTTTGTTGGACTTTAAAAGGTTCACGCTGTCACCAGGTGAAGGAACACTGCAGAGAGAAGGACACGTGATTCGTACATCTACACGCCAGCGATCGCTCAGCTGTTTCTGTGACACGTTGTCAAAGCCACGACACAGAGCATAGAAAACATCATTTTTTGTGAAAGATTTAAAAACTGCATTTAAAAGGAGAGACTTCACAGTTTCAGGGCATTTCCACAGGAGCTGCATAAAGGGAAAATCCACCAGTGCTTCCGTGTGGGTCCTTAGGCCACTCTACAGTGGGTCCGTCCCACTGTGGTGGTTCAGTGGTTTGTGTTTCTGTTTAACGCTCCTGCCTCTTTGGCACAAGTCGTGTTTTTTCCTCTCTGTGGTTGTTTCACTCAAACTCTCACAGTGACAACCATTCACCACCTCTGGACCTCGTCACGTTCTTCACGTTACGAGAAGGTGCTGCAGAAATTCACCGGCTCTAACTGGTTAAAATGAACTATATGTATGCATCACTTATATAGTTCAGCAGCCCCGTCAGCTTCCACCAGTATGAGGTTGAAGTCCTCAACAGTTTCCTCTGAAACGCAGCGAGGAGCCGCTCACAGGAGCACCACGATCCACACACCGAGTTTTGGGGATGGTTTGAACATAATGGCGGTCTGCTACCGAGAGTCCGCCAGGTGGCCGCAACAACAAACATCTCTGATTGTTGTAATTAAGCGTCCAGTGGGCGGGAAAGGCGAGCCAGGTGCTGGGCGGCTGTTCATGGGCTGTCCTCCTGGAGGAACCTAACAAAGCTAACCCAACTAAGTAACACGAGCAGGTTCTATTTGTGCATTTGCAGACGTTTTTCTGTCGCTACACGGCTCTAATGTGAGTGAGCAACGATGCTTTCACTTCTCTCACTCAGGTTAAGGAGTCGAGCGAGTTCTTGTGTCATCGCTTCATCGCTGGATTGGTGCATCCTACATATAACCTGTAAGACATTCGTATGACTGCAGCATACATGTTCTGATCGAACGCGCAGTAATAATGTGAATATTACTCGACTTAATCCAGCAGAACTAAGAATCTGAAATTCAGGTTGATCATCGTTCTGATGCTGCAAAGCTGAACCGACACGCTTTGCAAATGTACGACTAGAAATGTGTATTTTCACAATATCTGAGTGGTTTTCTGTCTCTTTGCAGCTTTTTTGTCTGTTTCTGGTCATTTCACGTCACTCCCACAGTCAGTGGACTTCTTTTTGCCCCCCTCCCAGTGCTCAGTGCACCCACCCAGGACTCTGGGTGGATTTTCCCTTTAAATACAGCATGAACAAACTAAGAGTTTGGGTGAAGCAGCAGCTCGAGGGCAAAGATGAGCTCAGACGTCGCTGCTTTCCCAAAGTCTGAAACACAGAAAGAAAGACACGACAGTAGAACAGACGTCCCGACTCCCTTAAAGGGTAAAAAACAGCAGCGACAGAGCTGCTGGAGTTTCTAATCCTATGTAAACAGAGTTGGTGTAAGGCAAGGAGGAAGAGGAGGATACAGTTAGAGAGAGACGAGGGAGAGGAGGAGGAAGAGCAGATGGTTGAAAACGATTAAAGGGCTCAGACAGTCAGACGAGTTCGTTTCGACCAAATAAAGAAAACCAACGGCTCTGCTAAAGTACGGAGGCTCAGGGGCGCCATTTGCAGTCCATCATCAGTGTTTTTAAACTGGAATTTATTTTCCTTTGTTACACAGGAAAATCCTGCTTTGAATAATTATTTCCTAGAAGTGGATCATCACAAAGTTTAACATGTTTTTATTGTGTAAAATCAACACACAATGTTTAGATCAATAATTCAAGGTTTTTGTGACTTTACGTTACAAAAATGCAAAATGCATGTTTCATTTGAAAGCTGTTGAATTTTTTATTAAAACATTAAAAAAGAAAAAACTGGCTCACTCAGTTTATGACTGAAGCTGTGATTCTATATGAAACATAAATCTTATTTATAAAGCAAAGTTTCGTCTATGATTAAGAAATATGAGACTTTCTGATATAAAAATACAGTTTTGAGGAAACGTGCTTTAATGTTATGCTGGAACATTTATTAACACAACGACACACTGTAAAGACAACGGCACAAAACAGATTAGCTGTTCATCAGCTGTAAGTTTGATCAGTTTCAGAGCGAAGCCGCGCACACTGAGATTTTACTTTGAAGGTTTTCATAAAAAGGAAGAACAAACTACATCTGGATCATTTTGTTTGTCAGGGTTACAAAAATAAAAGCTTCCTTCCTGTAACAGGATGTCACGTTTCAGTCATTTATTTTGAAGGTTTATCAGATTGTGGATAAATAGGTCGTGTCCAAATTCATGGGCTGCATCCTCCTGAGGCCGCATTTGTAGGCCGTCACAGCGACGCGCCGAAGGCTGTCCAAATTCGTAGACTCCTCCGAATGCAGCCGACAAATGCGTCCTCCTTTTCCCCGAATTTGAAGGATGGGTCGGGTGTATCCTTCGTGACCTACCATATCCCAGAATTCATAGCGTGGCCCAGCCAAACTCTAGTTTCCAATAATGGCGGCCGCTACTAAGTTTTAAAATCACTCTTATTAATCTTTCTGGGTCACAAAATAAACTTTTAACATATTTTCAGGCGAGAAAGTAGCTGTGTAAACATCAAATATCTGCTCGGTTTATCAAGATATCGCATATTTGCAAAAGTGCTTCGACGTTTTCAGAGGCGTCTGCTACCCACCAGCTCGACAGCGAGCCGGGAGCTCGAGGGTCACTGAAGCCGCCGAGAACAGCACAACTCCCGGCACATCATTTTCAGATCACCGCGGAGTTTCGCTGCTCAGGTTAAACGTGATATGTAAGTCACTTAGACAACCTAAAAATGTTATTGTTTTCCATCACCCTCGACATTATGAAGCGACTCCCAGACCACAGACTCCTCCTGCAGGAAGCCTTGATCTGTCACTAGCAGGTACAGGTGCCCCTGAGAGAGGAGACAAGTGCATTACCAGCCCCACCTTGTGTCTGGTCATGGTACTGCAGTGTGTACAGCCCCACCTTGTGTTTGATCATGGTACTGAAGTGGTTGTTCCTGAAGAACACTGAGATCTCGCCCTCTCTGGCCGTCGCGTTGAGCTCACACAGGCCGTGATACGACAGCTGAGTCGCCGTCGACTCCAGAAACTGCTCCGCCACCAGGCCTGCCCGGCACAGACGTGCACAATTATTATGTTCGGGCCATCGTGTACATATTGGGTACTGTGCACAAACACGTTACCTTCACTGACTCGGCTGCTTTCTGCAGAGTGTTTGTAGTCAATGATTTTCTCCACCAGTTGGTTGTAGCTCAGTTTGCCCACAGCAGCCACCATCTCTGGACTCTGAACACACAATCAGGAATTTTACATCATTCTGTCCTGTGGGCGGCCACAGAGAGTCTGACTGATCGCGCCATGTCACAAAAAATAAAAATCCCACATGGACATTAAAAACCTGCAATCATGCCACTTCACTGTGCAGCATCATCAACATTACACGTCACACTCCAGACAGACAATGAAGGAGAGAAACACTTAAACCGATGTTAACTATGATATGAAAACATGTTACTACAAAAGATGTTCATGTGTTACTCAAATATGACAGATTAACGTCCGCTAAACTAAAAGTGTGTCGTGCAATATGAATGACGCACGCTTGACAGCCACTTCAGTTCAAACTAGGGGTGGGTGATATAAACGATATAAATTTGGCCTACGATAGAGATTTTGACTATACCGTTCTACCGCGATAGCGCATGTTGATGATGTCATCAAACTGCGCCCGTTTTGGTCGAAAGCATCGCAGCGGCTACAACCATTATCATCTGCAAATTATGGCGGGCGACAGTCACAGTAAAGAGATTAAGCACTGTTGAAATGTGGGGAAAGCCAAAAACTGCACTTCCGTAACATTGATTCATAAATGTTGGATTCTCTCACAGCTGCTCTGTTCCCATGTTGTTACTGTATATTAATAACTAACCTCGTATTGTGGATGAATGATCTCAGTTGTTCTCCTGACTGAAGTTTGGCCCGTGTACAGCATCCTGCTATGCGATTGCATTTGTCCCTGACCACCAGAATCCCTCACGTTAACTTTTGTCAAGTGGAAAAAAAGTTAGCGTTCATCCTCCAGCTTCACTGTGCTAATGTTATGCTAACATAGCTGTGTCGCTAGCAATCACGTAGCACAACATTATATACCAGCTAGCCCAACTTCAGTAACCCTGCAAACGCCACTGCCGTAATGCTCTGACAAGCCATCAAGCAGTGCGGCTTACCAAAGTTGTACTAAAACATTTTAACAGATTTAATCGGTTTGAGGTCAGTAAGCACAACCAGAATTCATACATAAGGCACACTCTCGATTTTTGAGAAAATGAAAGGATTTTAAGTCCTTATAGTGTGGAAAATACGTTATACAGAAGAAAAGAATATATCGCGATATATATCGTTACCGCACGTGCTTCAAATTATATCGCGATATGAATTTTAGGCCATATTGCCCAGCCCTAGTTCAAATCTAAAAATAAGAAAACAATAAATTACACATCCGTTTTTTTCCCGCTCATCTTAAGTTGGGTCGTGGGGGCAGCAGCAGGGAAGCAGGGCCCTCCCTCTCCACGCCACCCCCAGCTTATCCGGGGACACGTGAGACGTTCCCAGGCCAGCCGAGATGTAATCTCCAAGCCCGGGCCTCTTCCCGGTACGACATGCCTGGCAGGAACACCGTGCCCAGGAGGCGACAGCCTTAGCTGCCTCCTTGTGATGTGGAGGACTAGTGGCTCTGCTCTGAACCCCTCATAACGACTGAACTCTCCTAAGACAGAGCCCGTCCTCCTGACGGAGAACCGCTGTTTGTAACTACGATCTTATTCTAACAAAAAGATGAGATTAACAGGTGTGTCATCAACGATGCGCCGTCCGGTGGCAGATAGCTGCATAACATTTAAGATGATATTTTACCAGCATCAGGAATCAATTAACATTTTAACAACTAGGTTAAACAACTAGTAAGTCTGGCACCGACCAACACTTGACTTTTGTTACGGCCCAAGCGTTGCCTGTGTGGGCGTGTCCTACCGTCTCTCCTGCCTCAGCTGCCACCTTTTGAACAGCTCACTCCTTTCAGCAATTAAAAGTATTTCAGGTGAGCTCTGGTGCCAGAGAGCCATGTTAGTGGTTGCAGGTAGTGAGCTGTGTTTTGTGATTGTTTGCTCCTGCTTGGTGGAGAGGACTGTGTTTGGTCACCAATCCTTTTTTGACTTTTCAGTTTACTGACCAACGCTTGAGTTTTGTTCTGCTTCTTTAAATGTTGATAGCGGCTCGTCCGTCTCTTTTAGTTCAGTTACTAATAGAAGCAGTCAGCTGTCACCGAAGGCATGAAGACGCTAGGACACGCCCACACAGGCAACTCCAGGAGGCCCAGCTGAGGCCGTAACACTTTTTCCAGACAGTTTATTAATATTCATGTTTATTAATACTTTCCTTCATTTGTTCATATTTTCTTTCATTCTATAAATATTCTGTTTTCTAAACATCCTGATATCTTTCTGTCTATTGTGTTGATAATTTAATGTCAGAACATTTTATTAATTTTCTTGCTTCATCTGCAGCTCTATCAGCCAATCAGCTGACGGTACCCATGGGGATTGGCTGAACGAGCCAATCACCTGCTTCATCATTCAGAGCATTTTATCCAGAGCTCACACAGGTTCGGGAGAAACTCCGGGGTTTGATCCCTTGCTCAAGAGTACTTCAACAAGCAGACTGGAAGAGTTGGGGGTCAAACCGCTGACCTTGCATTGTTAAAACCTCGTTAAGGACCTGGACAGTCCTGCGTTTACGCTCACACACACTCACCTGAGGGTCGACCAGCCAGCCGTGGTACAGCGGGATGTCCAGCAGGTCGAACACGATGCACTCGGGCGTGTATTCAAAGTCCGTGACGCCAGTGAAACGCACATTGACGTCCAGCCCCGTAGACAGCTTCGGGAGGACCGCCATGGCGTCGCTCATGTTCTGCAAACACACACGCCCACGTTATGGTCTCCTCCCCAAAACGGCGTGCTAATTGAAAGCGTGTATGGGAACCAGCATGTCCGTGTGCTTCCTTGGTACCTGCTGGAAGTTGAGCTCCATGCCGTCGGCCTTCTGTCTAGGAGTGACGGACAGCACACACTCTCCTGAACAACGCACACACAGGAACATCGTCAGTAGGACAGCCCCCCACGACCTGACCAGCTCAAACACTCACAGGTGAGAATCCTGGTTTAACCCGACGTGTTGCAGACCGTGTACCATGTGACCTCCGCGGACAGTATCATTCTCGACAGCTGTGCCAGGAGCGAACTCATCGTCTACTTAACGTGGACCCTCCATGTTTACGAGCGAGCGCCCAGCCTCCTGCTACCCGGCACGTTTAATTTCATCATCGATACGTTTGATACATTACCCACAGTCGCTCTTACCCAGGTGAGCCATCAGGTCCTCTGTGGTGACCACCTCAGTCTGAGCAGGAAGCTTGGCCTGCGGCGCGACACACACACACACACACACACACACACACACACACACACACACACACACACACACACACACACACACACACACACACACACACACACACACACACACACACACACACACACAGGTCAGTTCATTTATAAACTTTATCAAGCGTGAGTGCCGGTGTCTCCTCTTCTGTCCCTCACTAAAAAAGATCAAAGCTGTTTACGACGACACAGACGTCTGCACAGTTACATCATTTTAGAGTGCTCTGATTGGTTCTCAGAGGAACATCTGAAACCACGGTCTACATAACGGTTCATCCAAAGTGTCTCATTAGCTGCTCAACTACCTGAGGCCAGCGGCCGCCACAGGCGAAGCACAGGTGAACCCACAGCACCGGATTCACGTACACCACATGGTTCTAACAGTTAACTTCCTGTTGCCACTAGGGGTCGCTGTGAGTGTTATTGACTATTCTAGATGCGTCCAGGTGTAGATCCCACCAAGCACGGGAAGTCTGGGAGAACACTTATAAGAGCTTCATGCACTGCAGTGCCGCAGACACACCCTTCAACGAAAAGTCAAAGGCTTTGTGATTTAATGCTGCCACCGCCGTCTTCGGGGCGACCTGTCACAACAGCCCAGTCCAACATCTTCGAGGAGCTCATCCTGGTACTGTGACAGCGCGCATGGGAACTATCCATTATCGGTAGAATCTATACTTACTGATCAGATTCGTTATCGATTCTCCGCTTTGAGGGTGACCGTCATCACTAAGCAGCACATCTAAGACCTTCATGCAGACTAATTTCATGCTGTGGGCCACATGTTTGTTTGTTGAGACTCGATAACGAATCTGATCAATAAGTATAGATTCTATTGATAATGGAATCAGAATTGCTAAATTCTTATTACGTCCCACGCCTGCTGTCACAGTACCAGGACGAGCTCCTCGCAGATGTTGCACCAGGATGATGTGACAGCTTGTTACCTGTTGAAGTTCAGGCGCTAGCTGCTAGGCTCTGGTCTGCATACACTGAGCTTTAGCATCACTCTTGTTCTTGGCTGGCTTAGCGTTAGCATATTGTCTGACTAGCTTAACGTTAGCATGCTCTCTGTGCAGATGTGGGCACAGAGCTGAACTTGTGCTTGAACTTTAGCATCGCGTTCGCGTCCTTTTGTGCAGTAAAAACAATTTCAAGGACCTGAACTACTAGGAAAGGGTTCTCCCATGCCTTCTAACGAGGCCAGCTTCCCTGGGAACCAAAGCCATCTTTCAGCTGCTAGAAATCTGACTTGAACCTTTCCCGGTCTTCGGCGCAAGTCTGAGCATGACAACAACGAGCTCAGACCGACTGGAACCTGGGAGCTCTGAGCCCTGCCCTTCCAAACAGCTGGAACACGTAACATGCACCTCCAGGTTCTTATGTTACCATGACGACGCAGACAGGAAACACCTGCCCTGACTTCCTGAAGGTTCTCAGGCAGATGTTTGCGTACCTGCGTAGTGCAACTTGTTGTCTTTAGATTTGTGTGCTGCAGCTGGGTGGAGATGAACATCCACCTGCCGCTCCGCCCTTTAAATGATGGTGATTCTCACCTTCCAGCGCAGGAACAGCGTGTTCATGATGGCCAGCAGGGGGCAGGGTCCGTTCTCACTCTGGGTGATGATGGGTGTCTTCTTCTCCTTCCAGGTGATCCACTTCACCAGGTAATACGCTGGCATGGAGGGCCCAGGCTCCGGTGCCGCAGTAGGAGGAGCAGCAGCACCCCCTGTGGGGAGGGGGAGAAATGCAGTCACACTCAGCTAAACAAAGTTACATTTATTTGGAGTACTAAGGTGTCATCGCAAAATAAACCCAGAGAAGAAGTGCAGTCAGGCACCAGGCTGAGCACAGTTTCAGTAACATGGACGCCTCACCGGCAGCTTCCAGCGCCGCCTCGTCCTGCAGACTCGGGACTTCGGTGGATGGCGAGCAGCCCTCCGCACCCAGCGCCGAGTACGACGACGACAGGCCGTCATCCACGTCCAGGGAGTTTCCTGTTGTCACGACCCCATCCGATAGCTCCAAGCTGGGGATGGAGAATGATGCCGAGTCCGTGGACTCCAGCTGGTCGTCTGAGCCACCCGCTGTCACCACCGAGGAGCTTTCCTCCACGTCCAGACCTGCGGACAATAGAAGCACCATGAGGGATCCTCTGGGCATCTTAGGCCCCGCCCTTCACCCATGTCTCCTCCTCTACCTGGTCCTGCCCCAGCCTCCGTGGGTTCCTCTGTGGTGGTGGCGATTGTTAGAGTCATGTTTTCAGATGATGGACTTGGCGATGATTCTGGCGGCGTGGGTGTGGCCTCTTCCTCCTCCTCCATCGGGACCTTGGCGAGCGCAGGGCTGTCAGCGGCGCCGCCACTTGTGTTGGGGATGTCAGTTCTGAGGTGCGCTGGTGTCACGCTTAAGGTGCATTCTTTGGAGAAAGTCTGTGAGCTGACAGTGGGCTCCTCTGAATCGCATTTCATCTCCAGGTCAGCGATGGCGGAAGGCTGCTCCCTGGACTCCTCCATGATCAGCTGACGGCTTCACAGGCACGACTCCGTATGACAACACGTGGAGAGAGATGACTTAGACGGACGTGGTCACGAGAGAAACTAGACCTCAGCATCGGGTGGCTTTAAGACAGCAGGAGGCGCTCCAACATGGCCGCCAGGAGATCGTCACGAGAGAACGATCACCTGCCCGCCGCCTGCCAAGGGTGTTGGAAAACAGACACACCGGTCTACCTGAGAGCAACCATGGCTGCAGAAAATCTGAGCAGAGAAGAGACGCAGCACGGCCCTCTGACATCAGTCACACCTGAGGAAACACAGAAGAAGAAGTCAGCAAACACACGTGTGTGTGTGTGTGTGTGTGTGTCTCTGTCTGTGTGTCTGAGTTGTGGAGTTAGCTCAGAGCTGTGTGCAGCCATGAGGCTGATTTAAAGTAAGTAAGTAAGTAAAATTTTATTTATATAGCACATTTCTAGATAGAGATCACAAAGTGCTTTACAAGATATAACAGATTAAAAAGACAAAATACAAACAAAGTTAGCAAAAGGCAGTTTTAAAAAGATGTGTTTTTAGCTGTTTTTTAAAAGTAATCAATGAATCAGCGGATCGTAAGTCCTGAGGAAGGGAATTCCACAGTCTGGCGGCCACAGTAGCAAAAGCTCTATCACCCCTAGTTTTCAGTCTCGTATACTGAATGACAAGTAGGCCCTGACTACTCGACCTCAGAGACCTACTAGGGGCATAGGGCTGTAAAAGTTCAATGATATATGGTGGTGCTTGTTGTTGAAGAGCCTTGAAAGTTAAAACCAAAATCTTAAACTGGACTCTAAATTCAACAGGAAGCCAATGTAACTGCATGAGCAACGGTGTTATATGTGAAAATTTAGAAGCTTTCGTCAAAAGTCTTGCTGCAGCATTCTGAACGATCTGCAGACGCTCCAAAGAACCTTTATTTAAACAAGTAAACAGGGAATTGCAATAGTCCAGTCGTGAAGAGATAAAAGCATGAATAACAATCTCCAGTTCGGTATAGGATATAATAGAGCTCAATTTAGAAATATTTCTTAAATGATAAAAGCAAGACCGAACAAGAGATTTAACATGACTATCTAACGTAAGAGCAGGATCAAGGATAATCCCTAAGTTCCTGACAGATGGTTTTACAAACGTTGAAAGAGGACCAAGAGCATTTATTATACTGGGTATATGTCTATCTGGGGCACATAAGAGGACTTCGGTTTTACTTTCATTTAGTTGGAGGAAGTTTTCAGCCATCCAGCCTTTAATGGTTTCCAAGCACACATTTAAAAGCCGCAGCTTAGAAGCCTCTTCCGGTTTAAAAGATATATAGAGTTGTATATCGTCTGCATAACAATGGTAACAAATATCCTCAAAAGGGCTCAAAATGTGCTGAAGAGGGAGTAAATAAACTAAAAACAGTAATGGCCCTAGCACAGAGCCTTGTGGCACACCAAAAGACAGGGACGCAGAAGATGATCTATACTTAGAAACTGCCACAGAAGAATATCGTTCAGAGAGATACGAGGAGAACCATTTCAATGCAGTCCCAGAGACACCAACCCAGTGTTTCAGCCTGTTAAGGCTGGATTCCGAGTGACGGATTCCGAGTGACGGTGCAGCGTCACCTCCATCCACTAATTTCTCAGATCTGTGACATCACAGAAACATTGTGTGTGCCTCACAGGTGTAAACTCTGATAAACATCTGCACACTCTCCACTTGACGGTCAACACTGCACATCCACCCTCAGCTGTTTGAACGGAAGCAGCTCCCCCCAAGCTGTGGGGTACAGCTGTGACCGTGAGAGAAGCAGGGGTGTGGCTGAGAACGCAGACCGACACCTGGACCGCTGCTGTACACCTGAGGTCCGAGCCTTACAGGTGACCTGTACTGGGGGGGCGGCTGCTTCACTCCCAAGATCGACGTGAAGGAAAGTTGTTTCCCATGACGCTCCTCAATTAGGTGAGAAGGGTTCAGCGGTGACTTACGCTCGCACACACACGGGTGGCAGCCTCAGCTGACCCCGGTCTTGCGGAGCGGCCGGTTAACCCTGCTCTTCCGGTTAACCCCGACATCCGGGCCCGTGCCCTCCTCCCGAAAACCGGTCAGCTTACCGGGTCCGGCGCGGATTCGCGGAGAACGCTGACGCTGGCAGATGAACGCGCGTGCTACCTGTTTACATTCCTCTCCGCCAGGTTCATAGGTCCCGCCCACCGTCCGTCCACATCCGCTAAGCTTCAGCAGCCTACGCTGCCTGTTAGCCAACTGGCTAGCTGTGAACTTTTTCTGTCGTAAAATTGTCATTAATGTTCACGCGCAGCAGCTCGTGAGGGCCTGGGAAGAAACGCAGAGAAACCAAACAAGCGGAACTCCGAGCGGAGCGGGAAGCCGCTTCAACACGAACCGTACAGATGTTACACACCGCGTTAGCTTAGCATGAGCTAGCTGGCACTGACAGCCAAACGCGATAAGACTTTCTAAAACTTTATGTCCTTTTTGGTCTCTGAGCGGGGCAGCATTCACAGCCACAGCGGCGCACTCACCTCTCAGACCGCGGGCACGCGCTGTCGGGTTCGGCCAATCAGAAACATGAAGAAAATAAAACGTTACAAACAAAATGTGACGTTTTCACAGCTTCAACTCGCGTCGTACCCTCCTGACAGAGCAACTTCTACTCGGTATACGTCACGTCCGGTCTCACCTTCGCTCCCTCACCTTATTCCACAGAGTGCGTTACATCTGTGGACCACGGTAACATGGGCGGGCGGTGCGCTCACCTTTGACTGTTTTCGTACAAACCCCGCCTCCATTACCCAGGCTTCACGAATCGAGCCGAGGTGGACCGAAAACTGTGCAGGGAGAGTCTATCCAGTTGACTCCGCCTCCAATCCAACCAACCAGACGTGAAAGTGTTCTGTTTTGTTTTATTAGAATTTGTTTATTATTTCAAGTACATATAGAAAAATGGCAACTAGAGCTGCATAAATTCAATGGATACAACGAATTGCCAGAAGGAGTGATTACAGTAACAATATAACCACATAAATCAGAATCAGAATACCTGGGGGAAATAATTTTTTGTTACAAAACATACATAAAACAGAGATATTCTTAGTTAGCGTATTGTCTGTCTTGTCTTAATGTTGGTTTAAAATGGAGCACTGTAACAAAAAATAATTTCCCCCAGGGATCAATAAAGTATTCTGATTCTGATAATGAATGTTGACAGTGACATAGATGTGTACACATGTCTAAGTTGCAAAGTTGAGTGAAATGCTGCCTTTTAGATAAACAGAAACAAACAACAAAGGGTAAATATATTTAAAATAAGATAAGATGACCTTTATTAGTCCCACAGGTGGGAAATTTGTTTTGTTACAGCAAAAGTGCAAAGTTATGTAGCAGAAATTAGAAAACACTGGAATGCAATAAAATACAATAGAATAAAATAAAATAATATATACAATAGAATAAAATAGAATAGAATAATATATACAATAGAATAAAATAGAAATACAAATACTATATACAACTGAGTAGGAAAATACAAAAATACAACTTCGTCAGAAGAAGAATTGCATAAGAATTGCACATATAGCAGTCTTATTGCACATGTGTGGGTTAGTGTGTTTGATCAGCTGCAAAAGTCTTTATTGTGGAGTCTGACAGCAGTGGGGAGGAAAGACCTGCGAAATCTCTCCGTCCCACACCGTGGGTGCCGCAGTCTCCCACTGAAGGAGCTGCTCAGTGCTGTCAGAGTCTCCTGCATGGGGTGGGAGATGTTGTCCAACAGGGATGACAGCTTAGCCACCATTCTCCTGTCACTCACCACCTCCACTGGGTCCAGAGGCCACACCATAGAACATGGCTATTCAACTACGAAGTTAGTTGGGCCAGATTTTCAAACCAAGGAATTTATCTGGGCCAGATATTTTTTTTGAAGCCAGTAAGCAACAGATCATGATCAATTTCAAACCCACACAACTGTACTGAAAAACAAGTATTTTTTTTTATTCCTTTTCCCCTGTAAATCTGATGACCTCACAAATGCACACCAAAAGGTCCATTTAAAAAAGGGGGGCCATAACTAAACAATTTTTTGCACATTTAAAATAATAATAATAATAACAAAAAAACATTTTGATAATTCCCTTTCAAATTAAAATAAATATTTCGCTGACCACTCATTTTTCCTGCCATGGATGGAGCCCCATCCGTCACAAGTATACAGACACGCTTCATATCCAGACCATTTTCCTCAAAAAGAGCTGAAATCTTCTCAAACATTATTTCGCCAGCTGTGTGTCCCTCTAACGGTAGTAAGCCGAGCAATTTCCCATCCAAAAAACGGACATATACGCACAACTGTGCATTATCAGTTCTGTCTGTGATCTCCTGCTATAGACATTACATCAGTTTTCTTCAGGTCATCTAACAGCATTTCAAACTCGTTTGACGCCAGAACTTCAACTCTACGAATATTTGAACTGTCCTACAGGGGTACGTTTTTAATAGCAGATGTCACACTTACTTTAATTTATTCATCACTTTTCACCGCATCCACCACGGCCAGCATGCAGTATTTCACCGTTTCAGAATCTGTGAAAGGCCTTTTCTTCTTCGCCAAGAAGCAGAAAGGGAAGATGCTGCAGCTCTCTCTTGGGCTGTACAGGACCCTCACCATGGTAGTACAACTCCTGTTGTACTACCATGTACATTGGTAGTACATCTTACCATAA
Source organism: Astatotilapia calliptera (assembly GCF_964374335.1). NCBI lineage: Eukaryota > Metazoa > Chordata > Actinopteri > Cichliformes > Cichlidae > Astatotilapia > Astatotilapia calliptera. The sequence goes on from NC_137442.1 coordinate 345,969, forward strand.
TGTAATAATAATGGTAATAATTACAACATGGTAATAATCTTACCATGTTGTAAGATTATTAAACTCGGTAAAATGAATAAGTATTTGTCAGTCCAGGCAGGGTTAAACCGACAGTTTTCATTGTCAGTTTCATTTTGCGCTTTAGGAGTGAGAAAGACATGCTGTTGTCGCATCATATATTACAATGATTGTTTAATATGTTTACATCACGGTGCATTGTGGGTTAAATATTGCTAGGCTACTAGAAGTGTTGCATTCACAGTCTACACTACGCTGTAGGAATTTTTAATTTTTAAAAAAATTAATGAATGAATGAATTTTTTTGCGTTTTCTCTATGTTTCTGCCAGGACCACAGGCAGGGCCACTCGCAGGTTGCTTCTGGGCCGCATTTGGCCCGCGGGCCGCCATTTGAATAGGCTTGCCATAGAAGATGGCTGAGGCCACCACAGAGTCATAGAAGGTCTTCAGGAGTGGGCCCTCCACTCCAAACGACCTGAGTCTCTGCAGCAGGTACAGCCTGCTCTGCCCTTTCCTGTAGAGGGCGTCTGAGTTATGAGTCCAGTCCAGTTTGTTGTTCAGATGAACACCAATGTTTCAATTATCCATAATTCAGGGGGTTGTGAAGCTCATTTTGTAACCGGAAGGTCGCCAGTTCGACCTCCGCGTACACTGACGGCCTCTGACTGTAAAGTCATGTTAATGTCATGTTAAGCATTTTGTTAACAAGGCGACAGTGTTGGGGAGTAACGGAGTACATGTACCGCCGTTACGTATTTAAAATACAAAATATGAGTAACTGTATCCGTTACAGTTACCATTTAAAAAGGTGGTATTCAGAATACAGTTACTTTGTTGAAATAAATGGATTACACGGCGGTACTTCCTGTTTCATATGTTCGGCTATGCCCTCTCTATGTTTGGTAATTCCACGCCGTTGGAAACCCAAACAAAACACGCATTAAGAGGCTCAAATGCCCGTGTTTCAATCTCGCGTCTCATAATGACGTGAAGAAATATTTTTTTAAATGATTTAATATGAAGGCAACAGGAAGTGTTACAGGCATTGCCCTAAAGCCTGATGGGCAGTGTAGTCTGTGCTGCAGGGAGGATGGACCCGTGATGTGTCTGTGAGTGAGGGAGAAAAAGGAAAAGTAGGAGCTGTCACTGAGCAGAAACGGGAGCTGGAAGCATGTAAATATAATAATAACCACTGCAGCCAAACAGAGAGCCTGACGAGCCCAGCTGTAAGTAAGCTGTTAAGACTCGACTGTACACCGTGTTCCTGTTTCCTCTGAAACAATAAGTCCTGTTGCAGCAGCCTTTCAACGCCTCTCTCTGTCTCTGCTAGCAAAGTGACCCAGACAACAAAGTAAAGCTAGTTTTCAGCTACGAGCCGACACGAACCCGACGTATTAGCCAGAGGTCCCTTTACTACGGTTTGGAGCCGCTCACCTGTTTTATATACGCGCCGAATAGTTTTCTATACGAGATCGCTGCAAAAAGTGCAGCCTTACCTAATGTCCACCTACTGTTACTCATTTATGTTATGATTTAAACATCTAGCTGGTGTTGGTGTGGAGAGTAGCCTTCAGTAATAGTAATAAATCACATTCATGTAGCTGTAAAAAGCATGATAATATATTAAGTAATCCAAAGTAATCAGGATACGTTACTCTCATTGAGTAACGTAACGGAATACGTTGCAAAATATATTTTGGGGCATGTAATCTGTAATCTGTAGTGGAATACATTTTAAAAGTAACCTTCCCAACACTGCAAGGCGATGGGTTGATATCCTCCTTAGGTCCCTCCCTTATGAAGACGGTCCTTGAGTCATTTCCTCATTATCCAGTTACACTTAATGACTTAGTTGGTATAATGTTAAAATGAAACCCTCGCTAGAGTTCGTACCTTCCTCTGTCCTGTGTTTAACCATGCTAAGGCAATTCCCTTACTTAATACTGTAACCCCTAACACGCTGCTGGCCAAAGGTTTTTACAACACTTTTTAAAATTACTATAACTTTTGAACAGTTTGTGAAAGCAGCGATTCTGCGCTGTTTAGCGATATTAGAGTCATTGCTGTAATCCCAAGCACGTGTCACTCAGCCCTGGAGAGGCTGCTTCACCAAAAATAGCCTCTGTGCCAAGACTGAGGCCATGATTACAGCTCCTCAGTGATCGCTTCTGTTTGCTCATCTGCAGAAACCAGTGTTTGTAATCGCAGTCTGCAGACCTTTGGTTTTAAACCATGTTACATTAAAAAGCCCAGAATAAAAGATGCAGACACACTTTTTATGTTTTTGATCTCTTTACTTTCTCAGGTGAAGTCTTGGTTTCTGATGGTAGGTGGTTTCTCTAATTGGGAATCTTGATACCTTCACCTTCAGCACAGAAACCTGCAGAGAGAAACAGACAGTCGCATCACCTGATTCACCTCAGACTGATTTCTCAGATTCTAGTGCAAACAGTTAAAGTGAAGCACTTTTCTCTGGGTTGTAGATGAAGTCCGGGTCTCCGGAGAAGCCCAAGCATGTTGCCTGCTGCTTGAAGTGTTCCAGCTCCGGCTCCTTCAGGGTTGACTCTTTGCCTGCAAACAAAAACACTCAAACGGATGAACATTTTGGATTTTAAATGAGAATTTTAACTTCTGTGTCTAATTTTCGTCCTACCCAGAAGATAAAGGGAATGAGCAACGAACTCATCGCTGGCATCTATATCGATCTTCAGTAATTTAAGCAGACGTTTGGTGTTTCTAGCCGTGCTGTTTATCACGAAGACGAGGCAGCCGTCACAGCTCGGCAGCAAGTAGAACGAAGACGTGGAGTTGGCCACTGGGAACAGAAAAATTTCATGTAATAACAACATGATCTTCTGAAACAGGAAGTCCAACTGCACCTCGAGGACTGAAAACCTCACGTAGGAAAACGCCAGAGATCAATTTACAAGAGACAAATACACAATCTAATATTAAAAGACAATTAAATCAGACACAAAGAGTTTAACTGAAAATAACTTAGATGATATGCAGGAAAATGACACAAAAACCTGGGGATGAATGTACAATCATCTAAACAAAAAAGCAGCTAAAAATCCCCTAGAATGACCTTAGATAGAAGAAAAAAGAACTGAAAAATATCAAGCTGTTTGAATTAACCGATTTCAGAGAAAATATGAGTGATGGAAGAAACAATATTACTGGAAACAAATGAAAAAGTTAATCTAAAATGAGACAGAACAGGAAAAAGAATCATGAAAACTTTGCAGCTTTTATGTTGGAACTTCTCTGTAGTGTGTCAGGTCGAGTGGGTTGCGTACTTTCCACCGTGGCAGTGTTTCCTTCAAAGGTTACGTTCGTCGTTGAAGTCATGCAGGTTCCATTCCTGAGAACATCAGAGAGAAAGAATAAACTCACGCCCACTTCAGAAACTCTCTTGCCCTCAGTTACTGTCTGTTGCCTGCTACCCCCTGCTGACCTCTGTTATGCCCCGTTACCATTTGCTTCCCTCTGTTGCCTCTTATTACCCCCTGCTGCCCCCTGTTGTGTTGTTACTGTCTGCTGCCCTCTGCTGTCCCCTGCTACCCTCTGGTGCAGGATGGATGGGCTTAATGGTAACAGATGTTGATGCATGTGATGAGCTCACATCCTGTTTTCCTGCAACATGACGACCTCCCCAGAGCGCACTGGTGAGGCGCTGATCTTCACCCAGGAGCTGTCGGTCAGGTTCAGGAAAGCTTTGTAGACGTCGTGACTGGTGTAGCCCAGCAGGAAGTTCACCCTGCCATACATCTGCACAGACAAGGAAGTGGCCTAGTCAGCTGACACGCTGCCTGCTACATGAGTTTTATTAAATAAACCAAAAACATGACAGCGCTTCGTATCCTGTTCTTCCTGACCCAACAGGAAGCTGTCACACCTGAAGAAAACAGATCCCTGTTTGAATCTCACTGACCAGTCAATAAGTCACTAATCATAATCAACAATAATAATAATAATCAATCGACAATCACTATTACTGACAATAACTAAATAAGACAGGAGAGGGCGCTGTCTGCACACAGTGGTTAGCACTGTGTCCTCACAGCAAGGAGATCTGGAATCTCCCATCTGGCTGGGTTCTTCCTGTTTTCATGTTTTCTCCATCCACACACTTCTCTGTGTTAGCCCTGCCACAGGCTGGACACCTGTCCAGGTGTGCCTGCTTCCTGTGATAATGGAGATAGATGTCAGTCTCCCTGCGACCCTGACTTATAATGGAAGTGGAAGAGAATGGATGGGTGGATTTTATGTAATTTTACTTTTAGCCTTTTGATACTAGTCACATTTTTGGGGTTTTAGGGCTCGACTTCTGTTGTTTCAAATGTGCTTCAGTCACTCAGGAAACATGAAATTAACAATGCTGAGCTCCATTTTTGTGGAGCCTCAATTTTATCCCACAACTTAGACATTCACATTACTCACACTCTCATAACACATACATGTACGATCTTGGGGGTGGGCACGCTACACGGCATCCAGAAGACCATCAGGGTGTACACCTCACCTCTGGCGCCGTTGCCCACCTCTCAATTTTAAATACAGGTAGACACTGAGGGCTAGCAGGAGGGGCTATGCGCTTACCTGCTGCTCTCTGGCAGGTAGCTCCATGCCCTCCTGGGATTTAAATGCACCTTAGAACACACATGCATCAACACTACAATGAGCGGGTGGAGGGAGGTTTGGAGTCTTCTCCCACCCCCGTTCTCTGCTGCCTGTTTGGGCGGGGGGGCTAGGAGGAGGAGTTGACCGTCCGACTGCGGTCTGGAGTGTGGGGCCTTCCTGCTGCTGCGGAGTCGGGGCAGTCTGCTTCTCCCCACCCCAGGGAAGAGGGTAACACCACCTGGGTCTGGGTGCAGTTCCCCCCTCCAGGGGCGTGGGCACCTAGACCCGGTTTGTAGAGTACGCTTGGGGAGTGTGATCGTGTGTACAGCGTCTCTTTATGTCTGTCTCCACGTTGGTTGAGTGTGGAGTGAGTGTATATGAGAGCATGAGGGGGGGAATGGATGTTTGTGTCTGTGTGTGCCTGTATGTCTGTGTCTATATGTCAGGTTGGGTATCAGACGCCACCTCTCTGGGGACATCTCAGGCCCTCCAAGGTTTGGAGGCCTATCTCCACCCACCACCACTTCCCCTGCCAGTGACAGATGCCCTCAGACATCGGTGCGTTGGTGGTTCTGTGTCTGGGGGTGGGCGTCCAGTTACACACCGGCTCACTCCTGGTGGCTGCTTATCGGCGCCTGGAGCCTGGGGCTCGCTCGGGCCACTTCGGGGGTGGGGTGCCCTCGGCCTCTCGGCCTGGGGCTCGGTCACTCTGGCGCAGCTCACGGGCGCGTCACTGCAACCCCCCCTGGCTTCTGCTCCGCGGCTGCTGAGTGAGCCCTCATCTGGGACTCTCCTCAGCTCTTTCTGGGACAGTGGCGCGGCTGCCCCTCTGTTGGTCTTCCTTGGTCTCTTGTGTTCTGGGGGCCTCTGGATGTCTGGAGTTTTGATCTCCTCCATACCTGCTTCATGCCCTGGAGGACGGGGCTGTGGCCCCCCCACACCCTCTAGCAGATCATTACATGAAGGAACCTTTTAAAAGACAAGCGCGTCCATGCTCACAGGTGTACACACGGGTGCTCACACACACAAACTACACCCTTTTTGGCTCCTACCTCAAAGCACACTGTGCGCTGTCAATCCTACGTGCTGCACAATAAAATAATAATAATAATAATAATAATAATAATAATCTTCAGTTCTAAGGTCAAATGGCGGAGAGTCCCAGATAATCACCTGAGCCACTAATCAGGTGATTAGAGGATCATCAGGGGTCCTTTTGTCCCTCTGTGGGGGGAAACTCCCACTAGGTTTATATCTGGGACTCTCCACCATTTGACCTTAGAACTGAAGAAGCTTCTCGGATGAGAGGTGAAACGTCTTCAAGCAACTTAAAGAAGTCCAGACGCTTTTCTTTGAAGCTCCTTAGACTACGATGACCTGGATGACTGAGAACCTTCACAGACATATTTACTGTTATATTCACATAGATAATCACGATGATGTTGTTTATTATGTTGCTCTTTTTCTTTGCTTGTTTTCCCTTTTTTCTTTGTCAACAGGTGACCCAGGTGATTGATATTTGTATTTTTTGTCTGCTTATTTTGTTGGCTTTAGTTTTTTTTATCCCCGTCCCTCTTCCCCGCTGTTTTTCTTTCCCCAGTCAAGTCTGTCCCGTGTGTAGCAAGTGAAAATAAAATAAACAGTAAAAGCAAAGGTGAATCAAACAGACCAATACAGCACGGTCCATTTGGTAAAGTAAATCTGTTGGGCATCTTTCTTTGCCTTTAGACAATAATTCTGATGGCAAAAGAACCAAATGGGACAGGTGAAAAAACATTGTTAGTGAAAACCAAATATTCTCCAACAGCTTCACTCAGCCACTTCAAAGTGCAAATAAAAGTGTGTAGTCTACATTTGTAGGCAGTTTAATAACCAAAGTATTTTATCCATCCTGCAGTGGAAACTAAGATGCAGTTATTTAATGATGAAGCTGTAAATCAGTCTGAACCTCCACAGCAAACAATGACTTCAGCACCACGTTCACCTGTTAACTCCACAGCCCACCCCACAGACCTAGGCAGCAATCAGAGGAGTCTTACCACAGAGGGGTCTTCCATAGACAGCGGCGTCACCAGCGGTTTGCATTCCTCAGGTGTCAAAGCCGAGCTGCTGAGAACCAGCGCTGCAAACAGGAAATGGAAGCGACAGTTGAGCCACAGATTCATAATGCTGATGGTGGCAGACATGTCACCAAGTCTGAGCCACTCAGTTTTTATACGAGCTGCAGGAGAGACAACCCTGCAGGTTTACACTGTTTGGACACAAAGGTTTTCCTGCGCACAGTTCAGATGTTTCTGGGCCTTCTGTGATTTCACAACCTCTGTGTTTGTGTATCGATCTCGCTCGGGTTTGTTTAAGCAGCCATCAAGGACATTCAGACTGGTACTCGGGATAACACTAAACACAGCCTGAACTCTGCCACCACTGCTGCCATCGTCAGTCACAGCGACTACAGCAGAGACAGTGATGATGATGATGATGATGAGGAAGGACTGCATCACATTTACCGAATTTTGTAAAACTGCTCCAGATGACTTATGGTCCGGGTTTTACCTAATGCATAACACTTGGTTGAAGGTGCAATGAACAGCTTTAGATCCCATTAAATGCTCTGTCCATGAAGCCAGATAACACACAGCAATGAGTTAAACTGCAGACATGCTGTGGAAGAGAGACAGAGGTTAATAACAGATATGATTCAATTCTATGATCTAATCTGTTATTATTCTATATTATTATTATTCTATGATCTAATCTATTAATCTATTATTACAGGTATCATTACTGCTAAAGGAGGCCGAGGAGTAGTGTTAAGATTCAATATTGAGGAAGGGTACAAGAGGTGATCGAAGAATAACCACACCAATCCGTCCGGGTGAAGTCAAACGATGATTTTAATGAATACACGCGTGGGAAGACAACTCTGTACGCAGACAGGAAGTAGTCTTCGACTTAATCAAAGCATGAACAGATATTTTATAGCATCAGGGTTTGTTTACTGACGCCCCTTCATACGTCACAGACACATTTTATACATAGATCAAATCAAAACCACAACGACTTTTGACACAGTTTAAAAGAACAATTGTCTCCTATCTTCACAACAGGTGCTTCCTGTCACTGCCGGATGCTCGCAGCAGTTCTGCGACAAACTGCTCTTTGCAACATCAGCAAAACATGATTAAACTTTCACCTATAAATGATTCTCTAACTGAGTGTGTGTGTGTGTGCGTCTGTGTGCTAACCACAATTGCACCCTGTTTCACCTCGCGACTAGCTCCTGACCCCTCACCAGACAGAGAGACAGAAACCACTCTCGTATATGTAATAATCGAACTGAAACTATGGATATGACTTTTCACCCAGAAAACCATCTTCTATTTTCATGGCTTGGTACTTTCCGTTCTTATCTTAAAATGAATTGTTCCTCTTTCTTGCCGAGACAACAAGAAACGGTTCCTCTGAATAAATTTAACTCTATGTGTGTGTGTCACGACCTCACATGCTCTTTGTGTCACCTCTTCACCTACTGTCTGTGTCTCGTCCTCAAATGCTCTTTCTCAATTCACCTGTTGCACTTCTGACCTTTTACCAGACCAGAAGCTCACTGAGACTATGTGTATGTCTTCTACTAAATAAATGTTTTAATCAAGAACCTCTACTAAACATAATAACTGTGTGCATAAGCATCTTAAGGCCTTCTTAAAGCTATCTGTTACATTGTTAAAGCAATGATCATACTGTTGCTTAAAATAACTTCCTGCTTGTGCAAACTCTCTGCAAGCCTGTTTCCTGTCAGCCTGTGACTTTTAGCCTTTCTGAAAGACACACACTGTTCTACCCCTGAATCAAGAACCTCCAGATTTTATTATTAATGCAATGGTAATGATGACAATTATTTAACTATAGCAGTAAAATAATTTCCCTTCTCGACAGTAGCTAAACATTTGACACAATGAGCAGGAAAGTGCAGGAGGGACAGGTGAAGTAGCCATGCTGCTAGCGAGTCGGCTACAAGCTAAGCTAAGCTAGCAAAACAGTAAAGACAGTGAGTGAATAAAGTGAATAGAATCAGTGAGTTAATCAACAGAAAATGTGCTTTGAATGATGCACGTCAAGATCACGCTATGAAATAAGATGTTGTTGATGTTGTTGTTTTTTTAATTAAACTGACTACACCGATTAGGTTCATAAAACCACCACTGTGTGTTGGAACAGGAACAGGAAGTGCTGACCATACAGACACACACAGCCCGGGCTCAGGTAGGGTGCAGGAAACGGGTGTAGAAAGACCTGCCTGCTCCCCGCCCTGCTTGTCTGTGTTAAACATGCCCTACAGGGTGCATGCGTTGGTGGACGTGAGCGTATGAGGTGTGAATAATGAGTATGATTGCATGAAACCTAGAGTGCTATTACAAATTAGGGGACAGTTGCAACATAAGCACTTGACAGCTTGTCAACAGTCTGCCCCCCCCAATGTATAAGGTGCATGTAAAATTGAGCCCCAGCCACCAACCTCTGGGTAACGCACCTGTCCCCCAGGGTCCTGTATGTGGTGGTCTGTAAATACTACTTTATAATTAAAAAGGAGGGACGGGTGGCTGCACAGCACAGCGAGCAAAGCCAAAGGCCTTCCAACTGTGGCCTGTGTGGCACCCCACCCAAGACCCTACATGTGTCAGAGGAAGCGGGCGGGGGTTGGGAATGCTTAAGTCTGGCAGCACTGATGCCAGCTATGTTGCAACCCGTGTCAGCAGTTAGGTGAAAGGCAATCTTGGGATTACTCATTAGCTAAATGCCAGTGACAAATAAAGATTGTGGGGCACAGTGCAAGTGGTGTTTTCCAGCTGCACACAGAATATTATAAAGTGGAGTCTGAGCTCAAAAAGACATTTTAAGGACATGTTTGTGTCCCTGCAGTACGTAAATCCAGCCAACAAAGGGTGTGTCCCAATTCAGGTACAGCTAGACCAGTAGATGTTCTTGGTGTGCAGGCTGTGATCAGCTGACCTGCTGCTCTCTGTGCATGTACACACCTGGATTCATCCAGATGTGAGCAGATGTCCCCTGAGCTGTCCTGGCTGATTCCATCCTCTACACTGACACTGTTGATGCTGTCTTTATATCAGCTAACTGTGACCATGAATCCACAGCCACTGTGCACCAGTCACACACTGGTCTTTACTGTAAACCAATCAGAGTGCAGCAAACTCACCTGTATATCCTGCGCTGACCTGCAGAGGATTCTCATGCAGTCTTTAGATAACACAGTCAGTCTGTCTCAGTTCGTTTCAGTCCGTCCTTTAACACTAAGCTCTCTCCTTCTTTATCATCTGTCTCCATCTCTGTCTTTTCTCTCCCTGTCAGATCAGCAGCCGGACTTTAGCTGCAGCACACTGTGAGACAAACTGCACACACACAGTTTGTGTGTTTGCTGATGTTTGTTCAGCTCATAGAAATGTGTTTGTGTAAACATGTAGGGAGTAAAAGTAAAAAGTGGTCAGAAAAAAAGCACTGAATCACAGATACCTGAAAATTATACTTTAGTACAGTCCAGAAGTATTTGTACTTTGTTACTTGGCAGCTCTGCAGGTTAGCTGTATACTTTGAGGTCTAGCCTATCCCGAGGTTCATGGCAGGGTGGTGGCTGAAGAATAAACTTTTAAAAATATGTACTCCAACATAACCAAGGGTCATATATATGAGAAACAGAGAAAAGTGCGTTACGTTTACAGGTTTGAGGGATTAAAGTTCTGGAAAAGCAATTAAAAAGCACAGAATTTCCTCCCATTCCCTGCACAACATGAAAGTAACACTCTGCATGGCTTCAGTAAAAAAAAGACAGAGGTCAGGGGTCACTGCCCCAGAGATACACGAGTATTTCTGTATGCTTTGCATCCAGTTTAATCAGAACAGTTTTTCAGTATTATTTATTATGCTGTTAAGCATGTTATGAAGCGTTTATAATATCTAACATTTTACTAGCATCCCTAGGCGTGTTTGTTTTCTCCACCCTCACAGCCTGCTGCCCACAGACGAAGGTTCTTGTAACAGCTGGTGAGCACTAGAGGGCGCCAGAGCTCCAGCTCCAGACACGAGGTGAACCCGTGAGCTCAGAGCTGCTTCCTCTAATGACACAGGCTCAGAGGTTATCCTCCTCCTCCCCATCATCATCACCGTGGACCACCATGTCTGCTGACACACTCACACATTTCTTTTTAAACAGCGTACATTTGAAAACCAGAAGAGCCCACAGTGAGTTACACAAACATGTTTTTGAACTCATTTTGAGAAAAATGTTTAATCTGGTTTTCTAAATTAAGCTTAATTCATCCCAACGAAGCGAGAGTGCAGTGAAAATGTGACAAACAGGAGAAACATATCACTTTGTGTCAAACTGCAAACGTTACATGCGCGTTTGATTGGCTTACAGGTTTTATCGATTTATGTCGTGTGATTATCGTCCTGTGGGACCTCAGGGTCCTGCGTCGGTGAGCCAGTGTTTTTGGTTTTGTACTTTTTCTTTTGATTTTATTACAAAGTATGACTGTCTGTTTTGGTTCTGTCCTAGTATTTCAGCTTCCTGGTTTGGCAGTACTTCCTGAGTTCTAGTTTTTAGGTTTTGTTATTTGGTCTCCTGGTGTTTATTCTGTGCTCCCTCTTCTCTGTGTTCCCTCTGTCTGTCCATGATGTTATTTTGTCTGCTCATGAGTCTGCGTCTGTTAAGTTCTGTGTCTCGTCTGGATCTCTCTGTCTGTCGTGTACTTCATGTTTTACTTTGTAGGTCTGTGCCTTATGCCTGTGCGTTCAGCTTTGTGCTCTCCCTGGCTCGTCAGCCGTGTCTCCCAGCTGTTTCCTCTTAGCTCCGTCCACCTTTTGTATTTAATGGCTGTGTCCCAATTCAGGGTCTGCAGCCTTACAGGCCGCATTTTAAGGCTGATTACGTCACAGCAATGTGACGAAGGCTGTCCCAATACAAATAATTTTTTTCAGTACATTGTGTTGTGCATTGTGATTGTTGTAGACCATTGTCCATCAACCTAGTACAGTGTCTCCTGTACAGCAGCGGGCCCCAACAGGGCCATGGACCAGTGCCGGTCCGCTGAGTCGGTTTCCCTGTGTCTTTTCCCGTGTCGTGGTCGTGTGTCTTATTTTGAAAGAACTATTCACGCGTTACCATAGCGACCAGAGAGCAGCACATAGGAGGACGTTGTTGGCACATTTCAGGAGGACGCTGCTCATAAAGTTACACAATTACACAGTGAATTCGCGTTTATTATTATATTTACAAAATACCACCGTTTTTGTCTTTGTTTGTATAATTTTATTTTGTCGTATTTATCTGCGACACCTTAAAGGCCGGTCCGTGAAAATATTGTCTGACATTAAACTGGTCCGTGGTGCAAAAAAGGTTACGGACTGCTGCTGTACAGCACAGAATGAGTTTAGCTTGTCGAATTTATATAAATCTGCCCACGAAACGTTCTGCACGGTTTCGTTTTATAATACTGGACTTATGTTTCTACGATGGGTTGAACTTTACGAGAGTTTAAACAAAAGAGAAAAGTGTGAAAATGTTCATGCATATCTGAGGAAACTGTATAAAGCATGTAGTGAGCGCAAGGGCGTAGATTTGGTTTTGGCGTTGGTGGGGACGGATGATTCAACCACCGAACCTGCCCTGTTTCTGTTTTCCCCTCTTTTGTCTTTGCTTCTTTAAAAAAAAGGAGAAATATACTACCCTACATATGCTATTCTACATGCTTTTAAGCCATTTAAGCTGGGATCTTTTATTCTAAACATGAACTACTGTTACAGCTACTGGTGTCCCACACAACAACTCAACGTCCACTATGTTTAGGAGCCAAACACATGCCTGCTCCTCTCGTTAACTGAGATAAACTGCTGGCATATTGGTTTTCCATCTATACTGTCCAGTCTCTCCTGGTGGACCTTAGCCCTGTTTTTACTCTTCTGAGAGCACTGAAGCTTCTTTCATCCTCAGTACCTGTGTTTTATCCTCAGATTACAATTATTATTCTGAGCTTGATGTGCCTCACCTTTGGCCCTGGCTCCTCCCCTCTGACTGCACTAGGACATACTGCCACCTGATAAAATAACACATATAAAAAGTGAGACATGTCACTTAAGATTCTTTGTCAAATATACACTAATGAATCAATTTACATCAGCAGCCTAACAATTGTCATGATAATAAATTCTAGTTAATCTATAGCACCAAATCATCAGTCAGTGACCTGTGACCAATGTTCCCTCTAATGTTTCATGTGTGTGAGCGAACACACAAACTCCCTGAGCATCCCTCGGACCGCTGTGAGCAACAGCAGACGTGTGCACTGTGGTCACGCCAGCATCGAATCCATCCAAGTTACATGTTTATTAAAATAATCAAATCACAGCATTTACATTTCTGTTAGACGACTTTTAATTAACTGCTTCAGCCCACTGACAATGAAAATGTAAAAAAATCTTGTTCATGACCTGCAGCATGTTAACACTATTGGAAGGAAAAATAACTTCAACTCCAATTTTGAAAACACAACTTTCTTTATTTTTAATAAAGCTCTGACTGTATGATGAGTCTGTGGTCTGGGAGAGAGTCTGTAACTCTGTCTGCAAATACAGTAAATAATGACCAATGTTGGGTAATTAATTATATAGTTACTTCTTCAGAAAAGTAACTGAGTTTTTGCAGCTGTTTACCTAAAAATGCAGCCAAGGTGTTTTTAAATAAACATTTCAAACTATTTACAGAACAATCAGCTGTTCTGCATCAAATCTGATGCCACACAAATTATTTGTGTCACTCCAAAAAATAATTTCTGTCCACTATGAGATGAAGGAGAACAGCAGCCTGATACCTGCAGGCCTGACAGCAGCAGCAGTGACACATCTGCTGTTGTGTGTATTGCATGTATGTAAATACCAAAAATAACTCCTTGTAGCATTTTTGAGGGTTTTTTTCTTTTCTTTTTAAAAAAAGAATCGGCGTCGGTGGCGTCGGCCACTTGCCCCTCCCTTTCTTCCCTCCCCATCTTCAGCTGCCTCCCTATTCCCGCTCTACCACACACACCCACACACGCAGGGCTTGGGGCGCAGGTATGTCACCAGGGTGCAGGGGAGGCACTCCCCCTCTGTCCCCTTCTGGCCGCCTGTGCCTCAATTTTATTCTGCAACCTAGACATCCACATTACTCACACTCTCACCTAACACATACATATAGGGCCTTGGGGGTGGGCACGTTTTACAGCATCCAGTGGATGGTCGGTGTATTCCAACCCACCTCTGGCGCTGGTGCCCTGCCCTCAATTTTAAATGCATTTAGACACTGAGGGTTTTCGGGAAGAGTCGCGCTGCTCTCTGAGAGGAATAGTGCACAGCAAAATCTCCAGTGTTAAATTAACACTGGAGAGTGTCTATATGGGTCCACACCTCTGAGTGTTAAATTAACACTTTTGACAGTGTTATATGTTTAAAAGTAACCTAGTCAGTTTTGAAGATAAACAATGGCTAACACCGAGCAGTGCTGGTTTTCTAACACTGGAAAATAACTCAAAATGTTAGAAATAACCAGGCACGGTTCCCCCCCTTTGGTGGTCCTCCTCGGGTCCTTGTACTCTGGGGCCTCTGGATGTCTGGGGCCTGGATCTCCTCCATACCTGCTTCATACCCTGGAGGACGGGGCTGTGGCCCCCCCACTCCCTCTAGCAGATCGTTACATGGAGAAACCTTTGGAATGCTGATCCACACAGGTATGCACACAGGTGTACACACGGGTATTCACAGACGCGGACTACAGCTTTCTTGGCTGCTGCCTCAAAGCACATTGTGCGCTGTCTATCTTGCGTGCTGCACAATATCGTTTATTATTTAGTATCTACTGATATCTACTGCTAGCTAGTTTATTGTGATGGTGCTGTTCTTTTTATTATGTTGCTCTTTGTTGTTTGCTTTCTCCTGTTTTTTTTCTCCATACAGGTGATCCAGGTGTTTTGTTTGTTTTTCTTTCTTTCTTCCCCCCTTTCTCACCGTCTCTTCTCCCCTTTGGTTTTCTTTCTCTCCCTCTCTTTCTTTCATTCTTTCTCCCTGTCCTATCCCCCAGTCATGTCTGTCCCGTTTGTAGCAACTGAAAATAAAATAAATTCATAATTATAATAAAGGTCAATCAAATGGACCAATATGGCAAGGCCATGATGATCCACTTGGTAAAATAAATCCGCTTGGCATCTTTCTTGGCCTTAAGACAACAATTCTGATGGTAAAGATCCAAACGGGACACAAAAAAAAAATCGGGTTAATTTGATTGGCTGTGCTACAGCTCACGCACACATACGTACGGAGTGTGGTTTGAATTAATGATGCACACTTTCTATATAATATGTGTGTTAAATTTTATATTTGGGGTGAAATATCAAGTCTTTTCAAGTAAACCGGTTCAAGTCCAATTCAAGTCCCAAGTCATTGGTGTAAAAGTCCAAGTCAAGTCACAAGTCTTAGAACATTTTTTCAAGTCAAGTCTAAAGTCATAAAATGAATGACTCGAGTCACATGACTTGGACTCGAGTCTGACTCGAGTCCAAGTCATGTGACTCGAGTCACATGACTTGGACTCGAGTAACATGACTTGGACTCGAGTCCGAGTCATGTGACTCGAGTCCACACCTCTGCTAATGGCTACCAAAGATTTTTAAAGTTAAGGAAAAGTATTTCTGTAAATGTAGGTTTCAGTCGGACACACAGATCCGTTTGTGTCATCACATCCTGATTTTGAAAGTAAGCTGATAAATGAATGGCATGCTGCCTTCAGAATACCTGATCTGTAACTCACGCACCATCCTTGGATGTCATCGCAGCTTTTCAGTTTTCCTTCCACCACACCTGCCAGAAAGAAGAACATCAGCGTCGGCGATCGCAGGTCAAGTATCCGTGTGTCCCTGCGTGTTAGTCACAGTGTCCTGGCATATTGTGTGGGCAGGTTGTCTCTTAAAAGTCTAACAGGGACAAAGTCTGTTCATTAGCTGTGGTGCATTTATCTAAAGCAGCAGCGCTACTGCACAGGGAGAAATCCACTAAACTACATTTAAACGTGTATTACTCGTACAGCTGCTCTTGTTCTGTATTTCTTCATATATTCTTCATATATTTCTATATTGTGTATTTTGTTCTACAGTTGTTTTATTTTTAACTTTAATTTTGATATTTTATTTTATTCTTTCCTCGTTAAATTGACCCTTTATTTTAATTTTGGTGGCGTGGTGGTGGTTCGCACTGTTCCCTCAGGTTCCACTCAGCCACTGAGCTGCCAAACTTAACAAAAGCAGGAACGCTATGCTTGATGCAGAATTTTCTTCATGTTTCTTTCCAGGTTAAACCACAATCGACAGCCACAGCATACACGTGGTGTGTGTGTGGTTTTCTGCCTCTTATAACCCCAGTGATTGTCCTGTGGTTTGAAATCTCGTGTGATCTTGTGAATTTCGTGAGTGCAGGCAACTAACTGCTCTTCCTAGACTGTATCAGGTCATCTGAAGAAGAACAAACTAAGTGGTTGAATCTCATCCATCATGATTTAATTGGATTCACCATAGAAACATGAAACTATTTTGCTCAAGTTAGACTTTTGTAATGTAACAACCACCCTATTTCCTTTTTTTTGAGTGTACCTGTCTCTTCTGGGTTATGCCCCCCAGGACTGGATGTATTGGAAGTTGTTGTAAATCTGTTTTTGTTGAACGTTATGTAATATGAACACAACATGTACTACACACATAAGTTACATTTGTTCATTCAACAAGATTATCATTGGACAAACAAATATTTTACTAGTTCATGTAACAAGACTGACGTTTGATGTGCCAAAGTGTTTAAACAATATAACCTGAATTTAAATGAATTTAATTAGACTAACTTGGTACAAACATGTTGATTGAATAATTACATACAATTCATTCATTCCTGATGGAAGCTGTTTAAAGCTCCGTAATAAAAGCGCCCTGCAGGGCGAGCGGCTTCTCTGGTTCAGAGTAACGTGCTGTTTGTTTGCTGAGTGCAAACACTGAGAGGACAGAAGATGTTTGTACTCTTGTATAAATATACAAGTATGTGATAACAGCTTCAAGTGTGCAGATCTTTAACATCTATCCAAGAACCCCCCCGGTGCCATTGAGACGAGCAGCAGGGTGACTGTAGCAGTTTAGTGGTTGACATGCAGGCTGAAGGGTCACGTACCAGCAGCTTGGACAGACGTGTTCAGGAAACTGGACTTTCATTATTAGTTATTCTGACTCAGAATAAAGCAACACCCCCTCCCCTCCATTTAAATTTCTTATTCAGCCTGAATTAATCCTAATTAAAGCTTTAAATCCTCATGTGATAACACAGCAGCAGAAACAAGAGCAATTTTCCTCCAGTAAATAATCAGTGAGAGCATGCACAGTGTGACAGGAAGGAGCAATTCCATCATTATTATCAGCGAGGAAAGGCTGAATGTGTGACTGTGGCTCCCCCGCTGTGCTGATGGCAAATTAAAGTGCATTTAATGGAATAATTAAAGCGTAATCATACCCTCAAACCCCCCCTCCCGACCAAGGGGTAATGTCCTCTGCCATGACCTCACCGCAGGAAGCTTCGACCTTCCTGCTGAGCTGGAGCTGCATGTTGCCCTCATGCCTGGGCGAGCTTCTTCCCACAGTCCAAAAGGTGGGGGTCATGGTCACAGCGGTTACCATAGTGACATAGTAGGTGTTTGTGATGGATGTAATTGATGTGCATGAAAGTGATGAAGATGATAAGAACAGATTGCTTCCTCTGACTGCTTGTTGTGATGTTCGGATGTTAACCCGGCGGCCTCACAGAGTTCCTCACACCCACGTATGGTCCTGGACTGTGGACCAGTCGACCCCGAGATGCTGCTGAAGCCTTCTGTGAGACACACACGCTGGATTACTGTAGTGTCTTGACCTGACAATGTAAAGCCCCAGAGTGAGTTGAGTGGACCAGTCGCTCCCAAAGAGCAAGAAGAGCAGAGTCTCACATGATCATGATGCTGCTCGGTCCCTGAACCATCCCCACATGCCTGCATCAGCTGCAGAAGACCTGTCCAACAAGGTTGAGGAAGGAACGTGAGTTTGACACCTGATTCTATACCAGGTACATATAAGTTAGGTTTTGGATTGAGTGGTGTGTTTATGAAATGGTGCGGGTCTCGAGAGCCGCACATTTATCAGCAGTAGGCTTGGGGCTTTGTTGGTACTTACAGCTAGTGCTGCAGTGTCACTGGATGTGTGTAGACATACATGGTAGTAGACGTAGTATCAAATTCAAATTCAAATTCAAATTTTATTTGTCACGTACACAGTCATACACAGTACGATATGTAGTGAAATGCTTGGACAACTGCTCGTGACCTAAAGAAAACAAAAAAGGAAAAGGCTATGAATAAGATAGGAAATAAATATGAAAAATTAAAAAGGGTAAATTTAACTAGGAAGGAATAAAATATAAATTAAGGTTAAAAATGAAATAACTGTACAACACAAATTAGAATGAAGGGTAAATTTAACCGGGAAAGAATAAGATAAAATATATGAATTAAAGTTGAAAATAAAATAACTGTACAACAAAATACACAATATAGAACTATATAAGAATGTATGAAGAATTATAAATAAATATATACACAATAACAGCAGCTGTACAAGTATTAACTGGAAATGAAGAATATAGTGACCAGTGTTGTGCAATCCACATTATGTCTTGTGCAGTGCAAATATGCTTAAAGTGATTTAAGTGATGAAGTGAAACAATGTCCAGTGTGTGTAAAAACTGTATGTGTGGGTCAGTACTGTGTGGTGGTGTGATTGAGAGACCGTATCGCCTGCGGGAAGAAGCTCCTCCTCAGTCTCTCTGTGTTGGTCTTCAGGGAGCGGAATCGCTTTCCTGACCTCAGCAGAGAGAACAGTCTGTTGTTGGGATGGCTGAGGTCCTTCACCATCTTCCTGGCCTTGGTCCGGCACCGCCTGCTGTAGATTGAGTGCAGGTCAGGGAGCTCGGAGCGGATGGTGCGCTCAGCTGACCGCACAACCCTCTGTAGAGCTCGTCTGTCCTGCATGGTGCTGTTCCCGAACCAGGTTAAGATGTTTCCCGTCAGGATGCTCTCTATGGTGCACGAGTAAAAGTTCCTGAGCACCTTGGAGGGCAGTTGGAAGTCTCTCAACCGTCTGAGGTGGTAGAGACGCTGTCGGGCCTTTTTCACCACGGTGTTGATTAGGGATGGGTACCGGTGTCCGGTGCCATAATGGCACCGGTTCTGACATAAACGGTAGTAACCAGACCGAAAAGCAGCGCACATTTCGGTGCTTTTTTTTCCTGAGCTGTGATACACTTCTAGCCAATCATTTTACGTTTCCGAGGATAGTAGGCGGGTCCAGGTACGTACGTTCTTTTAGAGCAGAGCTACAGGTTTAAAATGCCCAAGGTGAAGCGGTCAAAGTCTGGCTGTACTTCACAGCAAAAGATGCAAACTCAGCAGCAACAAGTGCTTTAAGCTGATACTGTGATACTGTCAAAGGAGGTAACACCTCGAATCCGATGAAACACCTGGCGACGCATAGCGTTTTTTTTAAAAGCCCAGAAATGCGCCGTATTTGATAGCTTGCTGCGAGACCTCACACCGTGCACGTCGGGTGGGTTGCCAGTTATCGGACCCGGAGCAACATCCCCCAAGAACCCGAAGAGGAGAGTCCTGGCCCCTAGCCCTGCCAGTGTAGCAGAAATGATGAGGATGATGATGCAGCAGCAGCCGTTCTTCTCTGCGTGAGTAGCTTCATGTTCGTGTGTAATTTACATTGAGTAGGCTAACCACGTTATTACATTTATGCATGTAAGGTGAACTAGCAAACATCATCATAGCTACATGCGGCTGTCTTCTTGTTTGATGGCAGATACTCCCTTCACCCTGGCCAAAAATGCTAAAATGACCAAAGAAAAAGTGGAAAACAGTTAAACATGAGAGGTTTTTGGACAAAGTTTGTGTTTTTCCCATTGATTAAGCACTGCTTCCAGCCAAGAGTGATACCATATATGCCCCATAGCTGCAGAAAAGGCTAACATTGTTATCTTTTTACAAAAAACAGCTAAACATGAGAGGTTTTTGGACAAAGTTTGTGTTCTCCATTCTTTAAGCACCGGTTCGAGCACCGTTTAAGCACCGGCACCGTTTCAAAAGTACCGATTTGGCACCGGTATCGGATAAAACCTAAACGATACCCATCCCTAGTGTTGATGTGACAGGACCATGACAGGTATCCTCCACATACACCTGTGTACTACAGCATCTCACTTTGGAGGAGTGGTGAGGATGTTGTTCGACACATCAGCTCTGTCTAGTCTAGGATCACCAGGATGTCTGGGACATGTAGATGCATTGAGAGCTCAGTGCAGTCGCAAGAACAGAGTAGGGACCAGCGTGTTATTAAGTAACGCGTTACAGTAACTACGTTATTATTGTGGTAACGAGCACGGTAACTAGTTATTATGCCAAAACCAGGAACGCGTTACTCGTTACTGGGATTTAGATAAGCTCGTTACTCGTTACTGGGATTTAGATAGGCTCCTTACTCGTTACTTCGTGTGGTGGCATCGCAGAGCTTCCACAGATTCAGTAACATTAGCAAGTGGTGGAGGCCAGCAGGTGGATGAAGGAAGGGGAGGCAGGAGGAGCAGAGACCCGAGGCGGCCGCCGGTCCAAGTATCAGGTGAACTGAACTTCAGGTAAGAAGTTATGACCTGCAGTCCATCTGGGTCAGATATGAACCAAGTTTAGGTGGAGTTTATTTTCGTTGTGCTGACTTTTTTCATACTGTGTACTAGCTAGCATGACGGAGTTTCTATACTGCTGGGTGGGTGCTATGATGTTACTGATGTTGAACTTTATTTTTGTTCATTTTGTTCTTTCACTGAGCGGCAGGAGAAACGGCCCTGAAATGCCACAGCGAGACCTCCTCCACAACCAGATCCCCGAGGCTAGCTGATGAAGGAATAGCTGTTCGGGGACAGTTCAATGAGGGACGACTAGTCCAAGTCCCGCTGCCAGGTCTCAGGCAGAAATAAGAAGTCCAGTTTTTTAGAAGATATAAAATCGTTAAGCACGAATGATTTATTAGTCAATGAGCGGGCATTAAAAAGCGCCATGTTCAGCGGGGTGGAAGCATCATTTTTAGCAGAGGCTCGAGTCAAAGGACGTAAATACTCGGGGTTTGAGCCTTCACGCTCGTAGATTCCACTCACCGAGGGGATGAAAAGCCAGTCAGCAGGAGAGTCTGGATGAACCGTCCTGAGGCAGCACGGTCTCAGAGAGCCGGGCCCTGCGTATCCAAGCAGGGACGTGGAAAACAAATTCCCCTCCACGGAGCTGTTCTGAGCAAATATAACAAAGCACGCTCGACATCGCTTTCCAGTCCGCCGCCAGAAAAGCCTAAGCTTCACCTGGATGTCAATGGCAGTCAGGAACCAGTTGATCAAATCCATAATTCCTCTTTTAGGTTTTAGAGAACAGACTGTGAGATTCTTCCAGGGTAGAGGGAGAGAAGTAGACAAGACTAGACAGAGGCTACGTCCACACTGATGCGTTTTCGTTTGAACGCGCATCGTTTTCTCTCCGTTTTGGCCTCCCGTCCACACTGAGACGGTGTTTTTCCCAAGGAAAATGCAGTGATTTGAAAACGCTCTCGAAAACGCATACATTTCAAAACGGAGCTGCCCCGTCACAGTGTGGACACTCGAAAACGCAGACTTTCTAAAACGATGACGCATTTTAGTCATGTGATGCAGTCATGTGACCAATTAAACAAAGACAGCGGAGGGCGTTATACAGCAGCTGTTTTGTTTGCTCAATTTTGAGAGCCCTGAAAAAGATTAACATCAGTTTGTACATGCTCCATGCTCCTTTTGTGCAGGACTGGAACGTAAGCGTTTTCAGCTGTTTCAATGTGGATGCACAACTCCGTGAGAACAACTGAAAACACTAGCGTGGACACAGAGCGTTTTCAGATGAAAACACAGCTTTCAAATCTATCCGGGCTGGTGTGGATGGAGCCAAAGACATGAGAAAGCCAAGCAGGAAAGATAAGGGAAGGGAGAGGGAGAAAGTGCGACCGCCCTCGTCAAGAGCCAGAGACGAAGTTGAGGTGGTTCAGGCATCTCATAAGGATGCATCCTGGGTGAGGTGTTCCGGGCATGTCCTACCGGGAGGAGGCCCCGGGGCAGACCCAGGACACGCTGGAGAGATTATATCTGGGCCTGGGAACGCCTTGGTGTTCCCCCGGATAAGCTGGAGGAGATGGCTGGGGAGAGGGAGGTCTGGGCTTCTCTGCTTGGGCTGCTGCCCCCACGAGGCGGCCCCGGATCAGAAGAAGATGCATGGATGGATGATAAAAGGAAAAGGATAATCTTGTCACAAAATCCCAACACAAAGATGTCTCAGTAGCTCTCTGTGGAGATCACACAGTGTCAACCGCTGATGACGAGATGCTGGGAGGAAGATGAGTGGTGCAGCTGGAAACCTGTGGTTTTAACTAGCGCCTATACACAGACACACACTGAATGTCACTGTTCACTGTGTGTGAATTTGTGGTCAGAAACCGCTGGCATCCTCTCGACTATTTTCAGGACTGGTTGTCATGGGAACAGGATTGATATAAAAGTCACCAGGTTGTGGTGATTTTGCATGTGTGCGTGCGTGTGGACGGCAAACACACACTCCTACATTATGGGCCTGATGTCATCTCACTGCTTCAACACGATGGCGGTGCGGCGGGCAGACGATGACATCACAGAGGTCGTGTCAGAGAGAAGGAGGAATTCAGCGCGTTTGTTTCTTTATCAGTGGATACTGGGTGTAGTTCACTGGTTTGTTGGGCACGCTGTAGCGTGCTGTACTCTGTCATCCACCCGTCGACCATCTGTCAGCCTCCATGCATGATGACTCACACACACACATGCAGATTATGGAAATACAGGCTAATATTAGCTCTCCATATGAGCGTCCACAGGGCGATGATGAAGCAGCATCTTCTTCCTCCAGTCGCTCTGTTTGTCCTGCAGGTTTTAAACTGAGACGTGTCAGTGAAACCCAAGCAGTCGGTGAGGAGGCATCACAAACACAAAACATCTGAACAACGCGTCACGTTTGTGTTCTGAAAACACACGAAGCCGTCTCCATTGATTATCGAATGAGTCTGTGTGGCGCTCTTTACTTTGACAGTTATAAAGAAGGAAACGATCGACCGTGTCGACACAGCGAGTGAAAGCTGAAGAACTGAACAGGAGCTCATCATTAAAGCGCCGCCAGCTGCTAACAGCAACACCAACAACCGATCCGGTGCAGTGTTAGTTTAATATTAATCTGCTGTCCTCAATTGGGTTTTTATTTATTTATGGCCACATGTCAAAGTCCACCCTTCATTTTAATCAGGAACACCTTTCATCTCATTTATATCTGCAGACGCTGTGGGTATAATGGGAACGTGTGGTTGCTTTTAGGGAACATGTTGAATAGTTTCACTGCTGCTGATGATGAAGGGAGCTCGTCTGTAGGAGGACGGTTCTCCCTCTGACTTTGTGACGTGCTTCATTTGAAGGTAGCACGATGTTTATGCTTTTTAACTCCAAGAGGCTCCTTCAGTCTTAAAAGCTCATGGGGACCTATGTCCACAGTAAACCACCATCACTCAACAGAACCGGTGACACCAAATATAAGTCACCTATCATTTTTGAGGTCCCTGGGCAGGTGATTCAGCTGCCGCTCGTACCTTGACCTTAACGACTCACATGACAACAGACCGGGCCAATGACTCGACAAAGAGTCCGCCATCAGCCCTTAGACCCAGAGAAGCCTGTTGGATGAGAGGGAAGTACTTACACCCTGAGAGCGAGGGCTCCTGCATCTGGATCCCAGCTGCAACATTTAAGCAAAATCAAGCCAAAGAAAGAGAAGGAAATCAGTTTAGGTCCAATAGTTTTATTTCTTTACAAAACGAGAGCGCAGACTCGTGAAGAGCTCAGACAGAAGGCAGAAAGATTAGTCTACACTTCACTTTAGTCACAACAACTTTCAGCCACGTAGAAAATATAGAGGAGCTCTGTTCACGCACTGAAACACACCATCGGCACGTCACCTGCACCGTAAAAAAAAAAAAGAGCAGATAAAAACACAGCTGAGAGACAAAAGTTTAAGCTTCACTGTGCTGCGCGGTCAAAGACGCAGAAACGTCTTTGTGTCATTTGTGTTTTCCTTACACTGAAACGGGAAATGTTTTATTTTGAAAATCATGTACCATTAAATGAAAACTACATAGCGAAGCATTCAATCACACCGCCCTGCATTAAGTAATCAGATTTCTGCTGTTTTCATTGACATCACCAGATTCAGTAACGCTGAGGTCAAAATGACCCAAAATATTCATTTTTCTCACAAAATGAACAAAAGAACGGTTAAAGAAACATGCGCTCGTTCTTTTTATTTATTAAGTTACTGTGAGCAGTGACAGTTTCTAACTTCGTGTTTGTAGTAGGTATGACTGTGCAAAGACAATAAAGAGTTATCTTCACGAAAATGCAAACAGTTTTGATCAGAAATTTGTGTCGGTTGTGTTTCAGCTCCTCCCACCGTACGGTGACACAACCCCCACCCATCTGCATCGTACTCACAACCCCTTGCACCCTAAAGACCATCAACATCAACACGACCGCCGTCACCAAAGAGCGTTTCAGGAGCCTCACCCCAGAAACTGACTGCCAACCTCAGACGGAGTCATTTAACTCAGGCAGGAAGACTTTAAGAAGGCGGGTCTTCAGAGGCCTCGTCGCCTGACTGCTATAACCCCATCAGACTACGCTCTCTGAGCGAAAATTGGATAACATCTTGGAGAAGCTCACGGCTCTCCAACGGGAGATTGAGAGGCCAGTGGCGGACATTTAGATCAACTGTGAAATTGACACGCAGTTGTTCACACTAAAGGAAACCACCATCATTTCATGCGGCTACCATATCGGCGCCAGCTGTGGTCTCAAGGCTGGAGCTGAACATAAAAAATTCTCACCCTGATAACAGACGTGTTCAGGCTGTTCCTTCCCATCCTACGTACCCCCCATCCTGGATTCAAACGCCTTCGAACGCTTATCCGCGGCTACTACCGCTCACCTCTCACCCTCTTACCCACCCTCGCTGCTTCTCATGTGTTTATGGTGTTGTGTTGTGGAGATGGTTAGGGTTGCTGACCATTATGAGTAGAGGTCTTTTTCCCCCATTGTCAGGAACCACTTCCCCTCACCATAACCACCAACAGTCACTGATACGTGATTTAGTTTTGGACCCGTATCCAGAAGCAGCCGTCACCAAAGAAACTCTCCCTCCGTACCACAGTCCTCCACACGCCTGTCAAACCGATGGTCCGGTCACCCAGTGTCACGTCACAGTGACAAAGTAAACCTTTCCCCTAAATCTCTGATGTTTTGTTGCTGTGTGGATGGAGGGAAGCACCCACAGATCCAACGAAACACCGAGCTCATGTTCACAGCTGCCAAAATGTGATGGAGCTTTGTTTGAAATCAGCGAACCTCAGGCGAGCGAACGGTGTCAGATTCATACAGCAGGTTTCTGCACGTGTGTGTGTGTGTTTTTAACTCTGGTAAATTGTTCCTTTTCCCAGTTTTCATGTCCCAACATGTAAAAACAGCAGAAATGATTTTCAGACTCGTTTGTTTCCGAGTGCAGAGAGAACAAAAGCAGCTCACGTGTCCATGAAGCGCCAAGTTTTTATCAAAACTAAGAACTTTGCATTAATAAAACACAACATTCATGTCCAGACTGAGAAACAATCACCTGTTTGTTGGACTTTAAAAGGTTCACGCTGTCACCAGGTGAAGGAACACTGCAGAGAGAAGGACACGTGATTCGTACATCTACACGCCAGCGATCGCTCAGCTGTTTCTGTGACACGTTGTCAAAGCCACGACACAGAGCATAGAAAACATCATTTTTTGTGAAAGATTTAAAAACTGCATTTAAAAGGAGAGACTTCACAGTTTCAGGGCATTTCCACAGGAGCTGCATAAAGGGAAAATCCACCAGTGCTTCCGTGTGGGTCCTTAGGCCACTCTACAGTGGGTCCGTCCCACTGTGGTGGTTCAGTGGTTTGTGTTTCTGTTTAACGCTCCTGCCTCTTTGGCACAAGTCGTGTTTTTTCCTCTCTGTGGTTGTTTCACTCAAACTCTCACAGTGACAACCATTCACCACCTCTGGACCTCGTCACGTTCTTCACGTTACGAGAAGGTGCTGCAGAAATTCACCGGCTCTAACTGGTTAAAATGAACTATATGTATGCATCACTTATATAGTTCAGCAGCCCCGTCAGCTTCCACCAGTATGAGGTTGAAGTCCTCAACAGTTTCCTCTGAAACGCAGCGAGGAGCCGCTCACAGGAGCACCACGATCCACACACCGAGTTTTGGGGATGGTTTGAACATAATGGCGGTCTGCTACCGAGAGTCCGCCAGGTGGCCGCAACAACAAACATCTCTGATTGTTGTAATTAAGCGTCCAGTGGGCGGGAAAGGCGAGCCAGGTGCTGGGCGGCTGTTCATGGGCTGTCCTCCTGGAGGAACCTAACAAAGCTAACCCAACTAAGTAACACGAGCAGGTTCTATTTGTGCATTTGCAGACGTTTTTCTGTCGCTACACGGCTCTAATGTGAGTGAGCAACGATGCTTTCACTTCTCTCACTCAGGTTAAGGAGTCGAGCGAGTTCTTGTGTCATCGCTTCATCGCTGGATTGGTGCATCCTACATATAACCTGTAAGACATTCGTATGACTGCAGCATACATGTTCTGATCGAACGCGCAGTAATAATGTGAATATTACTCGACTTAATCCAGCAGAACTAAGAATCTGAAATTCAGGTTGATCATCGTTCTGATGCTGCAAAGCTGAACCGACACGCTTTGCAAATGTACGACTAGAAATGTGTATTTTCACAATATCTGAGTGGTTTTCTGTCTCTTTGCAGCTTTTTTGTCTGTTTCTGGTCATTTCACGTCACTCCCACAGTCAGTGGACTTCTTTTTGCCCCCCTCCCAGTGCTCAGTGCACCCACCCAGGACTCTGGGTGGATTTTCCCTTTAAATACAGCATGAACAAACTAAGAGTTTGGGTGAAGCAGCAGCTCGAGGGCAAAGATGAGCTCAGACGTCGCTGCTTTCCCAAAGTCTGAAACACAGAAAGAAAGACACGACAGTAGAACAGACGTCCCGACTCCCTTAAAGGGTAAAAAACAGCAGCGACAGAGCTGCTGGAGTTTCTAATCCTATGTAAACAGAGTTGGTGTAAGGCAAGGAGGAAGAGGAGGATACAGTTAGAGAGAGACGAGGGAGAGGAGGAGGAAGAGCAGATGGTTGAAAACGATTAAAGGGCTCAGACAGTCAGACGAGTTCGTTTCGACCAAATAAAGAAAACCAACGGCTCTGCTAAAGTACGGAGGCTCAGGGGCGCCATTTGCAGTCCATCATCAGTGTTTTTAAACTGGAATTTATTTTCCTTTGTTACACAGGAAAATCCTGCTTTGAATAATTATTTCCTAGAAGTGGATCATCACAAAGTTTAACATGTTTTTATTGTGTAAAATCAACACACAATGTTTAGATCAATAATTCAAGGTTTTTGTGACTTTACGTTACAAAAATGCAAAATGCATGTTTCATTTGAAAGCTGTTGAATTTTTTATTAAAACATTAAAAAAGAAAAAACTGGCTCACTCAGTTTATGACTGAAGCTGTGATTCTATATGAAACATAAATCTTATTTATAAAGCAAAGTTTCGTCTATGATTAAGAAATATGAGACTTTCTGATATAAAAATACAGTTTTGAGGAAACGTGCTTTAATGTTATGCTGGAACATTTATTAACACAACGACACACTGTAAAGACAACGGCACAAAACAGATTAGCTGTTCATCAGCTGTAAGTTTGATCAGTTTCAGAGCGAAGCCGCGCACACTGAGATTTTACTTTGAAGGTTTTCATAAAAAGGAAGAACAAACTACATCTGGATCATTTTGTTTGTCAGGGTTACAAAAATAAAAGCTTCCTTCCTGTAACAGGATGTCACGTTTCAGTCATTTATTTTGAAGGTTTATCAGATTGTGGATAAATAGGTCGTGTCCAAATTCATGGGCTGCATCCTCCTGAGGCCGCATTTGTAGGCCGTCACAGCGACGCGCCGAAGGCTGTCCAAATTCGTAGACTCCTCCGAATGCAGCCGACAAATGCGTCCTCCTTTTCCCCGAATTTGAAGGATGGGTCGGGTGTATCCTTCGTGACCTACCATATCCCAGAATTCATAGCGTGGCCCAGCCAAACTCTAGTTTCCAATAATGGCGGCCGCTACTAAGTTTTAAAATCACTCTTATTAATCTTTCTGGGTCACAAAATAAACTTTTAACATATTTTCAGGCGAGAAAGTAGCTGTGTAAACATCAAATATCTGCTCGGTTTATCAAGATATCGCATATTTGCAAAAGTGCTTCGACGTTTTCAGAGGCGTCTGCTACCCACCAGCTCGACAGCGAGCCGGGAGCTCGAGGGTCACTGAAGCCGCCGAGAACAGCACAACTCCCGGCACATCATTTTCAGATCACCGCGGAGTTTCGCTGCTCAGGTTAAACGTGATATGTAAGTCACTTAGACAACCTAAAAATGTTATTGTTGGGCTTTTTTCAGTGTTTTATTTGTTCGTGAGTAAATCGGTTTGGCTGAGATTAAAGTTATTAGATTAGATAAAACGTTATTAATCCCCCGGGTGGGTTCCTCTGGGATTTTCACACAGCTGACTAAACGTCAAACAGAAAACTGATTAAACAGAAGTGTGAGACGGTCGAGAGTTTACTC
Organism: Astatotilapia calliptera; assembly: GCF_964374335.1. Classification (NCBI taxonomy): domain Eukaryota; kingdom Metazoa; phylum Chordata; class Actinopteri; order Cichliformes; family Cichlidae; genus Astatotilapia; species Astatotilapia calliptera. Next base: position 374,576 of record NC_137442.1, read on the forward strand.
CAGTGTCCTGTTATATTTTAGATAGCAAGAAGCAGACGGCCGAGTTTATTGAACTCCACCGAGACAGCGGCGACGCTAATCTGAAGGCAAGACCGTCACATTCCACAGCCGTTTACTTCCGGCCTTCTGAGGACCCGGCCCACGTAGACTCAGGGGGATGCAGCCCATGAATTTGGACACGACCATAGTGAACTGGATACTTTGGCCCACCGTCAGCTCATCACTCTTCCTGTATTTGGCTCTCAGGTTCGGCTGCACGAATGACGACACTTCCTGCCTGCTGTGTTTATCCACGGAGGCTTAATGAACGTCTCACTGCCTCCCTCGTCTCTGACTCTCGCTGCTCTCCCTGGACTCAGCCACAGGGTCTTTGTCGTGTCTACATTAAAACGAAAGGAGGGAATAAGGGTAATAACTGAAGCCATCAGTGTAATCCTGGGAGTTTAGCTGCTGTTTGAGCTCCACCTGCGGACGGAGAGCTGCAGGGAAAACGAGCTGGCTTCACTCCCATTTAGCAAATAAGACATAAACTGCACAGGATTACCTCGGCTGTGCAAATGGATCCACATTTGTGAGGAAACGAGCCTGAGTAGGACAGCCCCCCCTCAGACTGCATATCACTCGTGTTTGGAGCCTCTGGTACTCCACACATCACTGCATAATAATGTGGAGCCACTCAGAGAGCACACAAATCCCCACGGACAGAACAAAAACAAAGTGTGTCCACGTCTTTGTCCCCACAGTGCAGGTGTACGAGACTGCATGCGTGCACACCTGTCCACAGCTTTAAAGCACATCTGCACAGGTGTGCAGCAGCTGACAGTAGCATCATGAGAGTCTGAGACAGAGCCACTTACTCACACTTCTTTTACTCCGTTATCGCAGTTTTTCTTCTTTATAAGCTTTAGCAACATGTGCTTCACCTGCAAACTGACAGATGGAGGCAGGAGGGGGACAGACCGGAGGGGTGGAGCTTAGTTTGGCAGTGAGTCGCTGTGTGTGTTACAGGAAGTGCACGTGCACAGACTGTATATGATATATTGTCACAGGTGTGCCTCGTGACAGGCAGCCGGGACATTTTGTGAGACTGTGCGAAGAAAAGCAGAGATTAGAAAAGTGTTTGTGAACTATTTGGAGTAATATACTCAGTAATGCACTCGTTTACTGCTGAGTGTGTGTTCTTACATGTGTTGAGTGTGACATACAGTGACCTGTAAACTCTACGGAGACACAGAGAGTATGATTATTATTATTGAAAGTAGTGTGAAAGAAAAGGACTCATGGAGGTCACGGTAAAAGAAGGACTTCCTGTTAAACAAACGACAGCAGGAAAGTCTCCAGCGTCCCTGTGAGGAAAACGTTTGAAGCCTCAAACAGGAAACGGGTTTGTTTGTCGTCACGTTGGTGTTTCGCTGTTTGAGTCGCGATACAGATGAATATATGACCTGAGTCATAATTCATATTTGAATTATAACAATAATATTAATGTTACATAGTAAAAAAGCCCAAGTTTAACCTATCAGATCAGATTTTCTTCAGATAATACATGTTTATGCTAAATTTAAAAACAATCTGGGAATTTTAAGTTGATCAAATTATGAAAATCTGCTGAAATGTAGGACTGAAGTCATTCTTTCATTTTTAACTATAAAAATCGAACATTTCAGGACCAGAGTGCTGAAGCCCATATTGAATTTTTATTTATTTTAAATGGAGTCTGAAGCCCGTTTGGAGCTGTTGGACACGGACGTGTCCATGACAGTCAGCGTGACTGGAGCAGCAGAGCGAACGAACTCTTCAGTGATGCTCACTCATGTGCTGAAGAAATCAAAACTGCTGTCTGTGATGTGACGGAGGGCTTTGCTGGGACTGGAGCGAGCCCCAAAACTTTAAAAATGAACGAAAAAGAAAATCCAAAGATCTCAGATCCACGACCCCGCTGTGCTTTGATGAGAAGAGGCCTCCCTCTGCTGCACAGGGACAACAATCACCCGTTTCGCTTTCTGCCGATGGCTTCTCCTTCAGGGTATCCCCGGCAGCAGCGCCCCCCCAAAGTGTCTCAGAGACTTTTAGAGTTTCACAGAAAGAAAGAGGGAGGAATACTGGGAGGCAGATCCACGGAGGCACAGGAAACGGGTCGGGAAACCCCGTAAGTCCCAGTCTGAGGATCACAAACATCTTCAGGGACGCCGGACTGCTCACTGTGTTGGAGTTGGCAGTTGATGCCGTCTGTTTCGCGTTGCCATCCACACCTCAGCTGACCTGCATGATGAAAACCCGGAGAGGGGAGGCCTTTCATTTTCACCGGCTTCAAACTGTTTGTCTGCTCGAGGGGATTTTTCAGCTCACAGGTTTGACAGGAGACCTCCAACCACGAGGAAGCCCTTTACAGCAGAGCTTCTGCAGGCGGCCCGAGGAAAAAGCAAAAACACATCAGTGCAGAGCTGCTGCTGTGGGAAGAGGTCTCCTCCACAGCTGTTCTCTCTGCTCCCATCAAACTTCAGGAAAAGCTGCACCGAACATTTAGTGCAGCAACGGAAATTAAAGAAACGCTTATTTTCTCTCATTACAGCAGGATGAGCCTCGAAGTCGCTCAGGTACTAAAGCTGCTCCAAAGCAGCAGGTCAGGAGAGCAGCGCTGCGACGCACGACAAGGTCGTCCATAAGTGTGTCACCAGGTCTGCTTCTGATAAGAAACCATTAAATCCATTAAGTCCTCCAGTTTTGAGATTAGCAGACTGTCGTGTAGCAGAACTTTGATTCTCTGCCTGAAAACAGGCTGGAACACGTTTATGGAGAGGAAATGGAGACACGGTCGTGCTTCCAGAAACAAAAACAAAAAGCACAACAGACAAAAACTCAAAGTCTTTAAAGGGTTAACCTTCGAGGACAGTGGGCTTCCCCTAACATGACTTCCTTCTTGCCTCGATGGTTTCAGCCACTTTATGGAAAGTCTGCATCTCCAAACAGACGCAGAGTTTGATGGATTCAGGTTCATTAGCACACTAAACTGATCATATAGAAGAATTTACAGCAGTTATTTCTCATCCTGTGTTTTAGATGGGAGACTTTTCTTCATCCCACTTGGCAGTGTGGTAAAGTGTTTGGCAGAGTGTCTGAACTGAGATTTAACAGTGAACCATGATCTGCTGCGATTGGAAGGCAGACAGAACATTCATGCTTCCAGCACAAGAACCTAAACCTGCTATATTTACTGAAATATTCATGTGACCAGGTGATCTAACATGTTGGATTAAACCCATTCATCATATTTGGAACTGAATGTAATCACCACACCTTCCACACGGGAACATTTGACCCAGGTGTTCTGGCAGTAAAGTGTCTCAAATATACAAACTTTTTATGAGACTGGCTGAACCCAAACTGCCGTCACGGCCCTGGATGGGTCACGATGACCTGCTGACTGTTCAGATGTTCACAGGTTAAGCTGTGGTGTGCTCTGGCAGAGGGGAGCACGGTCATCGTTCAGTGTGATCGCTAACTGAACCTGTTAAAGTCCATAAAAATGAGTCCGTGTCAGCACTTCCAGAAACGTCGCAATGAAGCACATTTTCTGCGCTCCTCTGGGATGGCTGATGGTGTGAGAGCAGTCTTCATCATTCCGCTTCTTCTTTCCTGTGATTGGATGCAGAGATTGAGGTCAGACCCACCTGTGGATGTGATCTCAGCGCCGGCTGTGGCGGACAGTCGGCTTCGGGCCAGACTGGTGAAACAGCAGCTGAGGGTCGTTTGTTTTCTGTGTTTTGGCTGCAGACATCACTGGTTACTAAGCAACAGCCCGGCAGGAGGACGATGGAGAGATGTTGGAAACATCTCGGCTCTGCAGACTCATCAGCAGAGCCTCCTCCTCCAAATAAGGCTGCGCGTCCTCAGTGAGCTTCAGCAGCTGTCAGAGTAAGTTCTTTGAGTCTGAGTCAATAAAAGTTCAGAAAGAGAACAAAAAGTAAAAGAAAAACCAAAAAGACTGTCTTCTCCATGAGAGACGGCAGCCCTGACACGCTGCCCGGCAGGCAGCTCGCTGCTTGTAGAAATCCGTCACCTGTAACACTCGGAGCGCAGGGATTTCTAAACGTTGGTGGCTTCTGAGCAAAAATGGCACCTGCACATCTCAAACCAATCAGAACTCCAAACGTGCAAATTGATCTGCATGAGCTGTTTGTTCATATCTGAGGACTTTGCATGTCTTCAATACTTTCACACATTTCCAATTACACTGATTGATTTGAGACAAATGCAGATTTTTACCCAGATGTGCTGCCTGCCGGGCAGACTGAGGCGACAATCAGACCGGAAGCTATAGAAACACAGAGCGCACGTTTCCTTTTCCCACCTGCCACACTTCATATATAACAACAACGCCTCAGCAGTACCAGGTAAGAGGCCTAACATCAGACTAAAGTGGCTGTGGAAGCAAACCACAGCTGCTCACATCATCAAAGTTATTCAGCGATTTGGAAAGTCGTGTTTTTATTAAACTTGGAGCTCGCCTTTTCTGCTCGAACTTTTCACTAACTTTCTGTAGAATAAATAAACTTTATACACCAACAAAGTGTCACAGAGGCATATTTAACCCTGTGGCCTGTCGTCTGGTTTCTCTCCGCCTTGTGGGAAAATGTGCACCTGTGTTTGTGCTTCACCTTCTTAGCGTGATTGTCGCCTCAGTTTAACTGTCGTTTGTCAGGGTTGCTGCCTCTCAGGCTGCCTGTCAGGAAATCCGATAATCAAAGGTGTCCTTCTCCATGTAGTCGGTCCAGGTGGAGGAGGGCATGCTCCGATACGGGTCCAGGAGGATACGGAAACAACGGACGATCAGGAGGCCCAAGAAGATGAAGAGGATGAGGACGAAAATGAAGGCCGCCCTTTGCTCGAGTGTGAGGAAGGCGGCTGAAGCTGAGGACGAAGACGATGAGGAGAAGTCTGATTCCGAAGCAGAGAAGGTGCTGCTGTAGAGGTCGTCTGCCATGTTGGGGTGAGAAATGTTTGGTGGCTTCAGAAGCTGATTCTCCTTCTCGGTCCAGAGGAGATGATCATCTTTGAGTCACGAGGTCAGCGTCTGAAATGCCTGCAGAGACAAACAGCAGAAACAGGAATGTGAAGAACACTAACCTCTTATTATTCTACCCTGCAGCTTCAGAGAGAAGGTTAAGTTACAACGACAATAACCAATGACGTCGACGACACCGGGCTGTGCACTGAAACACAGCATCATCTGCATAGCTGCAGAAATGACCTGAAATCCTAAAACAGGAGCAAGAATGAACCCTGCAGCTCGCCGCGTACACAGAAAGGGTCAGTAACATTCATTGGTGCTTTCTGGGAGCATGTGCGTTGTGATGCTTTGTAACCTGCGATGGACAGAAGTGTTTCCAAGAGTCTCTTTGTCCTCATAAAGCCGAGCTGTGAACGTCTCTGTAAGTTCAGTGTTGTCCTCCTGCTGTTGTTCTCCTGCCAGCAGCCTGTGGGCGGGTCTGTGGGCGTTGTTCCTTTGAAACACTGCTTCTGGAAACAAGCTCCTCATTTGCTTCCCACATGCAGATTAAAGCTGAGCTCAACAGGCTTCAAATGTTGCTGCGTTTTCCTCCTCTCTGCATCCAAAACCTGAAAGTCAAACAGTGCTGGACTGAACCTCTGCTACTCGCATCTCCTCTACAGGCCACAAACCAGGTGAACATCAGTCCTCGTCCAAACAGCATGGATATGAAGAATGCGCATTGAGTGCTAATTGGAGAGAAGGAGGTTATCAGAGTGTGTTACTATAAAATGTGATTCACTGTGAAAGCAGTATAACATATAAACTACAATATACAGCATCATTTTTAACTTAAGGAGTAAGTTGCAGCCACGCTAAAATTTAATTCCTTGAACTGAATGGAACCTCATATATTAATAAATGTATTTGTTTATTCAAACAATGTGAAACATTATTAATACTATTAATTAATAGTATACTTGTAAGGTTAGTATTGTGATAGAGTCGAGTATATTTTAATTATACTCTTGTAGACATTATGACATTATGCTAGTACAATTATGGTGAACAAAAAGTACATCTAAAAGTTCATTTCAAGAATACTGTTATGTACTAAAACGGGGGCCAATATAGTCCCAAGAAGCATTATTAGTATACGTACTAGGTAAGGTATACTTGGGAAATATAATTGAAGTATACTTATTTTTTGTATGGCCAGCAACAAAAACTAATGGCTACATTTAGAGTAATGTTTAAAAATGACTTCATGTAGCAGGATGTTGCTTTTTTCTCTTCTTATTCTTTCTTATACTGGACCTTCATTTGTTTTGTATAAGGTGGTACTTTTTAAGACACCTCTGCCTAACTACAGTGAACTGATTTAATAATATGCTCTGGTCGTCATTTTACACAAGGTGTCACATCCATGAAACCTACACCACTAACCAGCATCAGTCCTACAACTTCACTCTCAAAATTAATAAATTCTGGGACAAGCAGAAACTGTATTTTTAGCGGTGCATTTTGTTGCAGGCCAGACTGCTATTAAATGCTCTCCTAAAGAAATAATTCCTTTGTAGCACCACTGCGTCTTGGTTCAGGAGAGATGTCCTGATATACGTGATAATGTAACACATTATCACAGTTTAGCGCGTTGGGTTGTGTTTTTAAAGCGATTGTTATGTTTTAAAGCTTTGTAATGCGACAGGTGCGATAGCCGACGCCACACCTTCACCTGACGTACAACGTGACGTATGACGCACACGTCGGGTATTCACTTTCAAAACAACAATGGGGATAGAAAATATTGCTCGAGGTGGTTAATGCTCCTTTCGCTGGTTGCCAACCACCATTAAATAACAACAAGAAGAAAATATTGATCTGCTTCTCTTAGTTTTGCACGTTTAAGCTGCAATTCAGACTCAAAAAAAGCTGCAAAGCAGGAGAACGACATGGCCATCAACTATTCTGTGCCACAGATACAGTTCGCTGCAGCACAGAGTGATGATGAGACCGTTAACATGTGCAACTTAGAAGTAGTCAGAGGTAACTGGATGTTCAATCGGGTTAAATGCAAGGTTGATTGGATTATATCTGAAGATCGTATGCTATTCGTGGTAACTCTGCTAGACTCCAAATTGCTGCTCGTCCATGCGGGAGTATCTCAAAATTAAATGAAACCACTTAACACTTTTTCCCTAAAACGGACTGACATGGGACACATTAAAGTTGGATCGGAACCTGCTAATCAGTCTGAAGGTAAGTGTTTTTTTCACTTATTCGAGAGAAGTCCGAAATGCGTTCTTAGTACTGTTTGTTTTGACTTTTAAGCTACCAGGATATTTTCATTTAAAGACAAAATGTCAATATCTCTGAATGTGGAGACTCAAAAGACTAGTTAGGTAATTTGCCGATGGATTTATGAGACTTGATAGAAACTTGGACGTTTGCAACAGGTGAATCGGTGAACTACCGAGGTTGCGCCCAAATGCTTAAAGCTGTTAGCTGGTCAGTGTTTTCAGGTGTGCTTGTACTACCTGTACGGTGCGGAGTGCTGACTAAGTCATGTTAAACCCATTAAAGCGTCGAGCTCAAATATCTTTTCATTTTTGTGCACTGTTCTCTTGTTGGCACACATTTTCTGTTTATTGAAGCCTTTTGTGAATAATTTTGATCATGTAAAAACTGGGAATTGGTCCCTATTGACAATACTCTTATTTTTTGCATTGAATATGTCATTCAGGAAAGGTAATTGGTCACTGAAGTTTTTGCAACTGTGTATTTCTAAATTTTGTGGCTTCAGTGCACACAAATTTATATTGTTCAGTTTGCATGTTAAAAGCCTGCCAAGCACCCCAAGGCTGATTATGCTTGGTAAGAAGTCATTTATGACATAGAGCTGATTAGACCATATTAAAATTTCTGTTTGGCACAGGAGCTTTTTGTGGACACAGGTATCCAGTCTCTGTTTTGTTAGCTCAAATTTCTGTAATTTCCTTTATAAACCAAGGTTGTTGGACATGTGTCTCAGTGAATCCAGCAAAGTAACAATATCAAATTTCACATTACATATTACTGATCAACAGTAGTCTAGCTACACCAACAGCAGGAATACTGAAGTCAATACTGTAAAGTTTAACAGCAGCACAAACTATAAACTCCAAAATAACCATACAGTTGATTCACCTCCGGTACTTTAACTGGGCTGACTCTTTGTTAGGTGTGTTTAATGTGCAGAATAATTCCCAATTATATACAATTATAATATGTTAAAATGGACCTATGTACACAAGGCCATTAATAATTAACTGTACGTAGGTATTTGCTTTATGACTATCTAGACAGTGTGAAGAAGTATTGAAATTATTTTATGTTGCATAATGACAACATGTTGCCCCTATACATTTAAGGACAAAGTTCAATGACTGCCACCTGCTGGATGGTGAGTGCAGAGGGGCGTGTAATTGTTGAGCTGGACAAAGAGAACACCTGTGCTGATGCAATGTCAGTCTTCTTTGGTTCATTCTATGTATTGAACCTGGAATACCAGGAGTCAGCGGGTGCAAGGTTTTTTGTAAGGATAAACCCTGAAGAGGGAACAAAATGTACCTCCAAGGTTGGGACAAGCAGGAAGACTGGGACCACTGTGAAGCGAAAGGTTGTTCACATTAACCCTCATGTCACAACTTTCCTCCAGTGGCTTACTGAATTTGAGTGGAGAACTTCAAATTAGGGAAATTAGTAAATTTCTTGTATAATTTAAGTGACCAGTTTTTTTGGAACCCTCCAGTCTCTTACAGTATGTTACTGTTAACTGAAATTACGGTAAATTACGACCTGTTAAAAGAGTAAATGACCGCCTGTTGGGACACGGTGTCCTCTAGCAGAGATGAATATTTTTGGCACTGATGATGCGTACCAACGGTAAGTTACTGGTTAATATATTGCAGTTTATTACCTTGCAGCGGGCTTACAGTGACATACCGTGAATAAACGGTAGTATACCAATTTCTTAATCACAGTATGATGTTACTTTGTTGACGTAATTTACGACATAACGACATAACGGTATCTCACTGACATAACTGTCGCCAGTGAGATACCGTAAAAAAGGCTACGGTGCGTTACCATAATTTGTCCAAGAGTATTATACCACACCAGCAAAAAACGGTATCATCCTGCAGAAAGGTAAGCTAGCGTAACACGGCGTCACGGTATGACGCTGGCAGCAGTGACGCCAGTATGTTACCGTAAAGTGGCGATGAAAAGTCTAACAGTGCACCTCAGACAGCTCTGGTTCACAGCTTCCAGCGCTACCCCTCGGTGAGCAGGATGATTGGGTGTGTCAGCTCCAGGTCACTAACCCTACACTGCATCATATCTTCCAACAGGTGCAGCTGGTAGCTTGTTGGCTCTTTGAACTTCAGGCATCCTGCTATCAAACTGAGGCCTGGCCTGCAAATCCACACAGTCACAGCAATCTGACAGCAGAAGGATGAGGATTATGAATGAGTTTAACCACGCTTTGGATGTCATGTCAGAAGACTAGAAGACGGCGCTGGTATAGCCTCATGTTATACTGCACCACTGAGAAAGCTGCAAAGTAAATATGCATGCATGCATGTCAGCGCCTGCACCTCAGCTGTTTAAACACACCTGTGGCATGGTTTAAAAACTCGCGGGTTGGCACATTCACAACATTTTCACAAAACTTGACCTCTGACCTTGATTTGAACGCATCCAAGCTCTATGTCGCCTTGTTCTCAAAGGTGGGTGTCCACGGCCACCTGACACCCACCTGCCGCCTGGCAGGTTGATGACAATCAAGTTCAACACTGAAAGCACAGGCTTCCACGTGTAGGGATAAAAACGATCCTCGTCCTGAAGTCAGGATTTCTCAGCAGCGTGGAAAATGCCCGGCGGCTTTCCGCTCAGCTGGAACATGACGCGGGTCAGGATCAAGACGAGGGTCAGAGCACCCGGACGGGTGTCTTCATGGCTCATTGTAGTTCCACTAAAGCTGTTTTCCTCCTTTACAGACTTTGTAGGGTGGACAGGATCACACACTTTGTTAAATGACTTGTTAATGAGGTTGTATTACTGGTTTAGCTTTGGGGCTCGTCCTTGGATGGTTCACCTGCAGGCTGTGTTATAAGCACTCTGAACAGCATGCATCCGCCGATGAGTGTACTCACTGATGTAAAACCTTTCAAAACATCGCTTTGCATCGCGTCGTGATGGCGCGTGTGATCAGTTTCAACGAGGCAAGGGCAGGACGCCCGTGGAGGGTTTGCTGATGGTGCACAGCTAAACTTTCTCCTCCTTCCCTCTTTAATATTTCACCGCTGCCCGTCTCCTCCTTCATTCTCATTCAGTTCAGCTTCACTTTCTGAACTTCTGCAGGAAAAGAAAGCGAGGTGTGGACGTTTTGAGAACATGGAATCAGTCCTTTAAAGCTGATTTCCATCATGTGGATGCTATTTACAGTTTTATTAGAGGCCACGTTGAGCTGATTCATCACTGTGGAGGTGAAAGCACACACAGCAGCATGCTCTGCTTTATAATGCAGGAGTCTCAGAGTCCCTGCAGGCTGCAGCTGTGGCTCTGAAAATGCGTGAAAACCTAAAATAAGTAATTAGATTTGATGGAGCAAATCATGCTGACCTCAGAGGTGCCACTCTCACTCAGAGCACCATCAGCGTGAAGCCTTTGAACAGCCGTCACCGTAAAGATCAAAGGAATGTCGGAAAGTTCTGGACAAGTTTGAACTGGGTGGAGGTCAGAGCTCACTGTGCTGGTTCATAACGTAACGGCGAGCAGCCCGCGTGTTTCCTACACATGAAGTTCATGTGTCACAGTGCCACTCCACAGCTGAGTCGGGGGATCGGATGGTCGGGGTTTGAATCCACTGAACGGCTACCCCGAGGCAGGTACTGTCCCAACACACTGCTCCCTGGGATTGGTGGCTGCCCACTGCTTCACAGAGTGAATGGGTTAAACGCAGAGGACTGATTTCCCTGCAGGGATCAATAAGTATACATCAGATACGGTCCCGTTAACCACAGACTAACCAGAGACGCTTATTCTCTGCTGAGAGCTCAGAACAAAGCTTGGGAGATGCTGCAGCTCATAGTCCAAGCGAGGAAGAAGCTGTCACGGGGTCAGGGCTCTGGCAGGGCTTTCAACGCCTCACTGACTACAAGCCCCTCCCCTGCCGCTCTCTACCAGATAAACTGAAGAACTTCTATGCGTGGTTTGAGATTAACAACACCACCCGGGCACACACGCTTCCACTGCCACCGGGACACCTGAGAGGAGAAAGGCCAGCATCAACCCAGACACGGCGGCAGGACCAGATAAGATTCCTGAGCTTTAAAGACACTTCAGCACATCAGGCAGCCGTGCCACGACTCAAGAGCACCATCAAAACTCCAGTGTCAAAGAAAGCAAACCCAGTTCGGCCCGTGGCCCTCACACCAGTTGTGAGCTAATGCTTTGAGCGGCTGCTTTTGAAGCACATCAGGCAGTCGTGCTGATGCAGCTTGACAGAGATGGTGACCGATTTCAGGAGGCCAGGCGAACATCATGACACTGACCTCACCATAGATGGTGCTGCTGTGGAGAGGGTCAGCAGTGTTCCTGGGTGGGCACCTAGCTGACGGCCCATCCTTCTCCACCAGCACACCAGCATCAAAAAGGCACAAAGCATCTCCAGCCCCTCAGGAGACTCAGGACCCCCGACACCTCGCCCCACAGAAAACATCCTGACGCTAAGCTTCACAGCTGGTTTGGCAGCTGGAACAACAGGCTTGTTAGGACTGCCAGTAGGATAGCTGGAGTCCCTCTCCCATCCCTGGAAGCAGTCTCCATCATCAGAGACCCCCCCACCACCACCACCATGGCCTGTTCTCCCTCCTGCCATCTGGTGACAAGTAGAGCAGCTGCAGGAGCATCAGGATGCTGGAGGGGTTCTTCACACAAGCTGTGAGGCTGATACAGGACTGTGATACCCCCCCCCCCCCAATCCATGCAGCCACACTGTAAGACCCACAAACAGACTGTGACCCCCCCCATATACACACAGAGAAACAACACACTCCTCACACACTCAGCCTCTGTGTGAGGACTGCTGTAGCTGAATGAGTGTGACTGCTTACACCTGAGTTTGCTCTTTTTATCCTTATTTTAGGTATTTGTTATACTGATTATTGATTATTATAGACACTGGTGAGAAACAGTGTTTCGTTTCAGTCTGTGTTTTTCTGTACACGCAGTAAATGTGGCTCATACAGTCTGAACATGAACCCGGAGCCAACATCCGATCGAATTGGACGTATTATTGATCAGAAAACGTCGTCAGAAACAGCAAACGTTTGAATCACAGAGTTTAATTTTTGTTGAGCAGCCCGAACACTTTGATTTTAAAGAGTGTGTGACACACACACGCACACACACGCACACACACACGGCGGTCCAGCTGTGAACGCTGAGGTCGGGTTACTTCCTGCAGATCAAACCTCTCTGCTGTGTCGTCTGTTGCGTAACATGTTTGCAGCCGCTCGAGTGAAGCAATGTGTTGGCGTGGAGAGAGTGGAGGAGTGGGAGTGGGCGAGAGAGGAGGATGCTGATCTGAGTGGGAGAAAGAGAGAGGAGCCTTCTAAGGATGAGCTGTTTGTGGACGCTCTGAAACCAGACGGTGATTCAGAGGAGAGCAGGAAATGACAGCACAGTAATTCAACAGGTAGCTAAACTGTTTATGACCCTGTTTCCTTTATTTTTACATATATTTAGTTGTTTTTCACTGGTGCAAACACCCTGGATGGCTGAAACGAAGCCAGTGTCATGTCCTATCAGCTGCAGCTCCTCCTTTGCTGATCAACTGATGAACTTGATTGATGGAAAGCTTTTTCTTGTTATTAGTCTGAAGGGAATCTGAAAACCCAACAGTGTCTGCAGTGATGTGTTCACAGCAGTGGCGTGTCCAGCGGGGTGGCCTGGGGGGGGGGGGGGGCACAGGCCACCCCCCCAACCAGACTGGCCACCCCAGGTGCCACCCCGAAGCTAAAACAATAACATTCAATGAAATATCAAATGTATGATTATGTTTTCACAGTGAAGCTCAGATATCCGAGTGTAAGTGAATGCAGCATCGGCTTCTGCACTATGAGCATCATGTTAGCAAAGGAAGGAGAACCAAGCACGAAAGAGGCACCGCAGAAAACTATTTGTCGGCGAAAGATTAACACCAGGGGTCCCAGTCCACGAGGGCCGGTGTCCCGGCAGGTTTTAGATGTGTCCTTGATCCATCACAGCTGATTTAAATGGATAAATTACTTTCTCGACTTGAAGTTCTCCAGAGGCCTGGGAATGAACTAATCATGAGATTCAGGTGTGTTAACCCAGGGTGAGATCTAAAACCTGCAGGGACACTGGCCCTCATGGACTGGGATCGGGGACCCTTGATTAACAGGTTAACATAGCCGGTGATTTGCCCAGTGGGCTGATGACTTATTTATTTTTGTAATGGCACGAACAATGAGAGGTGGTGGATTGGCCAGATGCTGGCTGATGTGTAAAAATAACTCAGCTGTTTGGTGGTGGCTGTGGTGGAGCTGCCACAGAGGCCAGCAGGTGGATGAGGGAAGGGGAGGCAGGAGGAGCAGAGCCCCGAGGCGGCCGCCCGGTCCGAGAGTGTCAGGTGAACCGAACTTCAGGTAAGAAGTTATGACCTGCAGTCTCTCTGGGTCAGATATGAACCAAGTTTAGGTGGAGTTTATTTTCGTTATGCTGACTTTTCCGTACTGCTACTAGCTAGCATGACGGAGTTTCTATACAGCTGGGTGGTGCTATGATGTTACTGATGTGTCACGGCTGCCGAGGCGAGCCGTGTGGAGTTAGAAGAAGGACCCAAGATGCAGGCAGTGGATGAGATGCCGGTGAGTTTATTTACACAGTGGTGAGAAGGCAAAACAGGCAAGAGGGAAGACAAAACTAAAGACCTGAACTGGGAAAGCTAAATGACAAACCTGAGATGAAACAAAAAAGGGAAGAGAGGCAGAGAGACGAGCAGGACACCGAGGAACACAGACTGACGCGGAGTTACACAGACGAACCGGCAACAGGCAGGAGAACACACAGGGCTTAAATACACACACCAGTAATCAGGGGATGAGAGACAGGAGGGCAACACAGCTGGGAGGAATCTGGGCTGACGGGACAGGGGAAACGTAAACTGATCACACTCACATACGACACGGACCTTCACAATAAAACAGGAAACTCAGATACATGGAACCAGACAAGACATTGAACTAAACAGACAGATTCAGACGCAGACTCAGAGGCAGATCGAAAATAACACAGAACTTAAACAATCATCATCTAGAAAATGATAACAAACTAAAAGCGCTGGGTCACCGACCCAGGACCATGACAGTACCCCCCCCCCCTCAAGGGCTGGCACCAGACAGCCCAGCAGAAACGAAAAAATGGACCAAAACAAAACAGAAAACAACCCGACCAGGGCGGGCGGAGGGGGCCCAGGACGGAGGGACAGAGTCCAAAAAGGCCCAGATGGTCAAGTTCAGGAGGCCGACCATGTGAATGGCAACGGGGCAGGTCCGGATGCCGGCCACGCAGTAGGCAGTGGCGTGGAAACAGTTCTGGGGCCGACCGTGCGGACGGCAACGGCGGCGTGGAAACAGTTCTGGGGGCCGACCGTGCGGACGGCAACGGCGGCGTGGAAACAGTTCTGGGGGCCGACCGTGCGGACGGCAACGGCGGCGTGGAAACAAGTCCGGAGGCCGGCCACGCGGAAGGCAGTGGCGGCGTTCAGGAGGGCGTTCAGGAGGGCGTCCACGGTGGCGGAGATGCCCAACAAGCGGCCTGGCAGATGACCGAAGATGTGGAGGTGGTAGTAGGGGACCTGAAGGCTGCGTGGCCCCTGCAGCCCCAGGCGAGGCGCAAGCTGAGGCCGGACCAGACGAGGCGGATGAGGATGACGAGGAAGCTGAGGCCGGACCAGACGAGGCTGATGAGGATGACGAGGAAGCTGAGGCCGGACCAGACGAGGCTGATGAGGATGACGAGGAAGCTGAGGCCGGACCAGGCGAGGCTGATGAGGATGACGAGGAAGCTGAGGCCGGACCAGGCGAGGCTGATGAGGATGCGGAGGCCGGACCAGGCGAGGCTGATGAGGATGCGGAGGCCGGACCAGGCGAGGCAGCAGCTGATGAGGATGCTGAAGCTGGACCAGGCAAAGCAGCTGATGAGGATGCTGAAGCTGGACCAGGCAAAGTAGATGATACGGATACTGATGCTGAAGAGGAGGCCACTGCAGGTGATGCGGGAGCTGGACCAGACGAGGATGAAGACACGGAGGCTGGACCAGGCAAGGATGAAGACACGGAGGCTGGACCAGGCGAGGATGAAGACACGGAGGCTGGACCAGGCGAGGATGAAGACACGGAGGCTGGACCAGGTGAAGCGGATGAAGCCGAAGCATGCGCTGGACCAGGCGACGCTGAGGAGGCTGAATCCGGACCAGGCGACGGCGTGGAGGATGCAGACGGAGGCGCTGAAGCAGGTGGCGGCATGGATGAAACTGCTGCTGCAAGCGTGGATGAGGCTGCTGGTGGAGCAGCTGGTGGCTGGATGGGCTCCTCGGGCCCCCCAGCTGACGAGGAAGGAGGCTGGATGGGCTCCTCGGGCCCCCCAGCTGACGAGGAAGGAGGCTGGACGGGCTCCTCGGGCCCTCCAGTGAGAACAGTTTCAGGACCAGTGGGCACAGGGGCCCCTGGAACACACAGGACAGAACCAGCAGGCACGCGGGCCTCTGGCAGGCACAGAACAGGACCAGCAGGCACACGGGCCTCTGGCAGGCACAGAACAGGACCAGCAGGCGCACGGGCCTCTGGCAGGCACAGAACAGGACCAGCAGGCGCACGGGCCTCTGGCAGGCACAGAACAGGACCAGCAGGCGCACGGGCCTCTGGCAGGGACAGGACAGGACCAGCAGGCACACGGGCCTCTGGCAAACACATAGCAGGCTGCAGCTGCATAGAGCATCGACGCTGCTCAGGCAGCGACAGCCGGGTGCGGCCCTCAGCTGGCTTCTTAACCTCCAGGGGTCCGGAGTCTGCTGGGGGCTGAAACCCAGCCTCTGGGGAGGCCCTGGAGTGCACCTCAGTTTCAGAACTGGCCAGCCTTTGAGGAGTGTTGACATTATTACTAGGTGTGTCCCTCTGCTTGGAATGGACGGGCGAGGAATGGTGTTTTTCGGGTTGAATTGACTTGTATTGTTTTACAGGTGGAGCAATTGATACAGGATGCCGGGCTAGCGGCTGCTGAACAGGAGGCTGGACTAAGGGTGACTGACATAATGGTTGTGATGACAACGGTGGTGGAGGTGGCGACTGAGCTTCGGGCCGGGCGGCTAACTGAGCTTCTGGCCGGGCGGCTAACTGAGCTTCTGGTAGATAGTCTTTCTTATTTCCAGATTTTGGTTTGAAAGTCCGGGTTGGCATAACAGAGGACTCGGAAGAGGCAGAATGAAAGCAGTCCTCTAGATCCTCAGAGCGAGTGTTAACGGACCTTGGAGTATCAGACAAAGAATTAACAGTTTCCGAATTACTCTTTTCAAATTTGAATAACCCTGAGTTGACTGGTATTGAATTACTAGATTCAGGAAAAACTGACAGAGTGTTCATGAATGCACGCTCAGATGGAGCAGAAAAAACACTGCGCTCCTGACTCACGGAATCCGCCGGTAACTGACGGCCGTGCGGACGTCGCTTCCGCCTGGGAGAAGGGGCGAGAGCGGCCGGGGAAGCGGACGGTGATGCGAGGCAGCTCTGAAGTGGCTGCTCCTGCTGTGAGGTGGATGGGCTGGGTGGAATGAGGATGATTCCCAGTGCTTTGTAAAAAGCCTGGGCTGGTGTGAGCTGGCCACTGGGGGGCTGCATGTACATGAAACCGTCACTCTCACTGACCCCGAGAGCTGGTTTGGCAAGCGAAGGATGACGGCGGCGTGACCGCCGTTTTGCCCGGAAGGAGGGGGAAGCCGACTGATCGGGCGGCATTGCGTCCAGCAGAGAGTCCTCTGGTGGACTGGGGAGAGAATCTTCCGGTAAGCCAGGCAGGTCAGCTGTCACAGTTGGAGGGTGAAGATGAAGCGTGTTGAGGATGAAGTCCTGTAGGAGTGGGTGAAGTGAATCCAGCAACCAGGGGTGATTGGAAACTAGCCGCTGTATTCGGGCCTCCAGAGCATGACGAAATTCCTCCCCCTCATGCTCTAGCCACAGATTAGTCCATCTGGAAACTGAATCGGTTAATTCCTCCCGAAGCTCCTTGGAAGGTGCGAATGCCGCTGGGTCCATATTTGGCCGGTTCGTACTGTCACGGCTGCCGAGGCGAGCCGTGTGGAGTTAGAAGAAGGACCCAAGATGCAGGCAGTGGATGAGATGCCGGTGAGTTTATTTACACAGTGGTGAGAAGGCAAAACAGGCAAGAGGGAAGACAAAACTAAAGACCTGAACTGGGAAAGCTAAATGACAAACCTGAGATGAAACAAAAAAGGGAAGAGAGGCAGAGAGCCGAGCAGGACACCGAGGAACACAGACTGACGCGGAGTTACACAGACGAACCGGCAACAGGCAGGAGAACACACAGGGCTTAAATACACACACCAGTAATCAGGGGATGAGAGACAGGAGGGCAACACAGCTGGGAGGAATCTGGGCTGACGGGACAGGGGAAACGTAATTGAGCACACTCACATACGACACGGACCTTCACAATAAAACAGGAAACTCAGATACATGGAACCAGACAAGACATTGAACTAAACAGACAGATTCAGACGCAGACTCAGAGGCAGATCGAAAATAACACAGAACTTAAACAATCATCATCTAGAAAATGATAACAAACTAAAAGCGCTGGGTCACCGACCCAGGACCATGACATGATGTTGAACTTTATTTTGTTTATAAGGTTATAAGGTTCGTTAGTAGAGTTGCCAACCGTCCCGTAAAAAACGGAATCGTCTCACATTCAGAGAAAATATTACGCGTTTCGTGTTGAGGTGAAAAGGAACAGTTTGTCCCGGACTTCAGCTACAATGAAAAAGACACAAAGCTGGATTTATTCTGTGTCTTTGCTGCACAGCTGCCTCTTCTTCTCTCATTCTCTCTCTCTCCTGTTTCTACTTCAATCATGAAACTGATCAATGATCAGCTGATCGTCTCTCTTGTTTGTTTATCGCCCACTTTGCGCCAGAAACAGGAAACCAGCGGATGTCGCGCTAAACAACAGCAGCACGTTTAAGCTTGATCAGCTGTAGTTAGAATTTATTTAATATTAATTTCTAGTATCAGCTGATGTTTGCTGGAGCCACAGCTGTAAAGCTGCTGGTCATGATGTCGGTTTGGATATGTGGTGAGAGGGAAACATGAAGATGAAACCAGGAGATGTCCTTACTGAACCATCAGAGCTGAACAGGTGATGGAGAAACAGGTTTACCTTTTAGGTGACAGGAATGAGTTGAAGTTATGAACTGTTTCTGAGAGACAAATAACACCAGGATCCTTTTCTAAGCAGCTGACAGCTGGTAACTGTGCAGGGGCGGGTCTAGCAAAGTGTTGCCAGGGGGGCATGTAGGGCATTAACAGGGAGAGGGGGGCACAAAGAAATACTTTTCTTTCTTATTCTCATTTAAAATGTCTAGCTTTTATTAAATAATTATCTGAAAGTTTTTATCTGACGTAAAATGTATAGAAATCATACATATACCAAAAAGACTGTACATCACTGTCACAACAGCATTTGTTTTCATTCAAAGTCTTTATGGCTTTAATACCTGGTGGGCCGGTCTGTAGTCAAAATGCCCGATTTTCTGTCCCAGTCCAGCCCTGCAGGTTAATACTGGCAGTGTCACCATGCCAGCTGACTGTATTTCATCATCAGCCAGTGTTGTTCTTTATCAATATTACCAAAGTTTACCATAAGGCAGCAGAGAAAGTATTTACTTGCTTTCAGGTTTTATTCAAATGTTAGTCTTTTCAGTTGTTTCCCCACTTTTTCCTGTTTCACAATCAAACACCAGTTTGTGAGAAGATGATCTTCTTTTTTTAACAGGCAGATAAAGTTTTGCATTGGCTAATTTGCCAATTGTATGTTAAAATTTTTTCATATTTTAATATTCAAAAATGTTTTTGCCCAAAACATATGTGCACTACATGTCAGTAAAAATACTATGCAAATATTGATGTCCTTGAATGCTGAATAAACACTGACTGATTGTATCTCTTGTACTTTATCAACGCAGTATCTAAAAACTTTGCACCGTAGTGGTTAAAATCTCATTCTAATAAGAGTTAAAAGCGCATTCGGTTATTAGGTTTACGGGGTTATTGAATTATGGTTAACGGTTGGTAGAATTGTTTTTAACATTATCTGCCAATTACATCTGCCACCCTTCTCCAAATCTGTGCCCCTACCTGGCCCCCCCAACAAAAATTTTCTAGACACGCCACTGGTTCACAGGTGAGTCTGGTCCCATCGTTGTTATGCTCTCTGGGTCAGTCAAAGAGAGAAAAGAGCATCACATGACCTGTCTGCATCACCCTCAGCTTCCCTCTCAGGGTTCCTCAGCCTCAGCATCGATTCCTGGCTGAGGTCGTCAGCCTGGAGCCGCTCTGAAGGCCAGTTTGTTTGATGAGGTAAACAGGCTGCTGTTCGCATGCTGATCAGGGCCAACCTGAAACAGGGAAAACAAAGCTGCTTGCCCAGCTAACCACTGGAAACCAGAGCTTCTTGGAAAGAGTGGGGCAAAACCAAGGAAGTGAAAATGTCAGGAGTTTGGTCTCTTTCTAATATGTTTTTGTTTCAGGGTTTTCCATGTCGCTGGTTCCTGGTTTACATTTATATCAACCTTCTTCCTGTTCCTTTGGATTCTCGTCCTTCAGGTATGTGAGTCGGTCATTGGTTTGGTCACTTCCTGTCTCACTTTGGTGGTCTTCTGTCCCCTCTGCTGTCATTTCTAGTTTGAATTTGGTAAATCCTCTTTCTATGCTGTTTCCATCTAACAGGCTCAACAAGTCGTGCTCCGGGATTGAACCATCAACCTGCCCTACCACCTAAGCTACAGCCAGCTCTCCACATAATGGAGGGGCAGTCGTTGCCATTGTTTTGTGACTCGTCTCTGAAAATGTCACGGTTAGTGTTGTGTGGCAGGCAGGATGGGGACCCAAATGCAGGACTCGAGACGGAGGAATAAACTCAAACAGCAGCTTTACTGCTGGAAAACTCACATCAAACACACAAAACTAAACTAGAAACAAGAAACTCAAACTAGAAAATAAACCAGGGCCATGGAGGGAAACACAACACAATGAGGGTACGACAACGGACAGAGGACAACATAGGGTTTAAATCCACAAGCAGGGGAACAACAGGGGGGGGAACAGCTGGGACTAATCAGACCTAACGACACGAGGGGACGCACATCTAGATACACAGAAACAGGAAACACACAGACTCAAACTCAAGACATGCAAGCTTAAAACAGGGAGCATGGGACACGGGACAAAGACTACACACAACACTGAGGAAGGAAGGACTCCACTATGAACTACAGGAAACCAAACGAACAACAATAATCAAATAATATAATTACAGAGTCAGAAACACAAACACAGCAGACTCGGTACTGTGACAGGAAACGATTTGGAAAAGTTCAAAATCAAGAAGGAAAAATGAAAATGTTACAATTTTGGAAAACCATTCAATCCCACCCAAAACCACTGCTCTATGTATTCTGTTAAATAATGAGCCATCCATACTTTTATTTTGGAAGTTCGTGTTCTCTCCATCGCCGTACTTCCTGTTTCACACTAAGCTTTCTGTACTGAATTAATCAGCTCCTGGGCAGATACTTGGATCAATCTTCAATGTTTCCTCTGCTGTTTCACACATTTATAACAGCAAAGATTTGACAGCAGGTCAAACAACAGCAGCCTTGAAAAGCCAGCAGGGGGCGCTCCCTGAATCCAGACCCACACTCCAAACTGTTCCTGATTATAAAAGCAGGAACGAGTCAACAACACACAGACAGCAACATCTAGAAGAAAAGTAATTAAAACTCCACCTTTAACAGCAGTGTTTCCTGCTGCCAGTCCAGCCTCTGAACAACAACCACACCTGGATTATTCATGACACATCTGCACTGCAGGTACAGCACACAGGAAGTCTGCACTGCCCCTTCATGGCGGTCAGTCTTTAGTGAAACACGGGTGGCGGCAGCATCGTCCTCCAACCAGGCTCAGGATGAGCATGAAGTTGTTTTTAGAGGAAAATCCAAAGATGAAGTGTAAACACCACAGAAGAAGCCTGGACACAGAGCTCTACTGACCGACAGGTATGAATGGTGCCTGGCTCAGAACATGGACAATAATATATGCACATATGTTTAATATAGATATATAAAGAGTGTACCACCCCTGCGGGCGGTCTGTCCTTCCAGCTCGGGTCCTCTACCAGAGGACTGGGAGCTTGAGGGTCCTGCACAGTATCTTAGCTGTTCCTGGGACTGCGCTGTTCTGGACAGAGATCTCTGATGTTGTTCCTGAGATCTGCTGGAGCCACTCGCCTAGCCTGTGAGTCACTGCACTGGGACCACTAGGACCACTGTTACCTTCACCCTCCACATCTCCTCTGAGCCCTTGCTTCTCCTGTTCCTCCTTCCTGATGTTGGTGCTTAGAGCTGGTTGCTGCCATGATTACCCCCTCTGTGCAGCTTTGTCCAGCACACTGGATTACTTTAATGTAAAGTTTAGTGTTGGCCACGTGCAGCATTCCAGATAACAGTCCACTGCAATGTGTGTGTGGGTATGTCACTGGTGTTTGTTTTGGAGGGTTGGAGGCAGTGAGTAAGGTGGCAGGAGGGTGGGGGTCAGTGACAGTTCAACAGCCTGATAGCAAAAAAAGATCACATTCATCGCAGAGACCGACATAATCTGACCAATCAGCGACTGCTGTGTCAGCTGTAACCTGCTGTCAGCAAGTCCGCGCTTGCGTGCAACGTTTCGGTTGTAACTTTGGGAAACTGAGATTCTGCAGGAAGGAGAGCCGCGAATAAATCCCTGGATTATACATACTGTCAATTTACTGCTCTACTGTTTCCTCACTGTGTGTGTGTGTGTGTGTGCGTGCGTGCGTGCGTGTGTTGCTGCTTTCATGCAAGAAAGAATTCAATTAACAGATGATGTAGTTCCACCAAGTCTCCAGTTTGGCTTTGACAGCAGAGCTATGATGGTAGACACGCACGCACACGCGCGCGCGCGCGCACGCGCACGCACGCACGCACGCACACAGACACACACACACACACACACACACACACACACATTTTTGTCCAAACTGATTTTTTGGAGACAACATTCTGCACAAACAGCTTTTTTTAGTTATGATGTAACTGCTGATTCGATGTAAGGAAGCAGCTCGCTCCATCATCCACTCACACAGTGGATCTCTCCATAAGCCACTCTCAGTGACAGTGCATGCATGGTTGTTCAGCGTCTGCAGAACAAACAGCAGTTTCAAAGCGTCCAATCGTTTTGGGCTCCTGTGTCGGTCGCAAAACGATGTCCAGTTGAAACAAAGTGTTTCTTTTATTTGCCTTTCTCTGGGACTAAAGTGACTCTCAGAAGTATTTTGACAAACTAAAAAGAGTACAGGAGTTATTAGTCGCTTATTGCTTCTTTGATACGATGCTTCTTCTCAGGTGGAAAGTCTGTTTATTTTAAAGGGTGCCATATTTATAAGGGCAATGCATTTGTGGGTGGAGCAGCAGACTTGAGTGTGTGCTATATAAATGAACAGATTCTTATTATTACAGCAGTAATGTGTAAGTGTGTCAGGATTGGCTGTAGGGCAACTTCAAGCCAGTGTTGTTAAAACCCACAATTTGAACACAGACCAGTAAAAGCGACTGGTGTGAGCCACTGGAACTCTTCGCTAAGAAGAAAAGCTCCCAGACTCAGAGCTCTGAAGTGAAGGGTGATATTTTGAGGCTGTGCTGGAGAGACAGCAGCAGTGAAACACTGCAGGAATATTTAGACAGTGCTGAGCGCTGGGCCAGGCTCTGGGACGCTTCCAGGCTATAAACAGGAGCAAACACACTGTTCCTGGATCTGCTGCACACACTTCACTGTGAGGAGTGAGGATGAACAACATGCACAACACGGCCTCACAGCACAGTGTGTGTCTGCACAGCACACATGCAAACACATGAACATACATCCATCTGAGTGTGAAGCTGCTGGGAATGACAACAATCACCACAACGTCTCGACACACACACACACACACACACACACACACACACACACACACACACACGCTCACTCACTCACATACACACACTCACTCACTCACATACACACACTCACTCACATACACACACACACACACACACACACACACACACACGCTCACTCACTCACATACACACACTCACTCACATACACACACACACACACACACACACACACACGCTCACTCACACACATACACTCACATACACTCACTCACACACACATACACTCACATACACTCACTCACACACACACACACACACACACACACACACACACACACACGCTCACTCACACACATACACTCACATACACTCACTCACACACACACACACACACACACACACACACACACACACACACGCTCACTCACACACATACACTCACATACACTCACTCACACACACACACACACACACACACACACACACGCTCACTCACACACATACACTCACATACACTCACACACACACACACACGCTCACTTACACACATACACACACACACACACACACACACACGCTCACTTACACACATACACTCACTCACACACACTCACTCACACACACACACACACACACACACACACACACACACACACACACACTCACTCACATACACACACATACACACACACACACACACACACACACACATACACTCACATACACTCACTCACACACACTCACACACACACACACACACACACACACACACACACTCACTCACATACACTCACTCACACACACACACACACACACACACACACACACACGCTCACTCACACACATACACTCACATACACTCACTCACACACACACACACACACACACACACACACACACACACACACACACACACTCACTCACATACACTCACTCACACACACTCACACACACACACATACACACACACACACACACACGCTCACTTACACACATACACTCACATACACTCACTCACACACACACACACACACACACACACACACACACACACACACACACTCACTCACATACACACACATACACACACACACACACACACACACACATACACTCACATACACTCACTCACACACACTCACACACACACACACACACACACACACACACACACACGCTCACTCACTCACATACACTCACTCACACACACACACATACGCACACACAGCTACCCTCCTGACTGACAGGTGAGGACTCAGACCAATCACAGCTGCTGTGGATTATCAGGACACCAGAAACAATCATCGCTCACTTGGTCGAGTCACACATGATTGGCCCAAAGCTCCTAAACTCGAACTACCTGAGGACCACAAACCCTCCAGCTTCTTTCAGCTGCAGTAGAAAAAAGGGCTGGCTGTTCTCCCGGGCACAACAAGCGAACATCACGTCCCTGAAAACAGGATTTCGAGCTCAGAGTTGGTTAGCAGTTGGCTCTGCCTCTCATTCTACTTTTAAATACTCTAGGAACAACAAGTAGGCCTGCAGAGCGACAGCGAAGTGCTCTAATAGGGTGATATGGTACTACAAGGTCATTAAGATAAGATGGGGCCTGATTATTTAAGAGCTTGTATGTGAGGAGCAGGATTTTGAATTCTGGATTTAACAGGAAGCCAATGAAGGGAAGCCAAAACAGGAGAAATATTATAAAATGCAGTTCTGTAGACCACGCTAGCAAATGCCACGACTTTTCTAGGGTTTATGTCGGTTGGTGAGGTGGAGCAACCCGTATGTGGAGGGAGAGTGGAGACAAATCTCCATCCAACAACATCAAAAACTGCAGCCAAGAGCTCAGTGATAGTTACAGACTGGATAAAAGACGTTACCTGCTGGTTTCAGTCTTGAGCCTTAAGGTCTGAATGTCCCAGGTGACCTTCACCTGCCCTTTTTGATACCCTGTTTCCTGTTGACCTGCTGGCCTGTTGTTCTAGTCAACACAGGAGCTGTCCGTTTTTCTTCTTTGAGGCCTGAGGGAGATCCTGCACATCAGTATTTTAAGGACTAAATAGATTATTAACAAAAACTTTTGAATCTTCAATATTTTCGCACTAATCAGCAAGAACAAACAACAGGGTATCCACCACCCCTGGCTGATGTTCCTGCTTACCTGCTACGCGGCGCGCTTCCTCCTGCTCCGACGCATCGTCGCAGACGCCGCGGTAAACGTAGCCGGTCGGCTAGTGAAGCTTAAAGCTTGCCTTGCTTTTTCTCGAGCGGTGCTCCAGTGGATTATGGTCTGTTCCATCCCATCCCAAGGCATCTCCTGGATCCTGTTGCCCCTTGTCTGGTTCCTGTCGTGGGCTCGTGTGGAGGTGAGCCTGCTTTTCACGTCTTGGGCGTTGTGGAATAAACTTTGTGCATTTGTGCCCATTAACTTGGGCTCCACAGACAACTTCTGCCCAGACTCCAGCTCCAGTGTGGATGGCTTTAATAAATGCCCGGTGCATAGCAAGTAAAACGATTGGATCTCCTTTTGTGACTGAGACATGGATGAGTCTAGCTTCATTTCTGAACTATTACCCTTCGACTGCTCATTTTTAAATGCTCCAAGGATATCAGGTAGAGGAGGAGGAATATATTTTTAAAAATAACTTTCATTGCAAGCAACTCCATGCACCGGTTCCCCCCTCCGTTTTTGAACTTCTGATGTTTGAACTGGGACGTTTTCAACCGGTTGTGTGTGCGGTAATCTACCAACCACCGAAGTTTAACAAAGACTTTTTAAATGACTTTTCATGTTTCTGGGCTGACATTGTGCCCAAATATGATCAGATTTTAATAGTTGGTGATTTTAATTTTCATGTCTGCTGCTCTGAAGGACTGCTTGCTCAGCAGTTTTTAAGTCTTTTAACCTTGTACAGTCTGTACAAGGCCCTACACGCCAGCACACTCTTGACCGGGTGTTATCGTGCGGTTTATCTGTTTTTAATTTGGAAATTAGGGATTCTGTGTTTTCTGATCACAACCCTGTTTTATTTGACATTTCTCTTGTGCATGAGTTTACAGCTCGCGCTCCACCAGGTGCTGTCAAATTTTTATTTCTTCCACTGCTGCTCTCCTCAACTTTTATAGAAAAAATGCTTTTATTGACCCCGAAATTACTTTAGGACTTAGTCTGGAGGAGCTGCTTTTGCAGTTCCAAGAAACCTGTATTAGTATTTTAAGTATTCTATCTATTTTATTTATTGAATTTTATTGTTTTATTTATATTTTGATATTGCTAGGGATGATGCAATGATCGGGGACCATTCTTAATTTCGTTGTTCTCATGACAATGACAATAAAGTTTCTGATTCTGATTCTATTTTAACCCTTTAAGACCTACCATAGAACCAATTCCGCCAGAGCTTATATTATATTTTTACATGCTGTGGAGCCATTTCAAATTGATATACATCAATACAACCATTATAGCCCAGATTTTAATAATATGTCTGCATTAAGTGCATAGTAATTACATAAATTGCAAAAAAGTGCAATAAACTACAAAAAAATTGAAAATCGTTTTTTTTTTTTAACATACATTTCTAGTTAGAGAAATTTAAGAAGTTTATCCCTCAAAACTGTAAATACAAAAACGTTGCACAAAATAGTTTCCTACCACAGGAAATTTATTTTAAGTGTCTTCATAGTTTTATTTTTGAAATACACCAATTTTTTTATACTGCAGGAAAAACGAAAATAAATATTATAGTGCAAATTTGCAAAAAAACAGCATCTGCATCAAAACAAACTATTTCCAGCAGTGCAATATGAGTCCTAAGCATCCCAGAAACGACACAGAAAGTCATAAAGTTAAGACCACCAGGCTCATAAGGCCCTGATGGTAAAAAAACTACATTTCCCCAAAATGACGTCACTTCCGGTTTCGGGCAGGTCATGGCGGACATGCGGCGATAGTTCGCGCTGAAGTGTTACAAACAGGGATCGGATCGGCAAAGCGTGTTTCAGGAATATTATGTTTTTGTTGCTGCAAGAGCTTTTTATGCAGTTTTTGCAAAGCTATATGTGGAAGGAAACCGTGACCGAGGGCAAGCTGATGGCATAAGATGTAAGTACAACTCCTCCGGTTTCATATGCAAATAAACCTTATTGCGCTAGCTTACGTGGTTGCAGTACTACCAGGATTTAAAAATAGTTACGCAAAACGGAGCGTGCCCGCTCCGACCGGCTTTAAAGGGTTAAGTGTGCCCCAGTCTGCCACCCTGGAAGGCCCTTTATCAAGAAAACCTGGCCTTGACGCTTTGCTCAATTTTACGACTTATTTCAAGACTTATGTCTGTGAAGGTTCTCAGTCATCCAGGTCATCGTAGTCAAAGGAGCTTGGAAAGAAAAGCGTCTGGACTTCTTTAAGTTGCTTGAAGACGTTTCACCTCTCATCCGAGAAGCTTCTTCAGTTCTAAGGTCAAATGGTGGAGAGTCGAATATGACTGCACGTTTACTCCGACAGCATCCTAGTGCAAAGACAAGTGGAAGCAGACAAAAACAACAAGCACGCTTGCTACACACTTTACCCGAGTCATTTAGACAGCCGTTAGCACAGGATTCTCCTTATGGGGACCTGATATGTTTAACTTCTGCTGAGAATATAGCCCAGAAGAAGCGTATAGTATAGCTTTTATTTTGGAAAGAGCCATTTCTCTGTAATAAACTCTCTTTTCCAAAGATGAGGGATTCCTCGATCAGATAGATTAATTTTTTTATTACTTTGTTTCAGCAACATTAAATTTAAAAACTGTACTTTTGAGTTAAAATATATATTTATAATTTTAATAAATGACAAATGAAAAAAGCATGAACATTTTTTTGTATCGAAAAAATATCGAACCGTGACACCAAAGTATCGAACCGAACCGTGAATTTTGTGTATCGTTGCACCCCTAATAAATACCTGTCCACAGTCTGACTGTCTGCAGCGGTAATGACAGCAGGTGGGGAACTATGACTTCCTGAAATCAATAATCATGTCCAGGTCTGAGAAGGTTTGTTTTTACAGACAAAAATAAGTCAGTTATTGAATAAAATCACTGTCGGGTTAATTCTAATGCACAGTATGCATCATCAGAACTGTTACAGTATGAACTGTGGCTAATCAGACAGAGGCGTAACCCTGGAGGTTGGAGGGTTCGTGCCTTGAACAGTCACACTTGTTTCAGTTTCATGAACTTTTCTTCAGGTTATCTGAGCCCTGCATTCTCAGATCTGAATGTTTCCTTGTGTTTTTGTGACTCTCTCTGTTTGCAGTTAATGACTTTGAATTCAGCTATCGGACCTGTTTTCTCCGTCTGCACTTCATCTCACTTTATTTCAGCGCTGTAATTACTTTCTCTGTTTCTCATCTCCCTCCTGATGAAATGTGTCTCTGTGACAGCAGGAAGTGCTGCGCTGTCACTGCCCCTCTTCATATTTCAGGTTGATTGTGATTCTCTTGGATTAAACGCTGTTTTTGAGACCTGCACAGATTGAATCTGTCATCCAGTCTGGTGCTCGGTCTCAGCCACACCCGGCCTCCACATCGAGTCCGTCTGTGCCCAGAACAGAGAAACGGTTGCTAATCCAACAGGTTTATTCAGTGTGTGGGAAACCTGCTCTTAGCGCCTATTTCTGCCCGTTTTCCATCTTTTACATGTTTTTATGTCTTTGAGGTCATCCTGCATCTCATGTTTTTCCTTTGTGTGAGAATGGGTCGTCTCCTTATGTTTGTTCATGTTTACTTTCTGCGTCTCTCTTACTTTACTGTTCTCCTCTTTACTGTTGGAGTGCGTCTCTAACCTCTGTAATGTCTCTGTAACCCACCTGCATCTCCTCATTTTTTGGCTGATCTGTTAATGTTTCCCATGAAAGGTGAGGAGGACCCAATAAAGAGAATTCCACTGAATCAGAATCAGTCAAGTATAAAAATCCGTCCTGTTTCTGAGTCTATTTCTGTGCGTCTGTTGTCTCAGAACTGTAATTAAATATGGATCTCACACATGGATCAGTTCATCTAAATATAAATGAAGTTAAAACAGGAGGGTGTGGATATAAATATTCTGACAGCTCCTCTGTTCTGTCTCAGGTTGGTACTGAGCATGTGCAGTCCACACTCGGACTGTTTTTGGATGAAACACGTCGACAGATTTGGCGTCAGCGTGGCTCACAGTCTGTTTTAACACTTTTGACTCTGATGGTGTGAAAAACATTTTCATGCTGCAGTTTCTTTAAACCTGCAATGGGAAGAGCTTCACACGTCAATCACGGCCTTTCATATGAAGTAAGCTCGACGGCGGTGCAGAGATTCAGATTCAGATCAGCTGACAAACATGTGAGCAAGAGGACAATCAGTTCAGTCCCAGAAACAGCTGATTCACTCTGAGCCTGCAGACGTCCTCGCATCACCGTGGCTTCAGCCAACTCCAACTCTGTCTCTTTGTCTTTTTGTTAGTGCTGTCAGTGTTAATCTCGTTAAAATGACGTTAACGCCAAAACCACATTAACGCAACAAATCGCCGTCAGCAAGTTAGCTCCGTTCGCCCCGTACGTGGGGCTGCGTGGCGTCAATGTGTTAGCGCAGTTAGCTCGTTAATACAGCCCCACGCACGGGGCGGTCCGTAAATCCGAGATTAACGCTGACAGCACTACATTTCGTCTCTTTGTCTTTTTGTGTCTTTGTCTTTTTGTGTCTTTGTCTTTCTGTGTCTTTATGCATATGTGTCTTTATCACTTTGTCTTTTTGTCGTTTTGTCTTTTTGTGTCTTTGTACCTTTTTGTCTTTGTCTTTTTGTGTCTTTATCGCTTTGTCTTTTTGTCGTTTTGTCTTTTTGTCTCTTTGTCTTTTAGTCTCTTTGTCTTTTTGTGTCTTTTTGTGTCTTTGTCTTTTTGTGTCTTTATGCATATGTGTCTTTATCGCTTTGTCTTTTCGTCTCTTTGTCTTTTTGTGTCTTGTCTTTTTGTCGTTTTGTCTTTTTGTCTCTTTGTCTTTTTGTCTCTTTGTCTTTTAGTCTCTTTGTCTTTTTGTGTCTTTTTGTGTCTTTGTCTTTTTGTGTCTTTATGCATATGTGTCTTTATCGCTTTGTCTTTTTGTCGTTTTGTCTTTTTGTCTCTTTGTCCCTTTGTCTTTTTGTGTCTTTGTCTTTTTGTGTCTTTATGCATATGTGTCTTTATTGCTTTGTCTTTTTGTCGTTTTGTCTTTTTGTCTCTTTGTCCCTTTGTCTTTTCGTCTCTTTGTCCCTTTGCCTTTTCGTCTCTTTGTCTTTTTGTGTCTTTGTCTTTTTGTCTTTATGCATATGTGTCTTTATCGCTTTGTCTTTTCGTCGTTTTGTCTTTTTGTGTCTTTATGCATATGTGTCTTTATCGCTTTGTCTTTTTGTCTCTTTGTCTTTTTGTGTCTTGTCTTTTTGTCTCTTTGTCTTTTTGTCTCTTTGTCTTTTTGTCTCCTTGTCTTTTAGTCTCTTTGTCTTTTTGTGTCTTTTTGTGTCTTTGTCTTTTTGTGTCTTGTCTTTTTGTCGTTTTGTCTTTTTGTCTCTTTGTCTTTTTGTCTCTGTCTTTTTGTCTCTTTGTCTTTTTGTCTCTTTGTCTTTTTGTGTCTTTTTGTGTCTTTGTCTTTTTGTGTCTTTATGCATATGTGTCTTTATCGCTTTGTCTTTTTGTCGTTTTGTCTTTTTGTCTCTATGTCCCTTTGCGGCTTTGTCCTTTTGTCTCTTTGTGTCTCTGTCTCATGTCAGCTCCTCCCTTTTACACATCCTTGCTGTTACATTACGTCCCTCGGACTTTGCAGTGAAGTGTTTATTA
This sequence comes from Astatotilapia calliptera, assembly GCF_964374335.1. Classification (NCBI taxonomy): domain Eukaryota; kingdom Metazoa; phylum Chordata; class Actinopteri; order Cichliformes; family Cichlidae; genus Astatotilapia; species Astatotilapia calliptera. Next base: position 405,712 of record NC_137442.1, read on the forward strand.
AAGTCATGATTCTGTGACCTTTCCAACAAAATGAACTGCACAAAAATGTGTTTACCGTGTAAAACAATATCACAGTTACTTACAAATTCCAAGAAATGAATAGCAGTCACTCAAACTGATATACTTTATGGATTTCAAAGCAGCAGACATGTGCGGGCGTGTTTCTGCTCAGCCTTTAAAAATCCATCACAGCTGCTGGTTACAAATGTGTCTTTGGTGGTTTGGCATCCAAAAAACAAAACATGGACAGGTTCTCACCTGAGCACTCGATACAACTTGCCTCGTTCACCCACTCACACGAGCTCTATGCTTTTCAGCTAACACACGCATCAGAGAGCAACCTGATGTAACATCTTAGCCAAGACATGGTGACTGGAGCAGACAGGGATCGAACCACCAACCTTCTGATCTGCAGATGACCTGCTCTGCCTTTACACTACCAAGATGTCCTGATGATGCGTCATGATCTCCCATCACACTTTTAAATCATAGCTGAAGTGTGACCTTTGATCTTCAGTCTTGTGCTGTTTAGCTTCTGCTGTGATTGGTGCAGTTTAACTCTTTTGACACAAAGCCACAGCTTCTCCACAAAGGTCAAAAAGGTCAAAGGTAATAAAGGTCATTTGACCCATCACTGCTGGGTTGCTGTTCCAGTCCAGTTCTTCTGATCAGGTGTGTTGGTATCAGAGATGGGCGTGACTTCCTGTCCCCAGGTGATCAGTGTTCAATTAGTTTCATATGAGTAAATGTATAAATAAATAACAGACATTCAGAAACTCTGTGCTGATGATGTCACAGAGGCGTGGCTCTGATTCTGAGCACAGACCAGTTTCACTAAATGGTGGTTATTAGGTATTAAATAGAGTTTCAGGTCTTTCTGTGTGCGAACATTTGTGAATCTCTGTGAGTTTATTTTAGATGCAAACTTCCTGTTCCCACAACGATCAGCTGATCAGAGCTCAGCTGACACCTTCATGATGAGTTTCTGCTCTCAGGTCCAACTGAATAAACCACAAAGGTCGAAGACTACACTCCCATCAGAGTCACAAAGACGCAGGAAGTGGGGTCACTACCCTATGATAGCCATTGTTTATATACAGTCTATGGTTTACATCAGTGAGTCAAAGCCTCCCCTGGTGGCTGTTGAAGGCACTGCAGGAAGGTCTGTTGGTACAGTGGGGCAAAAAAGTATTTAGTCAGCCACCGATTGTGCAAGTTCCCCCACCTAAAATGATGACAGAGGTCAGTAATTTGCACCAGAGGTACACTTCACCTGTGAGAGACAGAATGTGAAAAAAAAAAATCCATGAATCCACATGGTAGGATTTGTAAAGAATTTATTGGTAAATCAGGGTGGAAAATAAGTATTTGGTCAATAACAAAAATACAACTCAATACTTTGTGACATAACCTTTGTTGGCAATAACAGAGGTCAAACGTTTACTATAGGTCTTTACCAGGTTTGCACACACAGTAGCTGGTATTTTGGCCCATTCCTCCATGCAGATCTTCTCGAGAGCAGTGATGTTTTGGGGCTGTCGCCGAGCAACACGGACTTTCAACTCCCGCCACAGATTTTCTATGGGGTTGAGGTCTGGAGACTGGCTAGGCCACTCCAGGACTTTCAAATGCTTCTTACGGAGCCACTCCTTTGTTGCCCGGGCGGTGTGTTTTGGATCATTGTCATGTTGGAAGACCCAGCCTCGTTTCATCTTGAAAGTTCTCACTGATGGAAGGAGGTTTTGGCTCAAAATCTCACGATACATGGCCCCATTCATTCTGTCCTTAACACGGAATAGTCGTCCTGATTATCAGTGGTCTTGTATGTCTTCCATTTTCTGATGATTGCTCCCACAGTTGATTTTTTCACACCAAGCTGCTTGCCTATTGTAGATTCACTCTTCCCACTCTGGTGCAGGTCTACAATACTTTTCCTGGTGTCCTCCGAAAGCTCTTTGGTCTTGGCCATGGCGGAGTTTGGAGTCTGACTGTTTGAGGCTGTGGACAGGTGTCTTTTATACAGATGATGAGTTCAAACAGGTGCCATTCATACAGGTAACGAGTGGGGGACAGAAAAGCGTCTTACAGAAGACGTTACAGGTCTGTGAGAGCCAGAGATTTTCCTTGTTTGAGGTGACCAAATACTTATTTTCCACCCTGATTTACCAATAAATTCTTTACAAATCCTACCATGTGGATTCATGGATTTTTTTTTCACATTCTGTCTCTCACAGTTGAAGTGTACCTCTGGTGCAAATTACTGACCTCTGTCATCATTTTAAGTGGGGGAACTTGCACAATCGGTGGCTGACTAAATACATTTTTGCCCCACTGTATGTGTAACATATTCTTTTTCCTTCTTTGACTAGTCGTTGATCCTCAGCTTGTTGCGTCTCGTTGTTAGCTTGAAACTTAATTTGTCGGTAAACCTGTGAATGAAAGGAAACACTTTTTCCCGCTCGAACGACGATCAGCGGCACGTCTGAAGTTAGTTAGTTTTAGTGTCTGTGATCAGTGTCTGTGATCAGTACCTGTGGTCATTCTCTGTGATCAGTACCTGTGGTCAGTGTCTGTGGTCAGTGTCTGTGATCAGTACCTGTGGTCAGTGTCTGTGGTCAGTGTCTGTGGTCAGTGTCTGTGATCAGTGTCTGTGGTCAGTGTCTGTGGTCAGTACCTGTGGTCAGTACCTGTGGTCAGTGCCTTTGGTCAGTGCCTGTGATCAGTGTCTGTGGTCAGTACCTGTGGTCAGTGTCTGTGATCAGTGTCTGTGGTCAGTACCTGTCGTCAGTGTCTGTGATCAGTGCTGTGGTCAGTATCTGTGGTCAGTACCTGTGGTCAGTGTCTGTGGTCAATGCCTGTGATCAGTACCTGTCGTCAGTGTCTGTGATCAGTGTCTGTGATCAATGCCTGTGGTCAGTGTCTGTGGTCAGTGCCTGTGATCAGTGTCTTTGGTCAGTGCCTGTGATCAGTGTCTGTGGTCAGTGCCTGTGATCAGTGTCTGTGGTCAGTGTCTGTGGTCAGTGTCTGTGATCAGTGCCTGTGGTCAGTGTCTGTGATCAGTGTCTGTGGTCAGTACCTGTGGTCAGTGTCTGTGATCAGTGCCTGTGATCAGTGTCTGTGGTCAGTACCTGTGGTCAGTGTCTGTGATCAGTGCCTTTGGTCAGTGCCTGTGGTCAGTGCCTGTGGTCAGTGCCTGTGGTCAGTGTCTGTGATCAGTGCCTGTGATCAGTGTCTGTGGTCAGTGTCTGTGGTCAGTACCTGTGGTCAGTGTCTGTGATCAGTGCCTTTGGTCAGTGCCTGTGATCAGTGTCTGTGGTCAGTGTCTGTGATCAGTGCCTTTGGTCAGTGCCTGTGGTCAGTGTCTGTGATCAGTGTCTGTGGTCAGTGCCTGTGATCAGTACCTGTGGTCAGTGTCTGTGATCAGTGTCTGTGATCAATGTCTGTGATCAGTGTCTGTGGTCTGTACCTGTGATCAGTGTCTGTGGTCAGTACCTGTGATCAGTGTCTGTGGTCAGTACATGTGGTCAGTGCCTGTGGTCAGTGTCTGTGATCAGTGCCTTTGGTCAGTGCCTGTGATCAGTGTCTGTGATCAGTGTCTGTGGTCAGTACCTGTGGTCAGTGCCTGTGATCAGTGCCTGTGGTCAGTGTCTGTGATCAGTGTCTTTGGTCAGTGTCTTTGGTCAGTGCCTGTGGTCAGTGCCTGTGGTCAGTGTCTGTAATCAGTGTCTGTGGTCAGTGTCTGTGATCAGTACCTGTGATCAGTGCCTGTGGTCAGTGTCTGTGATCAGTGTCTGTGATCAGTATCTGTGATCAGTGCCTGTGGTCAGTGTCTGTGATCAGTGTCTGTGATCAGTGTCTGTGATCAGTACCTGTGTCAGTGTCTGTGATCAGTGCCTGTGGTCAGTGTCTGTGATCAGTGTCTGTGATCAGTGTCTGTGATCAGTACCTGTGTCAGTGCCTGTGGTCAGTGCCTGTGGTCAGTGTCTGTGATCAGTGTCTGTGATCAGTGTCTGTGATCAGTACCTGTGTCAGTGTCTGTGATCAGTGTCTGTGATCAGTGTCTGTGATCAGTACCTGTGTCAGTATCTGTGATCAGTGTCTGTGGTCAGTGTCTTTGTTCAGTACCTGTGTCAGTGTCTGTGATCAGTGTCTGTGGTCAGTGCCTGTGGTCAGTGTCTGTAATCAGTGTCTGTGGTCAGTGTCTGTGATCAGTGCCTGTGATCAGTGTCTGTGGTCAGTGTCTTTGTTCAGTACCTGTGTCAGTGTCTGTGATCAGTGTCTGTGATCAGTGTCTGTGGTCAGTGCCTGTGGTCAGTGTCTGTAATCAGTGTCTGTGGTCAGTGTCTGTGATCAGTGCCTGTGGTCAGTGTCTGTGGTCAGTCAGGTCTGCTTCCATTAACTCAAACAGAGCTGCAAACGAGTGCGAGAGAGTTGCAGCACCCACCTGTAGCTGCCATTATAAAGGCACAGTCAAAAGACCACAGACGCACACACACACACACACACACACACACACACACACACACACACACACACACACACACACACACACGCTCTCCACAGGTCTGTGGGTCTGAATGGTCTCGGGGATCAAACATGACCATGCTCCTCGGGGTGAAACCTTCTAACATATGAAACGGTTGCTATCACAAGGCGACATTGTTGCTACAATGTCACAGAAATTAGAAGCTGATGTTTTGTGCCAATGGAAACGACACGGCGAGGTCCACGGCTCACCTCGCTGCACCACCCTGAACCCTGCTGCTCTGCACCCACAGGACGCCTGACAGGCACGATTCAGGTAGAATGAGATTGACAGGAAGTTGGACTCACCCTGCAGCGGCAGCAGGTGATGTCGGCACACTCTTGCTTGGCGGCAGCAGGTTTGGCGTCGGGGTCACCGCCTGCACTGAACAGACACTTTCCTGCATGAACAAGTTGTTGCCATCCTCTTGTTGCACTCCGAGACGCAGACAGCAGAATGCAGGCGTCTGACTGGATGCTGATGTCTTTATTTTGCTTTTTGGGTTTTATTCCGGTGGCAGGGAGAGGAAAGCGTCTTTCTTCTCCTCTCGTCTCTGCTGTTCTGCACGCGCCGCGCCTTCTCTCCCCTCTGCCTGCCTGCCTCTCACAACAACTGCGAGGAGGAGGAGGATGCTGACTGGTGCTGGCTGTGTCTCGTTGCCCATGGCAACCCGTTGCTATAGCAATGGACCCGAGCTCACTGGGAGATGGAGCTGACGATGAAGACTGGGGGAGACCTACAGAGGGTCGGAGAGGAGCCGGGTTTGTTTACATTTAAGTTCAGACTCTGCTGACGACCTGCGAGCTCAGGCAGTCTGACACAGAGAGTCCGCTCAGGCTGCACCCATCAGCGGGAGCAGGAGGACGGTTAAAGGGTCTCTGATGGGCGGAGACTAACACCACCATGTGACAGGAAGAAGACGCTGGAAACAAACTTCAACTGAGCAAACTTCTGGTGTGACCCGTCCACAGCTCAAAGTCCATCACTGATCTGCTGCTGCAGTCTGGAAACGTCCTGATGTTCACGCTCAGCCACCCATGAGCTGCAGCCACGCCACGACCTTTGAACTCTGAGCTTACCGACATCCAGTTAGCGCCGCTCTCCTGGATCCATCTGTCTGCCTCTGGCTCATGCTCACTCACACACACACACACACACACACACACACACATACAGATGAGACAAACTTTCTGCTCTCTGCACAGCTGAAGAACCTTTAACTCGTGAACGCCCTCTGGTGGAGGAAAGCTGCAATCACACTTAAACATCCAATCACTGTGCAGCAATCAGCTGATTGTAATGAGTGGAACACACAACAGCCACAGACATACAAAGCTAACCCAGGATCTAAGCCACACCTGCTGCACATGCACTCAGGTAATCAGCAATGACACAGAAGCGCCACCCGGTGGTTTGAGATGGAAACTCAAACCGGATCTCTTAATCTGCTAGAGCAGACATGCTCACTAAACTCTGTCCCCAGCTGAAGCAGTGTGAGCGTGCTCAGAAAACACAGTTCTGTGGTGATGATTGACGGTTTAAACCTGCCAGACACTTCCTGTTTACCTGTCCGGGTTCACCATGCTTGGATGCAGTGCTGTCACCATCAGCTCTGACCACACAGGTGTGTGCACTCCCCTGCTGAGCCTTGGTGATATCATAGAGCGTAACTTCTACAACTGAGGTGTGTCTCAAACACATGAGGGCGGGCACCGGTTTGTGGAGCCGCCATGATGTCTCACTGTGTTTGGCTAAAGTGGATGGACATCGCCCTTCCATATGTGGCTACAGACAGGAAACATACGTGTTTCCGGTGCTGGATGGACATTTGGATTCATGTCAGCACCTTTAGACTGAAGCAGTGAAGGATCATACCTGTTACATCATCATGCAAGGGAAAGGCTCAGCGCTGCCACCATCTTTACAAAACCTCCACCTCACCTCAAGCTTCTTCTCCTGAGCTGAAGTCAGCGCTCCAACATGAAAATGTGCCCATTCATTCATTGTCACAGTTACTGATGCAAACGGTTTTATTCATAGACATGTTCCAGACACAACATCGTGTCACGCAGCTCAGCATGTTTATTTATTAATAAGGGTTCAGGCGTGTCAGGGAGAGAGCTGCAATAAGTGCCGGCCAATCATCATACAGCACAGCTAAAGTGTTCAAGGTTTCTTTATTTGATGAAAGATGAAACACTAATAATTCATTTGGCAGGAAACAGAAAATGTTATCAATAATATTAAAGAGGAAGAAGTTGTTTTTTAAACAATGACTGCAGCAGACAGCTGCACGGAGCTCCTCACTGTGAGCAGCCCATTGGCTTCAACCTTCACCGACATGCTGCTGCCTCACTCATATTAGCGTTCTGTTTACACAGAGGCCGTCAGCTGACCTGGAGCCAGTCTGTGTGCCGAGGCGGGCGGAGCTTCAGCGCTCGGTTCAGCCTCACGGAGGTTTCAGTCATCACCACGAGCAGTGCAGCACATCAGGTTTAGTCCAATCATCTGTGACGCAGGCCACCACACGGGGAGTTTCAGTGTTCACAGGTTGGTTTGAGCATGAAGTGCAGTTTCTGCTTTCTTCCACCAGGTGGCAGCGCTGACTCAGTCTGAGCTTCTCCCTCTACAGAGGGGAGAGGTATTAAAGAAACAACGATAGCAGCACACATCAGGTTAGAGAGCGTGGAGGCGAGGGTGGAGAGGGTGGAGGAGAGGATGGGGAGAGCGTGGAGAGGGTGGGAGGGTGGAGGAGAGGGTGTAGAGGGTGGAGGAGAGGGTAGAGGAGAGGATGGGGGAGAGCGTGTAGAGGGTGGAGGAGAGGGTAGAGGAGAGGATGGGGGAGGACGTGGAGAGGATGGGGGAGAGGGTGGGGAGGGTGGTGGAGAGCATTGAGAGGGTGGAGGAGAGGGAGGAGGAGAGGATGGGGGAGAGCGTGGAGGCGAGGGTGGAGAGGGTGGACGAGAGGGTGTAGAGGGTGGTGGAGAGGGTAGAGGGGAGGATGGGGGAGAGCGTGTAGAGGGTGGAGGAGAGGGTAGAGGAAAGGATGGGGGAGAACGTGGAGAGGGTGGAGGAGAGGGTGTAGAGGGTGGAGGAGAGGATGGGGGAGAGGGTGGGGAGGGTGGTGGAGGAGAGGATGGGGGAGAGCGTGGAGGCGAGGGTGGAGAGGGTGGACGAGAGGGTAGAGGGTGGTGGAGAGGGTAGAGGGGAGGATGGGGGAGAGCGTGGTGAGGGTGGAGGAGAGGGTAGAGGAAAGGATGGGGGAGAACGTGGAGAGGGTGGAGGAGAGGGTGTAGAGGGTGGAGGAGAGGATGGGGGAGAGGGTGGGGAGGGTGGAGGAGAGGATGGGGGAGAGCGTGGAGAGGGTGGGGAGGGTGGAGGAGAGGGTGTAGAGGGTGGAGGAGAGGGGAGAGGAGAGGATGGGGAGAGCGTGGAGAGGGTGGGAGGGTGGAGGAGAGGGTGTAGAGGGTGGAGGAGAGGGGAGAGGAGAGGATGGGGGAGAGCGTGGAGAGGGTGGAGGAGAGGGTAGAGGAGAGGATGGGGAGAGCGTGGAGAGGGTGGGAGGGTGGAGGAGAGGGTGTAGAGGGTGGAGGAGAGGGTAGAGGAGAGGATGGGGGAGAGCGTGTAGAGGGTGGAGGAGAGGGTAGAGGAGAGGATGGGGGAGGACGTGGAGAGGATGGGGGAGAGGGTGGGGAGGGTGGTGGAGAGCATTGAGAGGGTGGAGGAGAGGGAGGAGGAGAGGATGGGGGAGAGCGTGGAGGCGAGGGTGGAGAGGGTGGACGAGAGGGTGTAGAGGGTGGTGGAGAGGGTAGAGGGGAGGATGGGGGAGAGCGTGTAGAGGGTGGAGGAGAGGGTAGAGGAAAGGATGGGGGAGAACGTGGAGAGGGTGGAGGAGAGGGTGTAGAGGGTGGAGGAGAGGATGGGGGAGAGGGTGGGGAGGGTGGTGGAGAGCATTGAGAGGGTGGAGGAGAGGGTGGAGGAGAGGATGGGGGAGAGCGTGGAGGCGAGGGTGGAGAGGGTGGACGAGAGGGTGTAGAGGGTGGTGGAGAGGGTAGAGGGGAGGATGGGGGAGAGCGTGGTGAGGGTGGAGGACAGGGTGTAGAGGGTGGAGGAGAGGGTGGAGGAGAGGGCGGGGGCTTGTGATGGGTGCTGCAGTCAGCCTGATTGGGAGTTGTTGGAGTCAAACTGTTAAAGGTTGTCATTGTGTTACTTACAGTTGTAAGTCTTAGTTGCAGCAGCAGGATCAAAGACTCCCTCCCCGGCCTGTCTGTTGGCGGGGCGGCTGTAGTGTTTTATCATAGGCACATCCTGGGTGAAGGTTCTGTTTCCTGCTTAGTAAACTTCCTGCCTTTAGATTAGATTAAACTTTATTAATCCCTCGGGTGGGCTCCTCCGGGAAATTTGGTTTACCATAGCACCGACAGAAGTTACAGAATGTGAGCAGACCTTTTATGACCCTTTTGTGGGCAGGAGGTCACACAAACGCACCCCCAAACACAAACACACACTCACATACACACACACACACACATACAGATGCTCGCACATACGTGCACACACATACACAAATAGCGCCTTATCTTTTAGAACCACAGGGGGGGTTTACAATGGGAGGTGCTTGTGTGTACTGTAACTGTTTTCAATAAAAGGCGCCAAGCGGAGGGTGAGGGAGGAGGTTTTCTGTAGCTGTCCCAGCTGCCCCAGTAGCTCTCCATTGAGTCTCTGATGTTTCACAGTGTGTCCTGATCATAAATTAGAGCAGCAGAAGCAAAGTCAGAATACAAAAGAGCAAAAGTTATAGTGGAAAAGACGAGTGAGACAGTGAAAAACTGCACTGTCGCCTCCAGTGAGCTGCAGCAGCGACAAAGCCAAACACAGGCGCCATCTTCAAGTTTAAGATCCTGACCAGGGAGCACCTGGTCAGGATCTTAAACTGCCTGAAGAGTGTTGCAGGGACATCTGTCCCACACAGAGGGAGGTTCCTGCTGGCATACTGAGACATCCCATAATGGTAACTGAGTAAATAAATGATGTGGATAACTTTCTTTCAATCGATGTTGTGATGACCCGTCAGTGTGAATGACCTGCAGCACTGGTACCAGATGTTTGACTGCAGGAACGGTGCATATATAACAGACACCTGCACCAGTTGCCTCAAAGACTTTGCTTCAATGCTCCGAGACCACATTTTAAATCCACGGAGGAAAAAATGTCTGAAAAATTAAACATTTTTAGATTAAAAGTAAAAACTATTTAAAATAAGTGAAAAAAAAAATTAGCGATACACACAAAATAAGCAGATTTTCATATTTATGACGTAAACACTGGACAGATGTGCGGATCATGTCTACACTCATCGGTCCATGACCAAACCTGGACGTCGTGGGTCATGTTTTTGGACGTCTATGACATTTCTTTATTTACATTGCTGTTATAAAAATGAGATGTATGAATAGAGATTATTTACAAAACAATATGAATTATTGTGTGTTAGCGTGTCGATTTATTCAGTACATGTGGGATTTTTGTTTGTTAGTTTACATTCTACAATTTAATTTCTTTGTAACCAGGTGTAAACTGTCATTTATTAAAATGTGTTGAAATCCATGTTGAAATGTAAAATAATAATGGTTAAAGTGTTTTGTCGATGTGCACATTTTGAAACTGTCTGTGAGAAGCTCGGGACATTTCTGCTCCGTGTCCACTGAGCAGCTGCGCGATTTTGGTTTTAGCTCAACATCCTTCGCCATCTTGGAGACGTCCGCTGATCTCTCTGCAGTCCTTCACACATAACTGTTGCTGTACAGAAGACTACAGAGCCTGTACATGTAGAAGCATTAAAACAACTAAAAATGAGTCTAAATGAGTTTGACTTTGAAAAGATGTCCACATCGACCACATCTGGACTTGAAATAGCCCGTACAAGGAGGTCCTGTGGACATCAACACCAGACGTTCAGCAGACGTTAAAAAAGACGTCCCTTGGAGTTACAAGTGGATGAAAATTAGATGTTCAAAAACGACTCATAAAAGGCGTCCCGTCGTGCACGTGTTCAGTCACGCGCAGCCTGGAAGCTTCATTTCTCACTGTGATAAACAAAGGCAGCACCAGGGGGCGCTGCTGGCCTTCCAGTGTTATGTAGACTGATGGCAGACGGGAGCCAGGTGTGGGACACGTTGGCAGGTTAACCAGTGACAAGGAGTTTTTATTGGTTGATAAATCACAATAGGACATGAGAAAACAACCTTTCAAAATAAAACAGGAAGTAACTCAAATACAAATGACTAATTAGTGACACATGATGACATCACAGAGAAAGAAACCAATAAAATCAAGGAGGACCCAACTCGCAGTCACGGACGTGCTGCAGCAGCTAAAAGATCAGGAAAGAAGCTCCCGCTGCTCGCCGGCATCTTCCTTCCTGGAACATTTTGGAACAGGTGAGCGCTCGCCAAGCGAGCAGGAAATACACTTTTCTCCAGCTGGACCGGACCGGAGGCTTACATCAAAGTCCCAACTCTTCTAAAAGCCTGATTGTAGGAATATTCACAGGATCCTAAACAGCTGTGGGCAGCCAATGAGAGGAGAGCAGGAGTGAAAAGGGAGGAGCTAAAGCAGCAGAGGATGGCGAGGGCCGGAGAGGAGAGGAAGATTCTTCAGAAAATCTGCTGTAGGATGGTCCAGAATGTCAAACATGAGGCCCGGGGGCCAGAATCGGCCTGCCAGAACCTCCGATCCGGCCTGCTGGAAGGCTGTGGAAAATTATTTTAAACAGACGCCTTGTAAGCATCTGCCTGCACCGCAGCACTGCTTCAGATACCCCCCACTCCCCGGTTAAAGGATGAAAGTGGCCGGTGAGCTCCTGCTGCTCGCTGACTTGAGTCACGCTGAGCAGCTTTATTAGAAATCCTTCACACAGACAAACAGGAAGCCAGATCCTTCTGGTTAGACAGAGAAACACAGACTAAAACTGAGAGTCCAGAAAAGTCAGACGATGCAAACCGAACACAAAGAAATGAAGAAAACAAAGAGGAGCAGGAAGAGGGCATGGCAAGATGTCACCCGCCGTGACCTAGCAGCACAGAGGTGAATGTGATTCGCTGTGAGGGAAACTAACAAAATGCTGAGGGTCAAAGCTGAGGGTAAGGATGGAGACATGACTGCATCATCTGTACGTCTTCTCACCCTTCAGTCCTTCCATACCAGAGCCCACAAACGCTCCAGAAGAACAGAGACAGCGGACCACCAGGCGGGGGGAAGCTCGACTCCCCGTACTTTACATTTAATATCGTACGATATCACCTCACAGGAGCACAGCCCACCTAACCTGCAGTTCCTCTGACGTCCAGCAGAGGCAGCAGGGAGTCACTCCTGACAAACATGTTCACACAAACTGTACGCGGGGAGGACATCTCTGTAACTCACCTGTTTAAAGTTTGGTATTATTAGGGGCGTGGCCTCTTTGCCTGACAGGTGGCTGCTAGCTGTCTGCCCCGTGTTTGTGCTGTTGGAGCATTTGTAATTATCTGACCCATGACGCGGCCACTGTGAGGCTAATGTGCTAACAGAGCGTCCAAGAGGTGTGAGCTCCAGGTTCAGGATTCTGATTGGATGTTAGTGATCAGCAGGTGTGATCTCTAATAAGAGCCTGAGATTTAAAATCCCGCCCACTGACCTGCTGATCCGCCCACATCTCGCTGATTATCGCATCAGAAGCTGTCCGAGTGTTTGTGGAGAAGTCAGAGGAAACACTTCCTGGTTGTTTCTGTTGAACTTTTACAGACATGAGGAAGAAAACGGACTTACTGCTTCCTTTAAAGACGGATATTAAACCCATAAATTTGGACTGCTGTGAATTTATTGGGTTTAATATGAACTGCAGTGAAACTGAACTGAGGTTAATCAGCTGCTTCGGCAGAGCAGCAGGACCTCGAGCACAACGACACGACGCATCCGATTCGTTAATGACCATGGGAAGGTGGAGCACGAGGGGCCGGTGAACTGGTGTGATGTCAGCACTAATCGTCGCTCGCTGGCCTGCTCAGAGCAGAGACGCCATCTGATCCCCGTCCCTCGTGGGCTCCATTTGGAGGTTTTCCAGGTGTGCTTAGCTGGAAGTGGACCCCAGAGAGGAGCCAGAGATTCCTGAACATAATTTCTGTGATGAGGGGGCGTGTCTGAGAAAAGCAGGTTGTGTTGTGGGAAACCTAACAAGTGAGCGAGGATGATGAGGGTGAAGCCCAGCAGTGAAATTTCTCAGTGAAGCAGCCGTCAGTAAATCCTGATGGTGTCTCTCTGGGACGGTCCCTCTCAGTTTTCCCTGGAAACCAGACTCTGGAAGCTTTGGAGCAGCGTCTCTGCTTTCTCACTGAAATCGGCCACTCGACGTTTGAGCCGCAGCTGTGTGAACGTGTTTTCAGTTTGTGTGTCTGTGCCACAACGTTAATGAACTCTGGATGTAATAAAGTCGAGCTTTTCCTTCAGGAGTCAGCAGTAAATAATCTCACCGTCCCCACAACAATAACAGCTGGCCTCAGGTATTACACAGAGCCAACCTCCGAGCTGACATCGAAGGAATCATCGACGACATCAGCACGTCGGGGTTTCTGAACATGCAGGACATTAATCAACGTGTGGCATCCTCAGAGTCTTTTCCTGTGTTTCTATCCCGGCCCTGTTCCCGGCTGTTAGGCCCAAGTGTAAGCACGCGGCGTGAGCCCTGCAGAGAGGGACGTTGAGGACACATATGGACGTATGACGCACAAAGACGCTTTCTCCAGGCTGTCTGCCTGACCCGGTGTCTGCAGGATGTGAGGGCGTCTTCGGCACTTTGGGGCGGCTGAAGGCGTAAAGGTTGCGCCGGTCGCTCTCTGGATGTTTCCTGACAGCACAGGTGAGCTTCTGGGCGAGCTCAGGTGCAACAGATTTCTCTGCACGTCTCAGTCTGAAGGTTTCCTCTCTGCACTCTAACGCCTCGGGAGGAAGAGCTGGTTGCCAGGTAACAGTCTCATTAAGGCTGTGTTCACTTAATGTGTCTCGATGGGTTTGTTTTAATGTGATTCCAGTTTTATTGTTGGGCTTTAACTTTATGAGCTTTAATTTCCTTTTTTATGTTTTAATCTCCATCATTGTGAAGCAGTTTTATTGCCTCTGTAAACTCAGTGTGAGAGAGCGCCTGATAAATAAATCAGGAAATTATGGGATGCCATCGAGGAGTCCACAGATCGTCTTTGAAAGATTCGAGAATTTAGATGCTGAGCGTCTTTCGATGGGACTGCTAATCCAGAGCGCTCTCATACCAGGCCGTCAGACTCCGCCTCCCTGCTACATGCCGTTTTAACTTCCTGTTTAGCGACCACGCCTGTGTTGGGGGTGGGAGGGTGGAATCAGCATAAGTCACATGTCTTTAATAAGGCTGCAGCAGAAGTGAGACAACAACCACAAGAAATGATCCAGAAGGTGATTGGTCAGGGATAAGAAGTGGGTCGCTGGGACATGTGACGCGGGAGCATCATTCTACTGGATTTCATCCATAACCCTGCATGTAGCATAAGAATGCGGACGGTCACCTTTTGCGTTCCTCGGGAACACCGCGGGACGTGACAAATCATCAGTATATTAGGCCTCGTGAGTGAGAACGGGCTGGGACAGGTGAGGGCCGTGAGGGCGGGGCAGGTTAGGAAGCATGAAGAAACTCAGACCAATCAGAAGGTAAAACCACCCGAGTTTACTGCGTGAAAGCTTCGTGGTTACAGACGGTGGTTTGGCTTGAAACAGACTGATGAATCACCGCCACCATGTCTCCGTGTCCCAAACAAAACAGGAAGTCCCGTCAGTTTCTCCTTATCATCAGCGTGAGGACATAAAGTCTTTGAAAAGGACAAACATCGGCGAGCTTCAAACTGTCTGAGTGATGAGAAGCGTCACAGCAGAGCTCAGATGATGGCCCTTCAAACATCATGCCTGGGACAGCTGAGATAGGCTCCACCCCCACCCTGACCGCAGTAAGCGGTTAAGAAGGACAAGCGTTTAAAACTGTCACTGCCATGGAAGTCAGAAATACATCGATTTTCACACAAGCACATTTTGCTGCTAAGTTTTAACTTTTTGTTGACACACAGGGAAGCGGCAGGCTGCATGACCTTTGACTCAGAAAAATAAAAACTGTCAGAACATGACAGCGTGGAGCCCGCTCAGCTGACTCAAAGCTTTCTGTCATGCTACCTGACTCCACAGGGCGACTAGTGATGGTGACTTACTTGCAGTATTTCTTGTCAGTATTAGTTAGCAGCACTGGTTAGTCGCAGTTATCAGTACGAAGCAGCAGTTTCCTGATCGGGGGTTTGCTGGTCGTCTGCAGCTGCAGAAAGATTTTCATACAACATGAACCACAAAGAGCAAAGTCAGATTATAAATGAGTCCAATAACGTATCTCTCACTTTAATCTGAGTTTGATTAATTAGACTGAGCGCTGCAGCCACACTGCCTCGTCTGATCAATACTGACAAATTAAGGAGGCTTCGTTTGAGGAAATTAAAAGTATAATTAATCAGTGATGGTCTGGGATTTTTTTCTGTTCTGAACCAGATTAATGTCCCTGATCAATAACACAGTGACGCTGCTGCCTGCTGAACACGCTGTAAACACAAAGACACGCTCTCAAACGGCAGACAGCCAATCATCTGTGGATATGAAAGTGTTCTCACACAGATCGCTCTTAACTGAGATTAAATAATCATCTGAGTCATAATTTAAAACGTCATTTTAAAGATTTGATTAAAACAAGCCAATGAATGAGAACCACAGAGAAACAACAATTTCATGAACAAAAGGTTGACCAGCAGAGCCACCATATCTATTATTAATGCAGGCGCAGGTCATCCTCATGTAACTGAAATATGAGCAGGTGTCTGTGGATTAGAGCGTCTTGGAGCCAAAGACACGGAGCTGCAGGCTCAACAAAAACGTTCCCAGAGCTCTTCAAACAGACTCGTTCGTCTCTCCAGCTTTGACGTCACCTCCGTCCGTGTGGACGAGCTGCTTTAACCTAACAAACCATTTCTCCCAGTCACTGATGTTTTACTCAGACCAGTGTTAGCCCAGCAGTATTCAGTGAATCTTATCACCTATTTCAACCAAATATTCTGCAGCGCAGCTGTTATAGGTGACATTTTAGTACAGTGTTACTCAGTGACTGCTCTGAGCATCAAACGTCTGCTCTTATTCTCAGCATCCTGCCGGTCCCCTCAGAAGCTCGGGATTCTCCTTCCCAGTCTCCAGAGCTCTCCGGACGTTCTGCCAGAAGACTCCCGGGTGTTGGCCGGCCTGAGGCCAGCTCAGGTAGGTGCGTTTCTTCACCAGCTTCCTCATGCGGTAGCATGGAGACAGCTGCCAGGCTGGGATCTCCTCCAGAAACAACAGGATCAACACGTCCTTCTGCTCGTCAAACAGCCGGAAGCTGCAGCAGCACAGGACACGTTTCCTCTGCTGTTTAACATGGACCACACTAACTTAACAAGACAGCTTCAAATAATTATATTTTTGAATGCATGTCAGTCAGAGGTGGCAAGTACAAATCCTGGGAAAGATGTCAAAGAAAATAACACAGTCAAGCCAAGCAGACAGGATAATAGCAGCCAGCAGGGTTATTATAGTTACCTATAGCAAACTGAACTCTGAGACAAAAACATCTCAGAGCACTGAAAAGGAAAAAAACTACCTGACATGTGTTAGCTCACAAAGCAAACAAACGTACAGAAGAAATAATCTTAGTTTTAGTATTAATTTGGTAAATGTTCTGTCACAGGTTGGATAAGATAAGAGAACTCTTTATTGTCATTGCACAGTCATACATAGTACATAGTACAATGAAATTGGAAAACTGTCCTACGTCGGCACTACATATAACACAACACGATACGACACATCACAACCAACACGAACAACACAACACAGTATAATAACTTAGTAATAAAAAAGAAGAATAAGTGTATTTGTATTGCACACTGTTATTATTGCACATTAATTATTATTGCACCTTGTTATAAATATAAATATAATTATTATTACTGTTTTTACCGTTGTTAACTCTCCCCCTAAAAAAGTCCAGGGAGGTAGCCAGTCAGGTCAGCTGTTAGCATTGATCAGGGCTGTTGCCCTGTTGTAAAAGCTGTCCTTGAGTCCATATTGTTCGGGACCTCAGCAGCCTGAACCTCCTGCCAGACAGCAGCAGCTTAAACACCCGGTGTCCTGGGTGTGTGCAGTCCCGTAGGATGCTGCGTGGATGATGAGGCTTTGAACGATGTAGTTATTGCGACTTGTCTACAAGAGTCGAAAACTTCTGTTTATATTGAAATACCTGAAAGCTTGCTTGTTACAAATGCCCTGCATATAATAATCATTAACAAGATTAACACTCAAACTAAGGAAAAGTCAAATTGACATTTAATTAAAAACTAATTAGAAATTAGGTGAAGCTTAAAACAGCGCAAATAATGTATAAAGTCAGAAATAAATTGCTTCCCAAAGAAATCTGTAAATTGTTCATAGAAAGAGAAGGTGGGTATAACTTAAGAGGGAAATGGAATTTAAAAATACAAAGTGCTAGAACAACTTTAAGAACTATGTCAATCTCAATTGCAGGAGTTAAATTATGGAACAGTCTAACAGAAGAAATAAAAGACAGTCAAAACATAAAACAGTTTAAAGTAAAATATAAAAACCTAATTTTAAATAAGTATAAGAATGAAGAAAACGGGGTTAACCCAGGATGGTAATGTTGCTGGAAATGGTGTTGTGGTTCTTTTTTGTTTTTTTGTTTTGTTTTGGTTTGTTGTTTTTCCATAACTTGTGTATCTGCAAATATACACATTCTGTATTTTTCATATGAAAGAAACTATACTGTGGTGGGGCTTGCTAATTTCTTGTTTTTGATTTATGTATGTTATGTTTTGTTTTACTTCATATGTTTATATGTTTCATATGTTGTTTGTTTAATTTAAGACAAAAAAAAAATTAAATGAATGAGAGGTAAAACTTGAGGGGGTAGGGACAAATAAGTAAATACTTCAGCCTACTCCTTTTCAAACAAATAATGGAATGATATTTTGTAATGATTGTGAAGGCACATGTTTGAAATGTTTGAAATAAAAATGAACTGAACTGAAATTATTATTGTTGCTTCCAAAACATATAGCGTATGCTGTATCAGCATAAATGAGCCATCTTTGTTATGCAGTCCTTTAGTTAAGCTAATCAGAAAGTGATCCATATCCTGAACAACAGATAGAAAATGGAAGACAGCGCCCCCTCCTGGGTTAGGAGGGGGCGCCTAACCCCCCGCCTTATATGATTTACTCATGAAAGTGGCCACTTTCATGAGTAAATCATATAAGTTTTTACTATTTCTTTTCCATATGGGTAACCTCAGCCATCGCACCAAAGCACCAATATATATACATATATTTCTAATATACTTTACAATATAAAAAAATCCTCTATTTAAATGTAAAAGTAAGTAAAATTTGAATAGCCTGGTATCTGTAGTATATTTATGTGCAACAAGTTGAACCATATCTAACCTCTGTGTCATCCAGATGTAATTACTAGCATGTTATCAGACACAAAACTGAGAAACGTGTTAATTCTCTCCTGAAATTAATCACATTGCAATTAATATAAGTAACTTATAATCTCCAAAAGTTTATTCTGTTCATCTGGACGTAGCGTCAAACAGAATCAACTTTTGGAGATTTACTTACCTGGATCATTGAGAATTGAGAATTATAAGTTATAAGACTGTTTCTGCTATCGATACAATTTGTGTTGTTAATCCTGAATGATTCACGGTGACATTGTGTGGACAACAGCAGGCGTCACTCTGATGACTCTGAGGTTTGAACTGGGAAACTTACAGCAAACACTTTGCCTTAGCTCTCTCCTTCTTTATCATCTGTCTCCATCTCTGAGTGAACTTAGCTCTCTGTCTTTTCTCTCCCTGTCAAATCAGCAGCCAGACTTTAGCTGCAGCACACTGTGAGACAAACTGTTTGCTGATGTTGGCTGAGCTCATTGAAACGCTGCTTTCAGATGACCTGACACTTAAAATCGTCGCTCCCTTCATGCTCGCTCCTCTTCTGTAGAGCTAGCTAGATGCTGACCACAGCCTATGACACCTGCAGTCGTTCTGCTGTTGTGCCAAAACACAAAACGACACACAAAAAATCACAGCTAACGGCAGCTAACTGCAGCTAACGGCAGCTAACTGCAGCTGCAGCTGCAGAAAAAGAGAAAGGCGTTCAGAAGCGGAGACAGGGACTGCTACAGAGAGGCCAAGTACAGGTTCACTAAAGAAGTGGACATTGCTAAACATCAGCACTCTGAGAAGATGCAGCAGCAGATCTCAGAGAATGACTCGGCCTCTGTGTGGAAAGGTTTTAGGAATATCACCAACTACAAGCCTAAAACCCCCCACTCCACTGATGACTTGCTCTTGGCCAACACCCTCAACGACTTCTACTGCCGTTTTGACGAGCCATCAGGCAGCCTTCACACCTCCAACGGCCCCAACAATAGAGACACTTTGGACACTCATTCCCCCACCTCTCCCCCCTCCATAGAGCCATCACCACCTTCAAACTGTTCACCTACAACACCCCCCTCCTCACCCCACACAAAAGAGGATTTCACACCACCTCCTCCCACCACAACTCTTCATATTCATGAAGCAGATGTGAGGAAGCAGTTTAAGAGTCTGAATGCTCGGAAAGCTCCCGGCCCAGACGGTGTGTCTCCTGCCACCCTCAGACACTGTGCAAACGAGCTGGCCCCAGTGTTTTCTGGCATTTTCAACTCCTCACTGCAGGCATGTCATGTGCCTGCCTGCTTCAAGTCCTCCACCATAATCCCTGTCCCCAAGAAACCTAGGATCACTGGACTAAATGACTACAGACCCGTGGCTCTGACATCTGTGGTCATGAAGTCTTTTGAGCGCCTGGTTCTCTCCCATCTCAGGACCCTCACGGCCCCCCTCCTGGACCCCCTGCAGTTTGCATACAAAGCCAACAGGTCTGTAGACGACGCCATCAACATGGCCCTACACTTCATCCTGCAGCATCTGGACTCCCCAGGAACCTACGCCAGGATCCTGTTTGTGGACTTCAGCTCTGCCTTCAACACCATCCTTCCAGACCATCTCCGAGGCAAGCTTTCCCAGATGAATGTGCCTGATCCCATCTGCCGGTGGATCATTGACTTCCTGACGGACAGGAAGCAGCATGTGAGGCTGGGAAAGAATGTCTCGGACTCCCGGACCATCAGCACCGGCTCCCCTCAGGGCCGTGTTCTTTCTCCTCTGCTCTTCTCCCTGTACACCAACTGCTGCACCTCCACCCACCAGTCTGTCAAGCTAATCAAGTTTGCAGATGACACCACCGTCATTGGACTCATCTCGGACGGGGATGAGTCTGCCTACAGGAGGGAGGTTGAACGTCTGGTGTCCTGGTGCAGCCACAACAACCTGGTGCTGAATGCCCAGAAGACAGTGGAGATTATTGTGGACTTCAGGAAGCACACAGCCCCACTCCCCCCCATCATCCTGACTGACACCCCCATCACCTCTGTGGACTCATTCCGCTTCCTGGGTACCACCATCACCCAGGACCTGAAGTGGGAGCCCACCATCACCTCCGTCATCAAGAAAGCCCAGCAGAGGATGTACTTCCTGAGGCAGCTGAAGAAATTCAACCTGCCAACACGGACGATGATGCAGTTCTACACTGCAATCATCGAGTCCATCCTCACCTCCTCCATCACCGTGTGGTACGCTGGAGCCACTATCAGGGACAAACAGAGACTGCAGCGTGTTGTGCGCTCTGCTGAGAAGGTGATTGGCTGCAGACTCCCATCTCTGCAGGACCTGTACACCTCCAGGACACTGGGGCGTGCAGCTCGGATCTCAGCTGACCCTTCTCACCCTGGACACAGTCTGTTTGACCTGCTCCCCTCAGGCAGGAGGCTCCGGTCCATTCGCACCAGAACCTCTCGCCATAAGAACAGTTTCTTCCCCTCTGCTGTTGGACACATGAACAATAACCACATGACTGTTCCCACCACTAACACATGACCCTACGCTGTGTTCACTGCATCATTCCATGTTTGGCACTGATCACCACCTGCACTCATGTATATATCTTTCAACGTAGCACTTTCAATTCTTATTCTTACTTTAATTTTTTCATGTCTATTTAAGCGCAATTTATGACAGTATGTTTGCACTGAAGCACCGCAGCAATTTCCTAATGTTGTAAACCTGCTCAACATTTGGCAATAAAACCCTTTCTGATTCTGATTCTGATTCTGATTCTAACGGCAGCTAACTGCAGCACACGATTTTGCCTTTTTCATCTGTTTTTATGCCACATGTATTAATAATATTTATTATAAATATATGAACAGGATTTCCACTCATGTGTTTCTGCTTCGGTTTAAATCAGTTTGATGTTTGAAGGTCATGATGACGTGAAATAATAACTTACCTCAAATGTGTTAAACCAAAAGTAACGAGCCTGCTTTGAAAATGCGAGAAGTAAAAAGTGCAAACATTACTGTAAAATTTAGGAATTAAAAGTAAAAAGTCCAAAAAACAATTACTCGAGTAAAGTACACACACCTGAAAATGCTACTTAAGTACAGTAACAGAGTATTTGTACTTTGTTACGTCCCACCTGTGGACATCATTGATGTATAGCCTGAGAACAAACAGAGTCCATATTTGAACCATGTGCTCAGAGATGATGAAGAGCATCACTGCTGAACATAAACACAACCAAACACCGTCCACGTTGTTGTTTTCAATAAAGTTACGATTCTGTGGGGGCTGGCTTTGAGTGGAGGTTTGGAAAAGCGGCATGACTGCAGAGTGTTGGAGGGTTTGACAGAAAATGGATGTGCTCCCTCTCTTTGGATCGCTCTTCATGTCGTTTCTCCTTCTTCATCTCCATCTGAGCGAGGCCACCCTGGCAGATGGTAATTATGACTTCCTGTCAGCCTTTCTTCTTTCCGTGTCTCCGTCATTAAAGCCAGACCTGACAATTAGCCTTCAGTCCTCCCACAGCTTTCATCTTTCCTCGAACCTTATTTCTGTCAGAGGGGCTTCTTCTGTTGCTGGATTCCAAATTTTGGATGTGAAAATGAGCCTTGCTGTCACGTCCACCCACAGAGGGCTTCTGGGTAACGCAGTTCAAAGCGGACTGACAGGACTCAGATCTGCTGAACAGGAAAAACCCTCCGTCGGTGTGTGACTGCTTCATGAGTTTGTATCAATCAAACAGTTTTAATATTCACAATAATGTCACACCCATGTGACACACGTGTCAGCATCCTTGGTCCTCGTCCTCTCTCGGCATAGAACAGCATAGTCCCCTCTTTGGGATTTCCCTGTTAGCCCCGTGTCTCCATCCCGGAGAAATGGAGCTCCAAATCAGTCGAAGAATCGACATCCTGGTCGCGCTCCGTCAGCCATGTCTTGGAAAAAGTCATCACGCAGCTGTCCCTGAAGTGTCACTGGAATCGAACGTTCCCTGGAGTAAAAAACACAGAAAAACAAACTTAGGACTCCAAGCTGTCATTCACTGCTGTGTGACGGCCATCCCATCATGTGACCTCAGTGATTGTATGGGGTCACATGATTGTCGGGTTTTCTCTGTTTCCTTTTTGTTATCGTAGGGTGTGAGGGAACTGTTGTTTGTGTTGTGATTGTACAAATCAAACTGAAATGTAAACTCAGGCTTCAGAAAAGTTCTTTTTGTTTTTCTGAACAATTAAGAGCGAGCGGAGCCTTCACGGCGCCTTCACGGAGCCTTCACGGAGCCTTCACGGCGCCTTCACGGAGCCTTCACGGAGCCTTCACGGCGCCTTCACGGCGCCTTCACGGAGCCTTCACGGCGCCTTCACGGCGCCTTCACGGCGCCTTCACGGCGCCCTCAGCAGGCTCCATGAGAACAAGCCATCGTTTTCTTTACTGAAAGAACAAACACAGAGCAAAGAAGACGTTCACTTTGACTACAACAGAAACATCTTTACAGAAAACAGCTGATCTGACACATCACGAGTAAAGACAAATGAAGCAGAATCCTCTCTTTGCTCGGACCCTGCGGTGATTTCATCAATCTGCATCACGTCTGCTCTGCTTCACTGCTGCAGTGAAGTCAGTGCCACATACCTGACGTGTCCTTCTCTGGGCTCGCTCACCCATACATCAGCAGTCAGGGTCAGAGGTCACCAGCATCTGGTTATCACCTGGCAGGGCCAGCAGTAGCTGACCAATCACCAACAAGGTTAAATGTGCTGACAGCTGTAAAGCTGTAATACCCAACAGATATGAAGAGAGAACAGAAAACAGCCTGAAGCTAACTCAGCGGCGTGACCAGCTGTCAAAGGTCCCATCAACATGAACTAAATCCAAATCCAACTGATTTATATAGCACATTTAAAAACAGAAAGTTTGCTGTACAGAAACAAAGGAGTGAAACACAAGATACAACCACTGACAACAACTCAGCCAATCGGCCAAAATCACTCCACATGGACCATGCATCCTTCACCTCCATAAAAACGTCATCAAGGTCGCGGAAAAGTGGGGTTTCTAAGGACGTAGGAAAAGAGAAGAGCTGAGAATTGAAACTGCCTTTCAGTCATCTCACCTTAAAGACGTGACACCGGATGTCCACTATGTTGAAACTCACCACATGTTGAACCTCGTTGTTTTATGGAGGTCGTGTAAACGAGAACAGGCTCTGACAACAAGAAGGAAGATTTAGCATCAGGTTTGCTGAAGCGGCGCAGAGTCAGTTTGTGCCTGTGCAGAGTATGAGGATTTCTGCTCACAGCAGAATATTTAAGTGAGTAATAAGAACGAGCGCGTGGATGCTCAGAGCTGTCCTCAGTGACGACAGCGAGCCCACTTATTGCGTATAAAGCGTAAAATCAATCTGATTTTCTGATATTTTTGCTTTTTGACCCAAACTAACTCTTTCCCTCCTGTTTAGGATTTCTGTGACTGCAGCCTCTCCGTTCTGCAGACCAAGCAGCTGTTATTATGGCCACCACGCTGATGCCTCCAGGTCTCCCAGTGAGGAACCTTCATGAGCAAACTGGGCTGTTGGAGCGCACCGCCTGCACGCACCTGGAAGCAGGTGAAGCTCTGTCAGAAGTCTCTGCTGTTACCCAGAGGCAGATGGCTTTTTGCAGGTTGAAAGCCCCCTCACATGTTTTAATGCTGCTTCTTTACTGCATGGCTCTTTGTTGGGGTAAAATGTTCACTCCTTTAGCTCCAAACTCCCCCCAAAACATACAAGAAGACTGAGAAACACGTAATGTGACCCCATAAATGAATTGCGTAAACTGCAATAACATGAGTAACATGCTCATGAGGCCATGAAGCAATGACTCCTAACATGAAATGATGAAAAACATGTATCACTGAACTGATCATTACAGTAATAATTAGCTGCGGCTCGTCTGGGTTTGCATTTCGCTGGACGCTCGGGCTGTAAGCGAGGTTTAGTCTCACGAATCTGAGGCCGCTCCTTCGGGACTCGCAGCCTCAGCATCACCTCCATCTGGAATGTAACCACCTATTTGTGCAGCGTTGGTGATCCTGGTGGGATTTGAACCCTTGACCCTGGCGGTGTCACCGTCTCGCTTCTAGCCTCACACCTTCGCTCTGTGAGTCCACAGGTGCAAAGAAAGCAGCTGCTGGTCCCCTCACCGCATTCAGCCGTTTCCCCCCTTGAAACATCGCTCTTTGAGATATTTTTTAATGAACTGACAAAAAGCCGTTTTTACCCCCAGTGAAGAATGTGAAACATGTGCAATAAGAGGTAGAGAACTACAAACTCTGTACAGTTTTGTTTTCCCTTGTATATAGAAAACAGTACGATTACCCCACTCCGGACTTTATTTATACCCTTCTGTTTTCTCTGTCTTTATATTGTTATATTGTTAAAGTGTGATTTGACTTGGAAAGCTCTGCACAAGAATTCCAGTGTGCATGGACTGTTGGTCCTGTGTGCAAATGGCAAAATAAAAAATCTTGAATCTTGAAGAAGACTCTGCATTTGGATCTAATCCAGCACACCTGAGGAGGGCAGCGGACACAAATGATTGATGAGTTACTGTGTCTGATCGTGAAAAGTGTGGGAAGAGGCACAAAGGCACTGTGGAAAAGTCACAGTCTGCTGACATGAGTGTTTCGAGTGCCGTGTGTGACTGAAGAGGACTGTTGTTCCTGGGATCCCTGGACCCCGTCTCCCCTGCACATTCTGTAAATATATATGCATGTATGTATATATGTGTATATGCATGTATGTATATATGTATATATGCATGTATGTATATATGTGTATATGCATGTATGTATTAGAGATGGCACGATACCACTTTTTTATGTCCGATACCGATATCATAAATTTGGATATCTGCCGATACCGATATGAATCCGATATAGTGTTTTTTTAATCAATAAAACTGTTTTTTAAATATCTTGCTGCATTTTGTATAAGTTCATACTCAAGTTTAAAACAACAACTACACTAAAGCTATTCTGTTATACCTGTATGCAAAAAAAAATATTTCATAGTTCAGCAATACTGATCAATCTAATAAACTTAAACCTACACCATCCTCCCTATTCTGGTATTTTAAAGAGTACTTAGCGTAAATATTAAGCAACCTAACTAATAGGGTTCCAACTCCCAGCAACAACAAAAATAAATAAATAAAAAATAGGGAACCACCCCTCACGCTCCACCTCATGATGCTTAATCGACGTAATCAACCTTAATTTGATGCAGTGTGAAAAAAAATGCACAGAAATCAATTATTTTTCAAGAAATATTAAATAGATTCAACATCTTTCTTCAGCAAAATTGCAGACTGCACAGATGGTACCTTCCCAAAGGAAAAAGTACTATAGCTTACTAGGGTATATATATTAGACTTAATAGTTACTATATACAGTAATTGACTTCTATTCATTTTGCATCAAATTAAAACTTTGGGTGTCAGATAATTATTTATTAAAAGCTCGACATTTTAAATGAGAATAAGAAAGAAAAGTATGTCTTTGTGCCCCTTTTCCCTGTTAATGCCCTATCGGCCCCCCTGGCTAAACTTTGCTAGATCCGCCCCTGCACAGTTACCAGCCGTCAGCTACGTAGAAAAAGATCCTGGTGTAGAAAGTAATATTAAATAAATTCTAACAACAGCTGATCAAGCTTAAACGTGCTGCTGTTGTTCAGCCGCTGGTTTCCTCTTTCTGGTGCAAAGTGGGCCAAAAACAAACTAGAGACACGGACTCGCGACAGAAAAGCCAATCAGCTGATCGTTAAGCAGTTTCATGATTGAAGTAGCAGCAGGAGAGGCAGTCGTTTGTTAAGCTTAACGCAGGAATGCTTTACAAACATTCAGAGATGGACTTACACACTTGCTTTACTTCTCTCGGGATAACTTTGTCGGAGATGAAATGCCGGGTTGCTAGCGAAGCTCCAAATGCTATCCAGACCACCACAGGTCCCGCATGCCACAGCCGCTCTATCACGTGATGCATACTGCTCCGACGTGCTAACGTTCTGAGGTGAGTTACGGCGTGTTGCAAGTTTTGTGAGGTGCTTTCGTGATATTTAATGGATCGGATTACATTTTTAATTTTTCTCCGATATCCGATCCAGTAATTTAGGTCAGTATCGGACCGATACCGATACGTAATATCTGATCGGTCCATCTCTAGTATGTATATATGTGTATGTGCATGTATGTATATATGTGTATATGCATGTATGTATATATGTGTATGTGCATGTATGTATATATGTGTATATGCATGTATGTATATATGTGTATGTGCATGTATGTATATATGTGTATATGCATGTATGTATATATGTGTATGTGCATGTATGTATATATGTGTATGTGCATGTATGTATATATGTGTATGTGCATGTATGTATATGTGTATATGCATGTATGTATATATGTGTATATGCATGTATGTATATATGTGTATGTGCATGTATGTATATATGTGTATATGCATGTATGTATATATGTGTATATGCATGTATGTATATATGTGTATATGCATGTATGTATATATGTGTATGTGCATGTATGTATATATGTGTATATGCATGTATGTATATATGTGTATATGCATGTATGTATATATGTGTATATGCATGTATGTATATATGTTTATATGCATGTATGTATATATGTGTATATGCATGTATGTATATATGTGTATATGCATGTATGTATATATGTGTATGTGCATGTATGTATATATGTGTATATGCATGTATGTATATATGTGTATGTGCATGTATGTATATATGTGTATATGCATGTATGTATATATGTGTATATGCATGTATGTATATATGTGTATGTGCATGTATGTATATATGTGTATGTGCATGTATGTATATATGTGTATGTGCATGTATGTATATATGTGTATATGCATGTATGTATATATGTGTATGTGCATGTATGTATATATGTGTATGTGCATGTATGTATATATGTGTATATGCATGTATGTATATATGTGTATGTGCATGTATGTATATATGTGTATATGCATGTATGTATATATGTGTATGTGCATGTATGTATATATGTGTATATGCATGTATGTATATATGTGTATATGCATGTATGTATATATGTGTATGTGCATGTATGTATATATGTGTATGTGCATGTATGTATATATGTGTATATGCATGTATGTACAGTGGGGCAAAAAAGTATTTAGTCAGCCACCGATTGTGCAAGTTCCCCCACTTAAAATGATGACAGAGGTCAGTAATTTGCACCAGAGGTACACTTCAACTGTGAGAGACAGAATGTGAAAAAAAATCCATGAATCCACATGGTAGGATTTGTAAAGAATTTATTCGTAAATCAGGGTGGAAAATAAGTATTTGGTCACCTCAAACAAGGAAAATCTCTGGCTCTCACAGACCTGTAACGTCTTCTGTAAGAAGCTTTTCTGTCCCCCACTCGTTACCTGTATGAATGGCACCTGTTTGAACTCATCATCTGTATAAAAGACACCTGTCCACAGCCTCAAACAGTCAGACTCCAAACTCCGCCATGGCCAAGACCAAAGAGCTTTCGAAGGACACCAGGAAAAGTATTGTAGACCTGCACCAGACTGGGAAGAGTGAATCTACAATAGGCAAGCAGCTTGGTGTGAAAAAATCAACTGTGGGAGCAATCATCAGAAAATGGAAGACATACAAGACCACTGATAATCTCCCTCGATCTGGGGCTCCACGCAAGATCTCATCCCGTGGGGTCAAAATGATCATGAGAACGGTGAGCAAAGATCCCAGAACCACACGGGGGGACCTGGTGAATGACCTGCAGAGAGCTGGGACCAAAGTAACAAAGGTCACCATCAGTAACACACTACAACGGCAGGGAATCAAATCCCGCAGTGCCAGACGTGTTCCGCTGCTGAAGCCAGTGCATGTCCAGGCCCGTCTGAAGTTTGCCAGAGAGCACATGGATGATACAGCAGAGGATTGGGAGAATGTCATGTGGTCAGATGAAACCAAAGTAGAACTTTTTGGTATAAACTCAACTCGTCGTGTTTGGAGGAAGAAGAATACTGAGTTGCATCCCAAGAACACCATACCTACTGTGAAGCATGGGGGTGGAAACATCATGCTATGGGGCTGTTTTTCTGCCAAGGGGACAGGACGACTGATCCGTGTTAAGGACAGAATGAATGGGCCATGTATCGTGAGATTTTGAGCCAAAACCTCCTTCCATCAGTGAGAACTTTGAAGATGAAACGAGGCTGGGTCTTCCAACATGACAATGATCCAAAACACACCGCCCGGGCAACAAAGGAGTGGCTCCGTAAGAAGCATTTGAAAGTCCTGGAGTGGCCTAGCCAGTCTCCAGACCTCAACCCCATAGAAAATCTGTGGCGGGAGTTGAAAGTCCGTGTTGCTCGGCGACAGCCCCAAAACATCACTGCTCTCGAGAAGATCTGCATGGAGGAATGGGCCAAAATACCAGCTACTGTGTGTGCAAACCTGGTAAAGACCTATAGTAAACGTTTGACCTCTGTTATTGCCAACAAAGGTTATGGTACAAAGTATTGAGTTGTATTTTTGTTATTGACCAAATACTTATTTTCCACCCTAATTTACCAATAAATTCTTTACAAATCCTACCATGTGGATTCATGGATTTTTTTTTTCACATTCTGTCTCTCACAGTTGAAGTGTACCTCTGGTGCAAATTACTGACCTCTGTCATCATTTTAAGTGGGGGAACTTGCACAATCGGTGGCTAACTAAATACTTTTTTGCCCCACTGTATATATGTGTATATGCATTCTATGTATATATGTGTGCATCACTTGGTGTGACTTTTGTAAATAAACTGTTGAACGTGCTTCCTGAGTCCGGGCTTCAGTTCCTGCACTGTGAAAAGTAAAGCTGTGTAAGTTCTCTAAAACCGTTTCTGTGAACACTAAGTTTGACATCAAAGAATATAATTTCTATAAAACTTTTATTTGTACGCTTTGACTGTGTCAGATGTTCATAAAACATTTATTACTATGTTATAACAACACACAAAGCATTCATATTTGCCAAATAAAGCTACAACATGGGGCTACAGATGATAATAAATTAGGAGCCATTTAGAGCCAAATGAGCTGAACTTCCATCACTTCCTTTAACATGTGACGTCTGCATGATTTACTTCTTTAATCTCCACATATCGAGGAGTTTCTCCAAATGTGTTCGTCTCTTTGTCAGTCAGGGTGATTTTACAGCTCAGGTAAAAAAAAAGTCGGACAGGAAGTGAACTGACAGGAAGTGAACTTTAACAGTTCCGTTTGAGTCTTGCTTAGATGATGTGAACCACCTCATGGATTTTCCTTCTTGTATTATGGATTGACCTGATTGTAAATCACTTGTAACTTTAGTCTTACAAATGTATGCAGAAGCAGCTTCTCACACCTTAAACTACATCGTGCTGCAGCAAACTCAATTACTAATTCTTCTGGGATCTGATGGTCAAACTTTTCAAAGGTGTGGAGTAAAAGACCTTTTCTGTGATGATGCAGATGTTGTGACCAAGAATCTGACAGCTTTGATAGTAGTAACAGTGTCTTAGACGTTAACGCTAGTTTTACAAACACATTCTTCTTCATGTCTGTTTACGTGATTTTTATGGACAAAGTGATTTTAAATCATACAACCATCATCTAACTTTGCTCTGTCTTGATGCATGTTCAGTCATTCAGGTAGGTAAATCCAGTGTCAGTGTCAGCTGACTGCAGGCTTCAACCTTATAAACAGCACATTTGCATAATGACTGAAACCAGCAGCACTGAATGAACAAAGGCTGGGAGGTCAGTTTATGGTTGTCATGACCACTGATCAACAACCATTGACCAATAACCATGAGTCACAGAGAGTTGGGGAATGGCTGCAATCACAGCATTGTAAGATGGTGAAGGATGCACCCTTAGGCCCCTCCTCCATTCAGAGATGGTCTTTCCCTTTTCACGTAAATGGCCTCCTTGACTCCTCCCTCAAACCAGCGTTCCTCCCTGTCCAGGATGTTACATCCTCATCCTTGAAAGAGTGTCCACTGGCCTGTAGGTGTAAATAGACTGCAGAGTCCTGGCCTGACGAGGTGGCTCTTCTGTGTTGTAGCCAGAGGTTGTTTGGTTTCCCTGATGTATAAATCCTGGCAATTCTCCTGCACTTAGATTAGATTAGATTAGATTAGATTAGATTAGATTAGATTAGATAAAACTTTATTAATCTCTCGGGTGGGTTCCTCCGGGAAATTCGGTTTCCAATAGCACAGCACCGACAGAAGTTACAGAATGTAAGCAGAAATATATCATATATACACACATATGAATACAGAGACAGATACAGAGACAGCCTCCACCACTCTCAGCACTGGAGCCCCCCAGGGGTGTGTTCTGAGCCCCCTGCTGTACTCTTTGTACACATATGACTGCGTGGCCACTACCAGCTCCACCACCATCATCAAGTTTGCTGACGACACCGTCGTGGTGGGCCTGATCTCTGATAACAACGAGACGGCCTACCTGAAGGAGATTAGGAATCTGGAGAACTGGTGCCAGAGGAACAACCTCCTTCTAAACGTCAGTAAGACAAAGGAGCTGATAGTGGACTTCAGCACTAAGCAGGAGAGGAACTACCAGACCCCCGTCATCAACGAGTGCCCAGTGGAGAGAGTGGACAGCTTCAAATACCTCGGAGTTCACATCACGCAGGACCTGTCATGGTCCTGTCACATCAACACCGTGGTGAAAAAGGCCCGACAGCGTCTCTACCACCTCAGACGCTTGAGAGACTTCCAACTGCCCTCCAAGGTGCTCAGGAACTTTTACTCGTGCACCATAGAGAGCATCCTGGCGGGAAACATCTTAACCTGGTTCGGGAACAGCACCATGCAGGACAGACGAGCTCTACAGAGGGTTGTGCGGTCAGCTGAGCGCACCATCCGCTCCGAGCTCCCTGACCTGCACTCAATCTACAGCAGGCGGTGCTGGACCAAGGCCAGGAAGATGGTGAAGGACCTCAGCCATCCCAACAACAGACTGTTCTCTCTGCTGAGGTCAGGAAAGCGATTCCGCTCCCTGAAGACCAACACAGAGAGACTGAGGAGGAGCTTCTTCCCGCAGGCGATACGGTCTCTCAATCACACCACCACACAGTACTGACCCACACATATGGTTCTTACACACACACTGGACCTTCTGGACATTGTTTTCACTTCATTACTTAAATCACGCTGCTGTTATTGTGTATATATTTATTTATATTTCTTCATACAGGGATAGCTCAGTAGGTAGAGTGGTTGCCCCATGATCGGAAGGTCGGGGGTTCGATTCCCCTTAACAGCTACCCTGAGGTACCCCTGAGCAAGGTACCGTCCCTACACACTTCTCCCCGGGCGCCCAATGGCTGCCCACTGCTTCACTGAGTGAATGGGTTAAATGCAGAGAGCAATTTCCCCACGGGGCTCAATAAAGTACAATAATGTACACACTTTCTTCTTCTACATTCTTATATAGTTCTATATTGTGTATTTTGTTGTACAGTTATTTTATTTTCAACTTTAATTTATATATTTTATCTTATTCTTTCCCGGTTAAATTTACCCTTCATTCTAATTTGTGTTGTACAGTTATTTCATTTTTAACCTTAATTTATATTTTATTCCTTCCTAGTTAAATTTACCCTTTTTAATTTTTCATATTTATTTCCTATCTTATTCATAGCCTCTTTTTTTAGGTCACGAGCAGTTGTCCAAGCATTTCACTACATATCGTACTGTGTATGACTGTGTACGTGACAAATAAAAATTTGAATTTGAAATACAGAGACAGACAAATACAGAGCATACAAAGGGATAAATAGAACAAATAGGAATAACAGTACAAGGGAATTGCACATTTCAGGTGTTGTGAGTCTATTGCATCGTTGGATATTAACAAAAGTATTGCACAAAAGGTATTGCACAGTGAGGTGAAGAGGCACTACAGCGCAGTTGTCCCCCTCCTTTGTCCCCCTGTCTCCCCTCCCTCTCCCCTCCAGAGAGGAGTTAAACAGTCTGATGGCGTGTGGGACAAAGGAGTTTTTAAGTCTGTTAGTTCTTGTCTTGGGGAGAAGTAACTTGTCACTGAACAGACTCTTCTGGTTGCTTATGGCCGTGTGCAGAGGATGCCCAGCATTGTTCATAGTGTCCAGCAGTTTCTTTAATGTCCTTTTCTCTGCCACTGTCACCAGAGTGTCCAGCTTCACGCCGACCACAGAGCTAGCCTTCCTGATCAGTTTCTCCAGCCTGCATGAGCCCGAGGTTTGGTATAACCAGAATATAGCTATCTATCCCCATAAACTTTATAGTGGTTTATTTCTGATAATAAACATTAAATATTATAATATCCTGCTTTGGGCAGAAAAGGAAAAAGATGAATTAATTATTTTACGTTATGCACAAAATATAATGGTGCATGTTTTCAATAGGGCAGTCTGTATCTGTGAAAGTGTTGATCTGCTCATTACATCACACTTTAACACTGTTTTCTTTCAGAACTTCGATTATTTCCTCCAGTTTGTTATTGTCCTGTTACACAAGTTTCAGGGTAATATTACTCAACTGTAACCACTGTTGCTACCATGATATTACTTGGATGTTACATGGTTATTACTTTGGTAAATGACCACATTGTTACACTCTTGTTTCCCCTTGTTACCCTTCTATTACCGCTTTATTACCACGTCATTACCAAGCTGTAATACAAAGTGCTAGCGTAAATGTGAAAGTAGATGACCGGCTGTTTTTGGTCTCTGGGTGACTCTTCATCCCGCTCATGGTTGCAGCACCAGCTCATCACTTCATGGACTGTATAAGTTTGCAGAGACACTGCAGAGTCGTGAGCAGAGAGAGGCCGATTGTCCTGATTTTAGATGCAGAGGCGGAGCATCCACACCGGCCATCCAAACAGACTTTTGACACGAAGCGCCCTAATTTGGTCTTTTAACTCGGCTGGTCCTGTTGGGCTGAAGGAAACCCAGAAAAGTGAGCTGGGTTTGCTGTTCTCGCTGAATCTCTCCTCTAACCCACGAACTCAAGTCACAGATATTTGAAAACCCTGAAGTTGGCTTTAGTAACTCCAGTTTTCACACAGAAATAGCAAAACGTGGAGAAGAATGGAGGGATTACTGACGATTAAGAAGCCAGCGAGTAATCCACCGACGGGCCACGACTCCATCGCTCTGCTTGCCCGACAAAAGCCTCCAAAATCCCCCCGAAAAAGAAAAAACAACTTCACTTCAAACAGCTGCTGTGAATGGCAGAAGAAAGCCTCCTCCTCCTTCAAAACCGCTTAGCAGGAAGCCTGAAAATAAACTGGGCCATGCGAACACGAGGCCTCGAATTCCCTGCGTATCTCAGCTGCCTCCCGATTGAGCGTCGATGGGATAATAACGCAGATCTGTCACGGCGCCGGCGTCCTGGGGATAAATCTTCAGAGGTGCAGGTGCTGACGGCGCTGCTGAAAACAGCATTGTGTTTCTGTCAGATGCTTTCTGCTCACGAGCAGCTTCGGCTTTTCCCAGCTGCTCGTGCAGCTGCAGGTGACGGCTGCAGGGCGCCGCTCACCTGCTCGTGCAGCTGCAGACGAGCAGGTGACGGCTGCAGGGCGCCGCTCCTCCATCACCACTTTTATGCTCACTGTCCTCCGCACTTACACTGAGTTTGATTTATAGCTGCTCAGTTTTCTTGGACTTTCCTAAAGTAGCTCTTTATCATTGGGTGAAAGAGGCTGTATTAGCCCCTCCCCCTCGAAAGAAGCTTACTTCTGATTGGCTGCCCTTCACAAACAGGACTCACAGCAGTGAGGGGGCAGTAGCAGCAGTCAGCACCAGCCTCTGCAGTTTGTTAAATAAATACTACTCACATAGTCACTCTGACTCTGACCAGCAGGATGATCCTGTGAACCAGAGACTGTGAGGCGATAATAAAACACAGTCACAGGTGTATGAGCAGACGTCTCCCATGACGCCTGAAGGTGGCGCTGTAAAGCCAGAGTTTGGTTTTGACATTATAAGATTATAACATTAAGAATCTGTTTCCTGAGTCACAGCGGTTACTGACATCCTCATGAACTCTGCTGATCCAGGATCTGTTTTCCTGATCTGACCAGCAGGTGAAACCTGAACTCCTTCAGCGTGACTTTAACGTGACGTAAAACATTTGTTTGAATTTGCTGCTCGCGCTTTGACCCGCTTGCCTCAACGTCTCACTCGTTTGAGTGAAGTTTCCATCAGAGAGCAGCCGAGCCAATCAGCTGAGTGCAAACAGAGCGAGAGATAAAGGAGGAGGACAAAGAGGAGGTGAATCTAATTTACTTGTCTGAGCAGCAGCACGGTGAACACACAGACGAACGGCCGACAGAGCGAACGACGGCCGTCTGAGGTCCAGGAGGCTGCGTTTGAATTTAATCAGCCTGGGCTTTGATATCAGCAGGTGAAAGTCATTTCAAACTTCACGCGGCTGCTTTGTCTTTCAGATTATGATTACTGTCTGATTATGAAGAGCTCCTCTGTCAGAGGCCAGCGCAGGTTTTAACTCAAACTGTCAAAATGGAAATGCACAGATTTAAGCTGCTGGAGTTTCTCCTGCAGCTCACATCTCTGCACAAACTCTGGAACAGCAAACACCTATTGTTACTGCAGGCAGAGCAGGTCACCTACTGACTGGGAGGTTGGTAGTTTGATGCCTGACTGCTCACATCTTCAGGCCAACTTACCCTTGGGGCAAGGTACTGAACCCCAAGCTGAGCGTCAGTGTGTGAATGTGGGGTCGAAGGTCACATGGGCAGTAACAGAGGGGGGGGATTCAGACAAACAGCCAACATCAAGATCTGAACCCAGTGCTGTTCTGTTACAGGAACATCAGGAGTGTCCATAAGTCTGAGATCTCTGACCGAACCTGGATGGTTTACAGACGAACGCAGCGAGGACCTTTGAGTGAAAGCGCGAACAGGACGTTTGCTTCGTCCTCTGGCCATTCGGTCAACAAACACCATCACCTCCCCACCCACCAATCCGAGTGATTCTATTCTATTCTATTCTATGGAGCTGGAGACCTTCTAGACCTTCAGAGCAGGAAGTTTTATTGCTGCGGTCGGTTCATGAACAGTGTGGAGTCCTTCCAGGCTTTTTATGGCATCTCACTGTTTTAACTGTGCAGCTGTTGCTTTCTGCAGGAATCCGAGCCGCACTCGGAATCTGGGAGATTCGTCCAGTAAAGGAAAAGTGAGGACTACAGGGACGACGGCCCCATCGGCAGATCCTCGCCCTCACCTGGAGAACTCTGGAGTTCAAAGAGACTCTGAGGTCAGAGGAGGTCAGAGAGTCACACAGGACTGAAGGCTCAGTCTGCACTCATAGCAAATGCATCTCAAAGCTCCTCAGTGGAGGAGGTGCAGGTGGAGTCTACAGGTGGAGGGAAACGGGAGCTTCTCTGCTGCCACCACAGCCTGCTGCAGGTGGGTGGATGTACCTCACACTGGAGCTGAGTGTGAAACTGTCTCAGTTTGACCTCACAGTGGATGTGTGGAGGTTCTTTAGTGCACCCCATCGGACAGATCAAAGACCTGCAGAGAGGTCAACAATTCAGATTTCTGTGAGTCCACTTTTAGGTCACAGATACATAAACAAACAAATAAGGGGTGGGGGTGTTTTCATAGATAGAGGACGGCTCGTTGGAAGTTTAAAAGTGTGAAAATCCCAAACCTCGGGAAGGTTTGGGATTTTCAGGAAGCAGGTTCAGGAAGCAGGCGTCGGTCCAGAGGTTTATTTGGGATTCATGGGGAGAAAGGTACGAGAGACAGGTCGGACTTGAACTGAATGGAGAAAACACAAGGACACGACCTTCAAAATAAAACAGGAAGTAAAAGGAAGGAGGACTATTATAACCTTCACATGCACGTGTACATGTACACACCCGGTGTACTTCAGCAGTAGCGCAGCACTGCACTCTTCCTTCAGTCTCACTTTAACTGACCCGTCGGTGGCCCCCCCCAGCTCTGCTCCGAGTGCACGCCGCTGCTCGGGTCACCGATCTGTATGCACCTGCAGGGGGCGCTGTCATGTTTTAAACTGTTTTTCTTTCATTTTTAAATGAAACATCTTTGATTTTACAGCCGTCAGCGCGATGAAGCCTCAGTCTGTTTCAGGCTCAGCTTCTCATCTGTAGCCAAATTCAAAAACCCTTCTTCACGATCTTCCTCCTCATCCTCTCCTCTCACTTCCTGCCACCTCCCTCCGTGTTTTCTCACACTGACCGTGTGTCGTTTCATCACCTCCTCCTCTCCTGGCCTTTCCTTTCATTTCTTATTCATGCTGTTTCAGCCTTTGATTCTGGTCCTGTCTGACTCCAGCTGTCAGCCGGACGGACAGAGGAGGCTGGAGGAGAGGATCACACTGAGATTGTACGCTTTAAAAAGAGAGCGAGCTGGAGGAGAGAATGAAAGAGTGTAAAGAAGTTTACTGTGGCTGCACTTCAAATCCAGCAACACAGAGATGCTGCAGAAGAAAGAAAACAAGCTCAGGATGAAACAGTGCTGGGATCTTGTTCCTGATCCCGTCTGAAAAACATCATGAATCCAAAGATCAACAGCTGCAAGGCCAAAGTGAAGAAGGCGGGAGAAATGTGAAAACCAGAGGTTCAGAGTTTATCAGCCTGCCGTTTGGACCTAAGCTCACATTTATGCATCAAACGGCCCTTTGTCTGTCTCTGTCATCACCTGAGCAACACGCTCGAAAGCCACGGACTCCAAACTGGACTCACTCAGGGACACATGACCGTCAGATTTACAGGTTGAAATACAAAACACTGGAGTAAAGGTGAACTCTGGTTTTAGCAGCACCTGGGTGGTGGAGCTGCTTTCCATCAGAAACTTTAACTGTGGCTTCCTGTTGGGTTACTGTGTCTTTGTGCAGCTCACCAGCAAACGTGTGTTTGTGTCATTTACAATTTCAATTTCCTGCAGATGTAAAACGTGGATATGTGAGTCCATATTTTTCTTATTATTGTGTGTGTGTGTGTGTGTGTATGTGTGTGTGTGTCTGTGTCTGTGTGTGTGTGTGCGCGCGCGTCGTGTGTGTGTGTGTGTGTATGTGTGTGTGTGTCTGTGTCTGTGTCTGTGTGTGTGTGTGTGCGCGCGCGTCGTGTGTGTGTGTGTGCGTGCATGCGTCTTGTGTGTGTGTGTGTGTGTGTGTGTGTGCGTGCATGCGTCTTGTGTGTGTGTGTGTGTGTGTGTGTGTGTGTGTGCGTGCATGCGTCTTGTGTGTGTGTGTGTGCGTGCATGCGTCTTGTGTGTGTGTGTGTGTGTGTGTGTGTGTGTGCGTGCATGCGTCTTGTGTGTGTGTGTCTGTGTGTGTGTGTGTGTGTGTGTGTGCATGCGTCTTGTGTGTGTGTGTGTGCGTACATGCGTCTTGTGTGTGTGTGTGTGTGTGTGCGTGAATGCGTCTTGTGTGTGTGTGTGTGTGTGTGTGTGTGCATGCGTCTTGTGTGTGTGTGTGTGTGTGCATGCGTCTTGTGTGTGTGTGTGTGTGTGTGTGCGTGCATGCGTCTTGTGTGTGTGTGTGTGTGTGTGTGTGTGTGCGTGCATGCGTCTTGTGTGTGTGTGTGTGTGTGTGCGTGAATGCGTCTTGTGTGTGTGTGTGTGTGTGTGTGCATGCGTCTTGTGTGTGTGTGTGTGCGTGCGTGCGTCTTGTGTGTGTGCGCGCGCGTCTTGTGCGTGTGTGTGCGCGCGTCTTGTGTGTGTCTGTGTGCGTGTCTTGTGTGTGTGTCTGTGTGCGCGTCTTGTGCGTGTGTGTGCGCGCGTCTTGTGCGTGTGTGTGCGCGCGTCTTGTGTGTGTGTGTGTGCGTGTCTTGTGTGTGTGTCTGTGTGCGCGTCTTGTGCGTGTGTGTGCGCGCGTCTTGTGTGTGTGTGTGTGCGTGTCTTGTGTGCGCGTCTTGTGTGTGTCTGTGTGCGCGTCTTGTGCGTGTGTGTGCGCGCGTCTTGTGTGTGTCTGTGTGCGTGTCTTGTGTGTGTGTCTGTGTGCGCGTCTTGTGTGTGTGTGTGTGCGCGTCTTGTGTGTGTGTGTGCGCGCGTCTTGTGTGTGTCTGTGTGCGTGTCTTGTG
This sequence comes from Astatotilapia calliptera, assembly GCF_964374335.1. Taxonomy (NCBI): domain Eukaryota; kingdom Metazoa; phylum Chordata; class Actinopteri; order Cichliformes; family Cichlidae; genus Astatotilapia; species Astatotilapia calliptera. The sequence goes on from NC_137442.1 coordinate 444,014, forward strand.
TGTGTGTGTGTGCGCGCGTCTTGTGCGTGTGTGTGCGCGCGTCTTGTGTGTGTGTGTGTGTGCGTGCATGCGTCTTGTGTGTGTGTGTGTGTGTGTGCGTGAATGCGTCTTGTGTGTGTGTGTGTGTGTGTGTGCATGCGTCTTGTGTGTGTGTGTGTGCGTGCGTGCGTCTTGTGTGTGTGCGCGCGCGTCTTGTGCGTGTGTGTGCGCGCGTCTTGTGTGTGTCTGTGTGCGTGTCTTGTGTGTGTGTCTGTGTGCGCGTCTTGTGCGTGTGTGTGCGCGCGTCTTGTGTGTGTGTGTGTGCGTGTCTTGTGTGCGCGTCTTGTGTGTGTCTGTGTGCGCGTCTTGTGCGTGTGTGTGCGCGCGTCTTGTGTGTGTCTGTGTGCGTGTCTTGTGTGTGTGTCTGTGTGCGCGTCTTGTGTGTGTGTGTGCGCGCGTCTTGTGTGTGTGTGTGCGCGCGTCTTGTGTGTGTCTGTGTGCGCGTCTTGTGCGTGTGTGTGCGCGCGTCGTGTGTGTGTGTGCGCGCGTCTTGTGTGTGTGTGTGTGCGCGTCTTGTGCGTGTGTGTGCGCGCGTCTTGTGTGTGTCTGTGCGCGCGTCTTGTGTGTGTCTGTGCGCGCGTCTTGTGCGTGTGTGTGTGCGTGCGTCATGTGTGTGTGCGTGCGTCTTGTGTGTGTGTGTGTGCGCGCGCGTCTTGTGTGTGTGTGTGTGTGTGTGTGCGTGCGCCCGGCAGCTGTAAACCTAGAAAATACTCCCATTAAGATGAGTCAGTCATGCAGGGTGGAGAGGAGAGGCTGCAGTGAGGAGGAGGAAGACAAACATCCTGTCAGGAGAGGAGGCGTCAGAGCCTGGAGCAGAGGGAGCGAGGAGGCGAATAGTGATGTGGCGTTGGGGCCGATCGGCCCCTCCTCGGCTGCGGGCGATGAAGAAGCTTCAGTCTGATTATCCCGAGTGATGACTGAAGGCGTATCTGCAGATCTGCTGAGAGGGAAGCTCAGAGCGCTTCACTGTGAATCATTAACTTCAAGGTTTCAGATTGAAAATCAATGAGGGGCTGCTTCAAAACCAAAACAGCTGTAAGAACAAAGAACCAGTGACTCCGTCAGCTACACCTCGATAGTCCAACGATGAATCCGAGAGCTGTGTGTGAGCCGCAGATGTGGGTGGGTGTTGGTGGAGTTCAGACTCGGTCACTGAGGTGGAAACACGTCTGAAACCATCAGCGTGAACGCAGCTCATTACTGCACCCACACAGGAAGCTCAGTCTCCACCACACACGTGTAGAAACACCTCCACCCCTTCGTCCCGTGGTCTGAGAGGAGCAGAGGGATGGGGCATAGTGCACATGGCAGAGGCTTCTGCAGGGACCAACATGTGCTGTCATCCTCATGAGCTCCAGCAGCACAGCTGCATAACTGAGGAAAGCCATCAGGCACATCTGGAGCTTGATGAAGCCAGAAACACAATAAAGGATCTGAACTCATCAGTTCATGATGCAGCTCAGTGGAACTTTTCATTTTTATCCATGTTTTAGGAACTTTTTCAGTAGTGTGGATGTAGTCAGTCTGTATTTAGCTGGAGAAAGGACAAAGTGATGTAGCCCGAGGAATACGACGTCTTTGCTGCCAGAGTCGACGTTCCCGGCGCTCACGCTAGATCAGACACTTCAGGCTCAGATCGATCCGGCAGGAAGCAAAAGCCTGACGTCTCACTAACATCCAGTCAGGAACACGAGGCTGTATCTGAATGTGTAGTTAAGGTTAGGCAGAAAGATCTAACACTGAAAAATGTAATAGTGCGTTTTAAAAACACGGAAACACTTCAGCCAGCCGACAGAGTCGTCACCCCGTCGGCTGCTGGGAGGAGCATCCTCGTGGAGCACAAAGTAATGAATCTTTCATGTAACGTCCTGTTTGTGCGGCCGTGTCACCTCAGCGTTCCTCACCATCGGTGGTTTTGTTGTACTCCTCTGGTTCATGCTGTACTGTCGCTCTTTTAAAGGTTAGCGTCATCACAGTTTGAGGTTTTTATTTCTGCATGTGTTTCCTCTCAGAAGGTCCAACCCGCCTTAACTGCCTCCACCTGTGTCTCATTTCCTGATCAGCCGTCTCTGTGAGCTTTCCTCTGTCAGTTCATCCAGCGCAGACATAACGGGCTGGGGAAAACACGGAATAAAACACGAGGGGAAACGAGGGCTCACAGATACACAGAGGGGCACACAGGGGTAAAAGTCACAAGGGGAAGTCAAATAAGGAACAAAATACAAAAATACATGAAACTAAGAATGCTGGGTCAACATGGCCCAGGATCATGACACTGGTTCGTTTCCAGCTCTGTGTGTTTCCTAATGAACTTGTGAACGCTGATCCGACTTCGAGACGGACCAGTTAGCCAGTGTTTGTTCCACGTTTGAGCTGAACAAACTCCCGTAACCACATCTGCTTTGCATCCTGGGATGAGGCAAATATAACTATTGATGTGCAAAGGTCTGTAGGGCTGGCAACTAGATGTGAAATGTACATAAACTCTCCTGTATTTACTTTTGTTGCTCCACATCAGGCAAACATCTGTCCCTGCTGAAGAGAAGCACCCCCAGAGCATGATGCTGCCACCACCATATTTGACAGTGGGGATGGTGTGTTCAGAGTGATGTGCAGTGTTAGTTTTCCGCCACACAAAGCGTTTTGCATTTTGGTCTCATCTGACCAGAGCAGCTTCCTCCCCTTCTACCAAAGGGGGCTGAATAATTACGCACACCCCACTTTGCAGTTATTTATTTGTAAAAAATGTTTGGAATGATGGATGATTTTCGTTCCACTTCTCACGTGTGCACCACTTTGTGTTGGTCTTTCACGTGGAATTCCAATAAAACTGATTCATGTTTGTGGCTGTAATGTGACAAATGTGGAAAAGTTCAAGGGGCTTTTGCAAGTCACTGTAGAGGCAAAACTCAACTAAAAAGAAGTTGGTGCAGTAAATACAGTTAACAGTAATGCTAAATATGTGCACTGGTTTTACAAACCAACGTTTTTACAGCAAGGGGAAGAAAAAGCTGAAGGAACTCTTCACAGATTCTCTTTGATTAAAGGAAAAAAAGAATGGATTGTCATGGACAGATAGAGCTGGGTGTCATCTGCATAGCAGTGAAAATGTATGCTATGTCTTCTAATGATGCTGCCTAAGGGAAGCATGTATAATGTAAACAGAATTGGTCCTAGCACTGAACCCTGTGGAACTCCATAATTAACCTCAGTGTGTGAAGAGGACTCTCCATTTACATGCACAAACTGGAGTCTATTAGATAGATATGATACAAACCACTGCAGCACAGTACCTGTAATACCTACAGCATGTTCTAATCGCTCTAATAGGATATTATGGTCGACAGTATCGAAGCAAGGTGTAGTTCAGGGGATTCAAAGAAGACTGGAATATGTGAAGATGGGAATTTGACCACAAACGCAGGAAGATCTTGTCCCTCCAATCCACTTACACGATTCAGTCTTCTATGAAGGACTTTTTACATCGTGCAGTCTGCTGGGTCCATGCTTGTCTGACAAATAACTAAATACTCAGCAGCAGACACGAGCAGAGAGGATGGATCATTTAGGATCGAGCAGGTTTCCCAACCCAGACCAGCAGAATGAAGAAACAGGAACCAAACTGACCAATGACAGAAGTCCAAGGTGGCAGGTGCACTGATGCTGACGATGGGGTCACTGGGACCTGGCAGTGATCACAGAGGAGAAGGTACTCTTGTCTTTGGTTTCCAGGATGAAGATGGTGGATCTCTACTAACAAAGCAAGCTCCAAATTAATTTGGGCTGGGAAGTGTGTGTAGCACAGAGATGCTCAGATTACGGGATTACAAACTTCAGGAATGTTGAGATGGACATTAGCCTGACAGTAAGCGTGTAATGACCAGGCAAAGACGTTGGCACGTACATATTAAAGTGTTGCTGTTAGTCTTCGTGTGTCTGAGCTAAAAGCAGCATTTATTTTACAGACGAGGATGCCCCTGAACCTCTGAACATATCCCTTCATGAACAGCTGTTTTCTGTTTGCCACCAAACTTTTCTTGTGTTGTTGACCTCCTGGACTTCAGCCTGAGGATCTCAGGAGCTGCAAACTGACCTTAAACGTGACACCTATGTCAGCAGGAACAGTGATACAAAAATGAGTCATACCAATTTGTCGGTATCTAAATGTCACCTGTTCTCTGTGTGCGGCCCTTCGCTCTGCCCCGGGGCTAATGGACACAGAATTAACACTGAAATGCTCTGAAGCTATCAAACTGACACATTTTTAAGGTTAATTGCATCATTAGACTCAGGCGGAGGGAAAGAAAAGATTCCCAAAAATGTCACTCGGTTGTCCGCGAGCGCCGCTTTATTCCAGACAAAGGCAGGATGTGATGCTGCTTCTTACCTTTGTTAAGGTACAAGTCATAGTCTGAATTCAACACTGAGGCCCATGGAGGGTCAGACTGTTTGTTGTTGTTCTTTTAATATGAGGAGCAAGAAGCAACCATCGTGGAGCCAGTCTGTGTCTCTGTAATCACATGACGTCCTCATTTGTCTCTTATCAATAAAACGCGATGGTAAATAAATAAATGGCCTGTATTTATATAGCGCTTTACTCAGTCCCTAAGGACCCCAAAGCTCTTTACACATCCAGTCATCCACACACTGGTGATGGCAGCTACATTGTAGCCACAGCCACCCTGGGGCGCACTGACAGAGGCGAGGCTGCCGGACACTGCCGCCACCGGGCCCTCTGACCACCACCAGTAGGCAACGGGTGAAGTGTCTTGCCCAAGGACACAACGACCGAGACTGTCCAAGCCGGGGCTCGAACCGGCAACCTTCCAATTACAACGCGAACTCCCAACTCTTGAGCCACGATCGCCCGTGAAGCGAGGCGAACACTCTTTAATAACGAGCATCATTTCACAGAGCGTGGTCTGGCTAAGCAGGCCTTACCACTGAATGACCTCACAGAGACTGCAGTCCTCGTTTCTATAGGTGCATGATTCATGGACTGTAAATACCCAGCGTGTACTGTATTTGTTCCCTAGCAACAAGAAAACGCAGCCTGTGTCTGAGGAAAGGGGAAAATCATGGCGGCACTGCTAAACTTAAACACGGCGAGTATGAGTGCAGCCTCGGGGCGTTTTCATCGTTTAGCCATGACAAATATTAGTTTGGGTTCAGTTCAGGTGTGTCAGGCTTGTGTAGCTAATGCTGTACACACACACACACACACACACACAGGCGCTCATGAATAACAGTGACTCATGTTTTACTCCCCGAAGCAGATCAATTTAATCTGTTCTCACTGTGTGTGTGAAAAACATGCTTTTCTGCCATAGTGAGGTCCGATGTGCAGTTCTTACGTCCAGTGAGAGGACGTCCATGAAAACCGAGGACATCGCTTTGTGACGGTGCTTCAGCAGGTCATGTGACGCCTCATACCTGGACGTGTGTTTTTTAAACAGCTGAATGTGGTTCAGATAAAAGTAGTGATGTGTGTGTGTGTGTGTGTGTCTGGGCCGCGCTGCTGCAGGGATGTTAGAGCGCTGAAACCACAGCTGTAGGAAAGAGGACATAAGTGAAGCACAAAGTGTTTTCAGCAGCACGCTGACATTTAGCCTCTGAAAGCTTTTCCACAGGAAGAAGAAAAGATTGTGGTCATGAATTTTGGAAACAACAGAAACCTTTCTTCCTCTGGAATCCTGAATTATTGATCAGAACATGAATTTCCCAGCTGGGAGGTTTTATTTTCTCCCATCTCCTGCACTGCTCTGTGTCTGAGAGATGATGATCTTCCCACCAAAGCTCTCCGGCCAAGCAAAAATCCAACAGAAGCATAAAGTTTTATACGGTTTTAGTGCGGAATGAGCACTTTTCACAGAAGCCTGTGATGAAAGCCCAACAGCATCACTACAGGAGCCTCTTCAGTTAAAGCCAGATCCTGCACCACGCTGGAAAAAGCTCCAAATTGGTGCTTTTGTTTGCACTCAGATCTAAAACAGCACAGCAATTCTTAAAACTGACTAAAGGACACAGAGGAAGGAGACAATGTTTTAATATCACTGCATGTACGTGTTTCATATTTAATGCTGCTCACATGAAACCGTGTTTAATGATTTAAAGTGAAGACGACACGTGTACCAACAAATGTGCTCATGAAAGTTGTAGAGGACTGACAGGAACCTTGGTTCCTCAGGGACTCACGCCGAGGATGGCTGAAGGAGATTTTACATATTAGATGAAATCCACGACTTTTATTTGATTTGCTCAGCTGGTCAGGAGGAAACTGCTGCTGCTGGTGTCCAGACAGCAGGAGGCGCTGCATATCAGTATCACAAGTCCATGAATGTCCCCAACGAGGGGGGGCCCACCAACAAAGACTCAAAACTGTGTGATGCTGATGATGACAGGACATGATCTGCGTCCTGTGTCACACATACAGAGATTATCAGCAGCACTTTTCAGCTCTTCTGTTTTCATCATCATCGTCCATGGACAGGATGTTAGCTGAGCTAGCCGCTACAACAACCTGCGTCCGCCTGTCACTCAAAGGCCACGCCCCTAACAATGCATACTTTAATCCAGGTGAGTTATAACAACTTGTCTTGTACAGGTGTGTCAGGCTGTGATATTAATGTGGATGTAAAGGCTCTCACACACAGGTGTGACTCTGGGTTTAAGGAACAAGTGCTTATACTTTTAAAAACAGCGCCATCTTCCGTCGGTACGGAACGTCATGTGATGTAAACCAACCACAGTGCAAAGGTCAGTGAGGGTGGGTTTACCCACACTCACAGGCTGTCATCACGCGGCTCACGTGAGGTCACGACAGAAGCACAGTGATCCACGTCAGCGGCGTCACAGCAGGTGCCACAGCAAGTGGAACTGCTGAGGTCACATGGACAGTCTGATGCTAATGAGCTGGCTAACCAATGGGAGGCCGGCAAGGGGGCAGGTGCAGCCTGATTGGATGAGACAGTTTGTGTGTAAACGTAGTCGTCACTGTGGAGACTTTCCTGTTTGTGAGGATTGTGAAATTGCTGTACGCCCACCACACACACACACACACACACACAAAACTATTCATCATTGTTTGTGTGTGTGTGTGTGTGTGTGCGTGTGTGTGTGTGTGCGTGTGTGTGTGTGCGTGTGTGTGTGTGTGTGCGTGTGTGTGTGTGTGTGCGTGTGTGTGTGTGCGTGTGTGTGTGTGTGTGTGTGCGTGTGTGTTGCTGCCCGCAGAGATCATTTGGTTGAGTGATCTTAATAACTTTGCGATTGCACACACACACACACAGGGTAAATGTTTCTCATTGGCTGTGTGATGCAGCCTCTGGAGGAGGAGGAAGATGGATGAAGATGAGGAAATAGAATCAGTGAGGGAGGATGGATGAAGCGATCTGAGCGTGTGCATAAACAATAGAGAAGTTTTTGCTCCTCCTCAGCTGATTCATTAACACGCCGAGCTGCAGTGATGGTAAACTCGATTCTTTTTACTGAATTGAGTTTGACTGAGTCACTCATGAATCCGGTTTTTGAGTCAGAGAGTGCAAAAAATGGATATTTTCACTTAAACTGAATTTGTTTTTCTTTTCATGTAAATCCTGCTGCTAAGATGAGTGATTGAAAAAAATATCTTAAAGAGCAAAAAAGAGCAAAAAACTTGAGATTTCTAAAGGGAACATTTATTTTATTCTATTTGTATTTTCCTCAAATGTGTCAAATATATATTTTCTCATCTAAAAAATTTAGTGAAATAGTGAATTTCATATAGTTTTTCCTTTAGTCTGCTTGTTATCTTTGCAAAACAAACAAAGACTGAATGTTACATTGTGTCAGTCAGACTATCAGACTTCATCTCAGGTGAAGGAGCAACTCTTCCACGGTAACACGCTCTGAGTTTCAGCAGCGGAGAACCAGGAGGGAGGGGTGAGTGAGTCATATGTAAATGGCCTGTATTTGTATAGCACTTTACTCAGTCCCTAAGGACCCCAAAGCACTTTACACTACATTCAGTTATTCACACATTAGTGATGGCAGCTACATTGTAGCACCTGGGGCGCACTGACAGAGGGGAGGCACCGGGCCCTCTGACCACCACCAGTAGGCAAACATGGGGTTAGTATCTTGCCCAGGAATATTTGGCATGCAGCCCGGGATTGAACCACCGACCTTCTGATTAGCGGCTAACCTGCTCTGCCACCTGAGCTACAACTACCCAACCCTTACATGTAGCTCGAGCATCCACTGAGCTGTGTGCCAGGGGGCGCTAATGCACCTTAACATTGGTCGCCAACCAAGAAGAAGAAGAAGCTGTGAGCCAGGAGGGAGGGGGTGAGTAACTCAAACGTGCTGTTAGCATGTTAGCAGAGCGATGCAACTGTGAACTGAGGAGCTATTGTCTCGATGTGAGCTTCTACTCAGGGTTTTTTCTTCCAGTTCAGAGCAGAAATGTTTTTGTTTAGAAACTGGCTGTTGTTTTTTTCCACAACTTTAATTATAAGCTAGATATATTTCTGCTAATGGTTAGTTTGCTAACAGCAACAGGGATGAGTCAGTGAGTCAGTTGGGCTTGTGAATCATGATTTACGAGTCAGTAAAGTTATTCTCGAGTATTGAACGATTCGTTCATGACTCGCACATCCCTACCGAGCTGCTCGGTGCAAAGCTCCAGAAGTGCGTCCTGTCACGGCGAGGATGATTTCAGACTCGTGGCAGCAGGTTTAAGAAGAGCAGGAACTTTATTGAGACGAGGCTGAGACAAACACACATGGGACGGCACGGCGAGGCTGACGGCGCCTCTAATGGTGCACATAGACCGGGGAAAACACGACAACCTGCAAAAGTCCAACAAAAAGTTCAGGGGGCGGAGCTTGGCCAGAGACTGGCATTACTGGCTGTGCTGGCATCAAAAAGCCCAGGACCGCAGTTTGTGAACACTGAGCAACATTTACAGCACATTTTACTCTTTAGGTCACTTTGAAGATATTTAGGCTGAAATTAAATTATTTATAAAAAAATTTTTTAATTATTTAATTTTTTTAAACTTTATTTGAAGTTTAAATATTTCATGGATGAAGTGATTTTGTAACACTGTTGAAGAGACTTTGGTAAAACTGTGAGTCATTGTGAACAAAGAATAAAACTCTGGGAGAACCAGGAAAACTTTGATTGGTATTCCCACCATCAGAGGGGCCTGTGGGAACCGCAGGATCACCTGCTGGGTCCACAGCGCCTGAGGCTCCCCCGCCCCACCTGGAGCTTTTGGCACACTCTCTGCCTCGGCCTCGCTCACTAACAGCTGTGTGTCATTCATGTGTGAACTCCCGGCTCTCTGATGATGCTGGAGTTTGTTTCTCAGCTGAGACGGGAACGTCTCGCTGATGTTCCTGTCTCAGAGACGTACAGAAACCTGCCCGAGTACACCTCTGCTCTCGCTCCGGATGGTGGGTTAGCTGATAAACATGATTTCTACAAGTCTGGACAATTTTCCAAAGAAAACTCCAACAGGAGGAGACGTTCATCCCTGTCTGTCTGCCTCCAGCCGGCGGTGTGCACGGCACCGCTCACCCCGACCAAACCGATGGACACGCTGAGGCTGCTGGGAAATGTACGTAGAAGAGCAGCGACCAACACCCGAGTGTCAGCGGCTGAGAAATGAAACCACATTTATGGAAAGAAAGTGGGAGGCTGAGAGCGTCGGCGTGGGAACGGTCAGACCACACCCACAACATCCAAAAGTAAGACAGCAGACCAGAACCACAGCAGGGTGACACCCTACCCCACCCTCACAGTGGGTTCACCTGAAGCTTTGGCTGACTGTGACCCACACCTGTTGTCACACCCAGGCAGAGGATCAACATGGGGTCCACGGCCCTCTTAGGGACACTTCCCACATCTGGGACTCTCACCAACTGAAGAAGCATCTTGGATGAAACTTCTTAAAGAAGTCCAGATGTTTGTGAGCCGTTTGGACTGAAACGCGACGCGTGATCCGACTCGACATCCTCAGAATGATGCAGAGCGTTTACAGCTTTTATAACGTCCTTTTAAGCCCTTATTGGTTCCTGCACATCTGAGTGACCTTCAGCGTCTCCAGCACCTCCACCAGCGTGTGAGGTCCTCCTGCCTCCACCTGCCTCCTCTCTAAAGCTCCCTGCTCCATACTAATGGGCCTCCTTCAGTTTCTTTCACTGCTCACGCTCCGCCGCTGCACGTTTTCAGCTCCTCTGTAAGAAGACAGATCACTTCCCTGCGTCAGGCTGCTGACCTTTGTGTGATGTATAGGGTCATCTGATCTGCCGTTTCTCAGATTTATGAGACCGCCTGCTGTAAAACACGGTGACCTATGTGGAAAACAACGTTTTTGGGACGTTGGCCAGCAGGCAGGGTTCTGAACGAGAGCAGAAAGATAAGCTGAGCTTCATGTTTTTCACTCTCAGGTCCGACTGGACGTCCACGCCTCGGCGTGTTCAGGACGCTCGGTGAATTTAACCCTCCAGAAAGAAAGAAAGCTGCCACAGCATCATTCAGACGTGCTTTCAGTTTAAAAGCTGAACACAGCTTAATGGAAGCAGCATTCTTCACGTGAGCCGGCGGCGTCCTCAATCCAGCTGCATATTAACGGCTTCAGGTTCCTCTGCACACCTGAGCCGGAAGATTTGGAGAGCCGCGGCTAATCACGCGTCCTTTTAAGAGCTGAGGTGTGCTCACACAGCTGAATGGTGCTGATGAGTTCCTGCAGAGAGTGATTACAAAGAGCCGCTGCTCATCCTCACATGAACCCCGACAACACGATCTGAAAATGCACCAATCAGCAGCGAGCTGTGTGTTCACCTTCAAACACTTCACAGGACATGAGCTGCAGAAAGGATACAGAGCGTTGTATGAGCCTACGCTCTTATTTGGAGTTTCAAAGAAAACACAGGAGAGCAGACGGCGTGGGATATCGTGACAGAGGTTATTCTTATAATCTCTCTGCATGATGTTAACACGAGTTCACACGTCCATCTGAACGCTGGGAGGATACTCCGACATTCCACTATTGAGGGGGAAAAGAACAGGAAATAACATTCAATTGAACTTTATTTATACAGCGCCAAATCACAACAACAGTCACCTCAAGGCGCTTTATATTGTACAGTAGCTCATACAATAATAGATACAGAGAAAAACCCAACAATCATATGACCCCCTATGAGCAGCACTTTGGCGACAGTGGGAAGGAAAAACTCCCTTTTGACAGGAAGAAACCTCCAGCAGAACCAGGCTCAGGGAGGGGCGGGGCCATCTGCTGTGATTGGTTGGGGTGAGAGAAGGAAGACAGGATAAAGACATGCTGTGGAAGAGAGACAGAGGTTAATAACAGATATGATTCAATGCAGAGAGGTCTGTTAATACATAGTGAGTGAAGAAGAAACCCCCAGTGCATCATGGGAATCCCCGGCAGCCTACGTCTATTGCAGCATACCTAAGGGAGGATTCAGGGTCACCTGGTCCAGCCCTAACTATATGCTTTAGCAAAAAGGAAAGTTTGAAGCCTGATCTTGAAAGTAGAGATAGTGTCTGTCTCCTGAATCCAAACTGGAAGCTGGTTCCACAGAAGAGGGGCCTGAAAACTGAAGGCTCTGCCTCCCATTCTACTTTTAAATACTCTAGGAACAACAAGTAGGCCTGCAGAGCGAGAGCCAAGTGCTCTAATAGGGTGATATGGTACTACAAGGTCATTAAGATAAGATGGGGCCTGATTATTTAAGACCTTGTATGTGAGGAGCAGGATTTTGAATTCTGGATTTAACAGGAAGCCAATGAAGGGAAGCCAAAACAGGAGAAATCTGCTCTCTCTTTCTAGTCCCTGTCAGGACTCTTGCTGCAGCATTTTGGATCAGCTGAAGGCTTTTCAGGGAGTTTTTAGGACTTCCTGATAATAATGAATTACAGTCGTCCAGCCTGGAAGTAATAAATGCATGAACTAGTTTTTCAGCGTCACTCTGAGACAGGATATTTCTGTTGGATATTCTGATCCAGATTCTTCCCACATCTCATGATGATGATGATGATGATGTCATCCACAAAGCCCTGAGCAGCACGTCCTTGCAGCTCATCTCGTGCTTCCTCCACGGCACACTGAGGCGTCACTCCTGAAGGCTTTCTGGTCCTCAGATCTTTTTCTGCTGAGTGAAAGGTTTTACTGATGCTGCTGCTGAAAATTATGCACCAGAGAGAGCCAGCACGACCTTATCCTCTGCAGCAACAAGGAGAGGAAGCGTGAGCCTCTCTCTGAAGTAATAATCACCAACGAGCAAGAGAAGAAGCGTGGAACAAACAACTTCCTGTTCCCAAGCTGAAGCTGCACAGACGTCCGTCTGGCATCAATTAAATTAATTAAAAAAACATTAACAAATACAAAATGAAAACAGAACATGAATCCAAATATAAACAGAAGACAACAAAATAAATAAACAGAATAAAATGAAGTCGCAGGTTAGGCATGCTTTTGATAATTAGCATCACATCTGATCAGTCATGTGACTCGTATCTAAGTTTGGGCTAGCGAGCAGCTCACTGCTGAGGGCGTCCACGCACAGCGGGAGGCTGCACCGAGGCGTGACAGCGCTGTCCGTGGTGCTGAAGGCAAACGAGGACCAAAAAGTTTTCAGATTTAATTGAAACCATAAAGATCACCTCACAGACGGTCAAACACACAGCAGGCACAGGTAACACTGGCCAGGTAAGCACAGCGACGCCAAGCAGAAAGTGTGAGGTTCAGGTACGAAAACACAGATCCTCAGATGGCAGGAAGTGATGACCACATCTGCAGCTGCACGTCCACGTTACACCGTCCAGATGTGGCTGCTGTGTGGTGCCACACCTGCCCACATCTGGAACAGACAACATCAAAACACGTTACAGCTTTATTCAAAAACACTACAAAGTCCTCACAAACAACAGTGACCCACAGGACCCCGGCTCGAGTCCCGGGACGACGGCGCCGTCTCTCTGATGAACCGAGGGCGAAGCAAAGCTGGAGCAAACAGCACCACCTCTGTGGAGATTTCTACGTCACCTGCTCATCAATGCTGTGATTAATACACATGGAAGCAGGAGCTACAGGTGATACAGAGTCTGAGTGTGATTTATGTCAGCTCCTTTAGAAAGGACCTCAGGTGTGTGTGTTAATATTACCTGTCTTGGTTGGTGAGTGCAGGAATATTCCACCACGTGTCCGAGTATAATTACTGCTCCTGCTTTCCAGTCAACCAGCTGATCCTAACTTAAATCCCAGCCGGAGTCTGATCCTTGAATTTCACCAGCTGTTGTTGCTGGCAGGAGCTGCTGTGCTTATTAAAGGCAGCACCGTGTTGTGGTCTGCAGCTCAGGTGTGCAACACGCAGGTGAAAACAACGATGACATGAAGAAGAAACATCTGCATGTCTGCATCATTCTTCCAGCTTCGGTTAGTGCTGCTCCTTCTACTTCGTCTCAGTGAAGGAGCAGGAGGAGGACTCCGAGGGGCTAGCCTCCTGCAGTTCAGCTCGGTCACAGCTCAGCTCGATGGTGAACCGTCAGCATCACCTCTGACGTACCTGAACTCCACCTGCAGAAGCTCAGACAGCAGGCCTTCCATTCTGGTCCTCAGACTGGGAGCTGCTCTGCTGCCCTTCAGTGAGCACAGTAACAATGACACTAAACAGCTAACTTCCTGTTGACCTTTAACCCCTTTAGACTCATCATTTAAACCAATCAGATCATGAAGGGTGGCGTTGCAGGCTTCAGGGTCTCCTCCTGTCCAAACACACGGTGGTTGTGTTAGCCAAGCAAACAATGTGCTAATTATGACAACAACAACAACAACAACAGTCATAGTCAAGAATGAGGCTGCTCAGGCGGCCCCCTGCTGTGTGTCGGGGTTAGCGCAGCCACAGATGTTTATGATCAGTGTGATACGGCCACCTGCTCCTCAGCATCACACACTCAGGGAACCTGATACCTGTGAGTGTGTGTGATGCTGAGGAGCAGGATGAAGAGAGCCTCTCAGCAGCACCGAGCCCCACAAACTGGCCCAGTCAGCCCAGTGTGAACCACCACACACACGCACACACTGATGTTTCTCTGCAGCACGGTAATTAGTACTGACGGTGTGTGGGTGTGTGTGTGTGTCCATGTTCTCCTAAACCATAATGAGCAGCTGCAATTACAGCCTTTCTGCTCTAATTAGCAACCTTCATCCTCAGCATCCTCCCTTCTTTCTTCTCTCGGCTCCTCTTCACCTGTGAATGTCAGGTGAGCCCCGCCCTCACACATCTCTCTGCATGAAGTCTAATATTTACTCAGTGATGGAATTACTTCTAAAATGACCTCCGGCGCTCCGGTCGCTGGGAGGGGACTTAGCTAACGAGATTATAATGACCTGTGGAAAGAAATGTACTGACTCATTATTGGGGGCGCGCTCTGAGCTCCTTCCTCCGGCCCCAGGGACGAGGCCGTTGCCAAGCAGGCAATGAAACCTCGGCGTGGACCAGGAGAAGAAATGTGCTCAGAAATCATGTCAGTGAATCGCTGCAGGCACAAAAGAGTCTGCATCAGTGTTTTCAGCTCGACGTTGTGACGGCGTCTTAGAGGCTAAAACAGGATCAAGGAAAAAAGAAAACCGTTTACTGAGAAAAATACAACTTTTCATTTTTACGACTTGAATCTTGTTTCTTCGGCTGAATATTCCCAAAGCCTAATTACCAGAAAGCCTTCCAGGCTTGTTCGGGTTCCTGTTTCGGAGCAGCTCTAGCACCATGGCGCTGCTGAACTTTGAATTGCAAATTTGTTTTGACCTTTAAGTGGACAGAAAGATTTATTTAAGCTCTTCTGTCAGAGTATGAACCAAAACAACGAGTCCAGCCAGTGAATCTCATCCAATCAGAAAATGATGAACCCTCATTTATCTGATGCTGGGCCCACACGCCAGCTGCTCATTAGAAACTCTGGACATGTTTAATATGACGATGCAGCTCTGCACATAGGATGAGTTTCTGTATCTATCTGTCGATACTGTCATGGTGTGCAGCAGGAATGCAGGACTCGAGACGACAAAACTAAACTCAGCTTCATTTGCTGGATGGCAAAAGGAACAGAAACTAACTAGACTGGGAATCATAACCGGGCATAACACAGAACACAGCCGGGTATGAGAGTACGACGCGACACTGACAGGGTTAAACACAGCGGGGAGCAATCAAAGCTGACGAGACCGGGGGAAGCTAAACTAGAAACACTGACATGAGACACGGACCGTCAAAGTAAAACAGGAAACACGAGACAGAGGCACGGACTTGACACTGAACACAGGGAACATGGAGCCCAGAGATGACTGACCTGGGAACAACATGATGAACATGAAGACTGAACACAGGAAGAAACTAGAATTTAGAGAGCATAGAAGAACGCCAGGATACGACGCAGAACCCAAAACACTATCAGTCATAAACACCATGAAGTCACAGATTTACAGTAACACTGGGGACTGTGACAGATAAGTGCGTGTGTTTGTCTGACGTCAGTGTCCTCACTCGTTCCAGTTTATCTGCCGATGAAATCCTGTGAATGTTTGTTGAACTCCGGATGTTTACTTTCATACTCGTTACTCCATGATCTGCCTCTCTCCATTGGGTTGATGGGGTCACCATGGAAACATCCCAAATATCCCTGAGGTCACATCCAGTGGATGTGGGAATACAGCTGGAGCAAAAAGAAAAAGGCAGGCTTCATCTCTCATCCAGGCGGGTGTTATGTTTGAGGAAATCTTATCAGGATAATAAATAATCCCATTTAGTGGAAAAGAATCCTGAAATAACACTGTTGTGTTTTACTGGCTCCTGACTGGGGGCAGTTTCAGGACAGCCGGAGATATATCATTATTATTATGACGACTGTAGACCAACATAAGGCTGGAGGCAGACTCGGAGTCACCGTGGGCTAAAGGTTTTCTTTCAGTGAGGAGTCTGTGTTTGGAGAGTCTGCGAGCAGCCTGTCAGGCTCGCTGAAGCAGCACAGTGTACATGTCATACATCTGCAACATTACATGCAGTAAATGGCCTGTATTTGTATAGCGCTTTGCTAGTCCCTATGGACCCCAAAGCACTTTACACAACCTGTCATCCATCCAGTCATCCACCCATTCACACACTGGTGATGGCAGCTACATTGTAGCCACAGCCACCCTGGGGCGCACTGACAGAGGCGAGGCTGCCGGACACTGGCGCCACCGGGCCCTCTGACCACCACCAGTAGGCAACGGGTGAAGTGTCTTGCCCAAGGACACAACGACTGAGACTGTTGTAGCCGGGGCTCGAACCGGCAACCTTCTGATTACAAGACGACCTGCCAACTCTTGAGCCACGATCGCCCCACAGTCACCGTCCCTGTCAGGTAAAGCTTTGATATTTGACAGCGATCAGTCAGCAATGCCGGGGTCACAGTGCCGACACAGCGCTCGACCACAGTCCCTGCAGGTGGCGGTCCCGGTGCGCCTGGTTGATCCCGGACGCTCCAGGCGTTACCAACAGATATTTGTCTCCAGAGTCTGGCTCCAGGAGGCGCCGTTGGTTTCCGTCGAAGGTGCTGCTACACTTATCGAGTTCATTTGTTACCTTGGTTACAAATAATGAAAACAAAGCGTGAGATGGACCGTTGGACTGACTTAACATCAGGGTTCACATGACAGACTGAGCTTTCAGTCTGCCACTCGACCTCCGATTATCACCTGTGCTCATAAGATCAGGGTCGCTTTTCCAATCACTGGAAAACACTGCCGACCACACAACCTCCGTCACCATAAAGCAAGAAGATGGATGGATGCAGGATAATAATACAGATCAAAACAAGGAGCTCTGTAACCACGCCCTTTGACGTGTTTCTTCCTGTGTGCTCGGGCACTGGAACCAATTGACCCTGTGCACGAGAAAATGCTAACTTCCTGGTTTGAGACCGGATGTGGGGTTGTACCTTTCCGGTAGCTTTACTTTGCGGTCAATCGCTACTGCGAAGATATCCTCCAAAATCATGTCCAAAACTCGAAAACGGAAAGATGGCGTTAAGTTACAAAGAGCAGAAGGTGGGAACACTCACCACGATCGCTGGCAGTGTGACTCTGAAGTGCAGTGCTGTATGTCCACAATGTCCACGAAACGTTTTGTACCGTCAAAAAATAAAATTGGCTACTTGAGTTCACCTCTCGCTGGTTATTTTTAGAACATAACACCCGCGATAAACGAGGGACAGCTGAGAAATATAACATTTGAATCCCTTTTCTCTTTTGCTCTGAGGCGCGGGGAAAAATATCAACAAGTCGATGAACATCATTTACAGATATATTGGGTAAATGCCCGAGACATCTATAGAAATGTAAATCGCCGCTTGATTCATTCATTTGCTTAACTTGTTTTGGACAACAAACCAGGCGCGAATAGGACACCGGAAACAAAGCTCCCCACAGGAGTTTCTGCACCGGAAGTAGCACATGCTAACGTGCACATAGTCTATAATCCCACACAGGGATATGAGGGATATCCCAACAGACCAAACCCATGGAAACTGTCACATGAAGGCTGTTTGACCCCAGAACCTTCTCCATAATGATGAGGATAATGATGATGATGATAAGCACAGTATGAATCCACCGGTGTTGTTTCTTACAGGCACTAAAATGAAACTGGTTCCTTTTTGTTTCGTGAAATGCAGACTGAGAAGTGCAGCCGGCAGAAGAGAGAACAACAACAGCTGTTTTTGTACATGAAAGCATTGAGGTCAGACTGACCTGCTCACATCAGACGTGTTTGGGAGGAAGTGAAAATAACCAGAATTTCAGAGAAACTCTAAATGTGTCAAAGTGACCTGCTGTGTCCAACAATAACAGCTTAAAACAACTTTACCTTTTCTCAACCATCAGAGATGATGGCAGTCTGCATCCCTGGGCCTGCTTCCTAAAGTCCACAGAGTCCACTGCTCCTTAACAGGACTCTCAGACTAGAACTACGCGAGGATCAGTCAGGACGAGGTCATCTGTGGTCACGTCTGCCATATTTCACCAATCAGATGCAACATAAAAGGTTTTTCCACGCCATTCTTCCATCGCCTCCTGAGTCATGGATGAGGATAAATGTTTGGACTTGATTCTTAGAAAGATCAAAGTCAAACCTGTCCACAGAAGACATCAACAGACGGTGACGTAAATATAAAATAATATCCATCAATAATGTCACGTTTGAGAAAAACACAGGTAACACTGGTGATCCTAACGCTCAGGTGTGTAATAAGAACAGGAACTACTTAAAGTAAGACTTAAAGTCAGGTGTGAAACACATCTGCAGCTGATGTGAGGAGGCCGGAGCAGACTGAGGCAGGTCGAGATGACAGGAGATACAGGTGAGGATCAAACATCCTGTGAAAGGAATAAACAGTGTTGAAGCTGTTCTGAACATTTAACAGATCTCACTGAAGCAGCTGATTTTCAATAACAGATGCAAAAATTCACAGAAACACGGCCGCCATCGCCCGATATTCTGACAAGCTGACACACACACGTTTGTTTTTCTGCCTTTGTGAGGACCCTCGCTGGCGCTCATTCCCAGGACCTCCAACACGAGACTTGTTTTAAACCACAGAACCAGGAAACCTATTATATTAACTTACGGCAACTCATCGTCCCAGAAAGCAACATTAGAAGTGAGAGCACACACTAGTGGCCAAACTAACTATTGGATAATAACGGCGCGTGAAAAGACACCCCCGATGCCACTGGACAGACGTACTGCTAATCTCAGTACATTTACTCTTTCCTGAATATACTTGTACTGTATTTAGGTATTTTTCATTTCTGTGTCTACTTTAGAAGCACCATTTACAGTATTTGCAACACATGGTGCTATTCTTATTTTCTTCACTTCTTATATAAATCCACTAACATAGAGAGCAGGTCATTCCAGTCTATAATCCTGCAGCATCACGAGGAATACAGAGTTGGTCACGCAGCATCAAAGGTATGTGCCTTTATTCACGTCACGCTGTGGCCATGTTATTGTTTACATGAGATGAACTGCAGAATGATAGAGACAAAATACTGTTAATCTGACTGTCTGCAGGTTTTACACGCAGTTACTGTCCCTCCATTTACAAAGGCAGAGGCGTCATGGTGTCATTATTTTACATGTAGTTGTTTTTTCCTGTGTAATAATGTTCAACATTGCATCAATACCTTTTTCAAAAAATGCCTCTCTGTGCAAAATGGGTTTAAAAACATAAACAGCTGTTGGATCCCGTTTATCTGTGATTTAAACAGCCCAGCGCTGCTCCCGACGCAGGGAAACCAATCCTGCAGGGAGACCTACCTCAGCACCTGTGCAGGTGAAGCCAAAGGGCAGATTTGCTTCACCAGAGTTTCTAGTCTTTGGCTTAGAATGAAGTTGGTTTGGAAACATATTCAGCGATGCTTCATCTCCTGCTTTGTGTTTGTGTGGGCGCTGTGCTAGCAGTGTCCAAGCGTTTTGGACCCCCGCGATGGCTCTGCACCCCCCCTAGGGGGCGGGCCCCACACTTTGGGAAGTCTGCTGTAACGGATACTTCAGAGGACCCCGGGGTCTTCATGGCTTTCTTTACATGTATACATAAGTATATGTAAGCGCAGCGATGGAACTGTGTTCTTTATTTAAAATGATATGAAAGCAAAACAGGTTTTGATAAAAAAATCAAAGATTACCTGTTAGCTTCATTTAAAGGATGTTTGAACTGCAGGTCACAGGTTATTTAAACAGAGGTGTCAGTGACCCACTTACATGATTCCACATCATCACCACTTTCATTGCTTGTGTCCGGAGGCCAAAACTTTGGTCCCGTTACTTCAGGTAAACGTGAAGTCAGAGTGGGCGGAGTCAGATTTTCAGTGCTTTGGGTTGAGCCAGTTTACTCAAGCATGGAGCAAAGTTACTGTAAAGACGCTTTGGTGCTCCAACAGACTGTGCATCCTCCCGCCTTCCTATCTGGTCCTCGTGTGCCGACATTTAAATAAATGTCAGATAAAAATCTGCACAATACAAAACAGACGTGCTATAAAAACACAAGTTTTCATCTGTCTTAATAATCACATCATAGCAGTGAAGCATGATTGGTCCAAATGACTGTAACTCAGAAGGAGGCTTTTACTTTTCAGGCTCAGATTACTGCAGTATTACTGCAGTATTACCACCTAATTAATGTCTGTATCCTGCATCAGTGATTGGAGCCTGAGGCGTTTCAGACGTAGCAGCAGAGACAAAGGGTTAACTCAAAGTCCTTCTTTTCTGGGACAAACTCGGAGCGCACACTTCCTGGATGGATGTTTGTTAGCTCGGAGCCGTCTCTCCGGGCCTTTCTTCTCGCTGCCTGAAGCGTGTGTGTGTGTGAATTCAGTTATTGTGCTGAATAAATCCCATTAATGCGATGTGTACCTCTGCTGATCCCTGCAGGGTGTTTAATTTTCTTTTCAGAGCAGCGTTTCCCCGCAGAGGACGCCACGAGCTCGTCTGCAGGAAAAGAACAAATTCAGAGAAACTCGAGCTGCACGAGGGCGGTGTCTAAAGCAGCTTTAACAGCGCTTTCAGGAGACACGCTCTGCTTTCCTGTGAGGAGGTCAGAGGTCATGTAGCAGCAGAGCAGTGAAGGTCAGGAAGCTTCCTTTGAGGCTGTGTGATGAAGCAGTGAATTTATTTTAAGGGCTGAACCTTTTGGTTTTGTCTAACAAAGAGAAAGAAAGACTCTGCAGCTCCAGAGGAGGTCGGGAGGTCTCACTGTTCTCTGAGCCCACAGAGCTCCTCTCTCTCAGGGCAGAGCTCAGCAGACTGCGCCTCCTGACCCTGGTGCTTCAGATCGGCTGGTTCCCAGGACCTGCAGAGAAAACAAGGACAGCAGCTGTCTCTTGTGAATGTGGATCCAAACTCACACTTGATTGGTTGGCAAAGCCAATCACGTATTTTTAAAGCTGACGCTATTCCTGGAGTGATGGCATGCACACACGTGGACAGTGTTGGTCAAGTTACTTGAAAAAAGTAATCAGTAACGAATTACTGATTACTTCCCCAAAAAAGTAATCCCGTTACTTTACTGATTACTTATTTTCAAAAGTAATTAGTTACTTAGTTACTTTTTAAAAACACGATTTACAACCTGAAGAGGTGATAAAGCGATAGATCTTTCAGCCCAATTCTACTTTTTCTGCATAATCCATCATATAAATGTAATCAAATGGAAAAGTCTCTTTTTAAAACTTGTTTTATTAGTTTTAATCTTTTAACTTTATGCATCAAGCAAAGATTAAATTATCTGCAACATTCTCTGACTGGAAGAAATTAGTTTAACATTTAAACCTATTTTCTGCACATTCCAGCTCATAAAATAAAATATTTTGTGTGTTTACACTCAGTCTTTCAAATAGATGCAAGTAAAACACAGCAGAAAATAAATAAAGTCAAAGACTCAGCGGTCCTGTTGCTCTATTTTCATCTGTAAAGCAGGAGTGGGGTAGGCGGAGGTTTACCCTGGTGCAGGTGTGCCGCGGTCAGTGGAAGAATCCGCGAGTTTCTCTGTGAGTTTCCCATTACGTCGTAGCTACTCGGTGCTTGTTGGAAGTTTAGGGGTTTTTCGCTGTAAAAAGAAGTTTTCTTCCCACGCACAGCGGACACTAATGTTTTTGTCACTTTTTATGGAATCAAACTCAAAGTAAGGTCAGTACTTCCACGCTTTAAACGCTGCACGCTCATACTCTCTCTGCACTCGATATGTGATCCATTGTTGATCTGCACACAGCTGTTGTCACGAACGTCGCACTTGCTTACGTCACTGTCATAAGACATTCTCGCAAAAAATCACGGTTTTAGTAACGCAGTAACGCAGCGTTCCTACGGGAAAGTAACAGTAATCTAATTACCGTTTTTGCAATAGTAATCCCTTACTTTACTCATTACTTGAAAAAAGTAATCGGATTACGCGTTACTGCCCATCTCTGCATATGGAGGACATGCTGGGCTGAGGTGAAACTATGGATGCTGTGAAAAAACTGTGGAAAACAGAGTCTGTCTTTAAAAAGTTGGACTGTGAGACAAATAGAGGCATTAGTGAGTTTTACTGACTCACTCGTGTCTCAAACCACAGAATGACCGCCTGTTGTCCTTTTGTTGTCCTTTTGTTGTCCTTTTGTTGTCTGATGAAACACATTCGTCCAGAACCGTCAGATTTTTAACTTTCAGACTTACCAACAGATAAAATTCCTCCTCAGAGAGCAAACAAACAAACTCGAAGAGAAGAGAGGTCAGGGCTGGCTGCCAACACTCACATCGACTTCCCTGAGAACCGCAAATATAAACACTTCCAGCAGCTGTGTTGGGGTTAAAGGTCACGGGGTGAAAAAAGACACAATCACTAAACAAGTAGATGATGAACGCTGCAGGAATCAGGCATCAGCTCAGATTTAAAAATATTTACTAAAACCCTTTTTTAATCTGATCCAGAATCATCTTAAAGCAGCATTCTCTCTGCTGTCCAGCATCGGGCAACTCTGCTAGTTTGTACTTCCAGGATGGCGGCGCGTACAGGCGTATGTTTTACATCTACAGTGACGATAAAGGGCCATTCTATTCTATGCTGTTCTATTCTATTCTTGATTGGCTCAGTAAACTCCTACCAGGCGCGTTTATGGTATTAATGGATAGCACATTGCAAAAAGGTGTTCAGATCAAACAGACGATAAAACAGAGGCGTTTAGGGCGGAGCCATCAAAGTCAAAGTCAAAGTCAAAGTCAACTTTATTGTCGATTCTGCCACATGTACAGGACATACAGAGAATAGAAATTGCGTTACTCTCAATCCCTAGATAAATAGCAAATGAACATTTAAATATATTTAAATATAAAAGTGATTAAAAATGCAAGTAAAATAATTAAAAAGTAAAAATTTAAATAAATACAATTTTACATATAACAAGAAAGCTATATAATATACAATATAATGGGTAAGTGACATTGAGTGAGTCAATCAGCCATCTGCTGATTGACAGGTCACTCGCATCGTGTTTTAAGACAGCCTACCTCATAAACATGATTCTGACGCATTACAAATCAGGTGTTTTTCCCGTGATTGCTTTTATTTACCTGTTTTGTATGTAGCTCCTGTTCAACTTACCAACTTACAAACAAACATCTGTCAAACAAACATCTGTCAAACAAACATCTGTCATGTCGTGGTCATCTTGATTGTGATTAAGTCTGATTGATCGTGATTGTGTCTGATTGATCGTGGTTTATAATGGATTGGATTTATATAGCGCTTTACAATGCCACTATTCACTCTCACATTCACACACTGGTGGAGGCAGCTACGGTTGTAGCCACAGCTGGCCTGGGGCAGACTGACAGAAGCCAGGCTGCCATATCGCGCCATCGGCCCCTCGTCTGTTTGTGTCTGATTGATCGCGGTACAGATACCTGTTTGTGAATAAAGCGCAGTCTTCTCAATGATAATGTGCTCTTTAAATTTCTGTGTTTCTCTGCCTCTTTTGGATTCAGCCCTCAGCGCTGAAACGCTCTTTTCTCACATATGTCCTTTTGGCAAACAAACAATCCGAGTCCTGCGCTGCCTTCAGAGGCCGTCTTGACCTCGGCTTTTATGGATGCTGGAGGTGCTATGGATGATGACTGGTGTGTGTTTTCTGTTTTACATTTACATATCTCTGCCTCTGTTGTTCTCTGTAGCATCAAAGTGGTTGTTTTTTGTTCCTTCCATAGTCACTCATGCTCACAAACGTGTTTTCAGATCAAACCTAACGGCAGAATGAAAGAAGGTAAAGTTTGTGATTGCATTTAAATGATCTTATGGGCGTTAATTTGTGTTGAGCTTCAGATCTGTGAGTCGAAGGTAATTTAATTCCCTGCAGTTGGCTTTTAATGCTGTTTTCATCAGAACAAAAATAAAAACATCTGCATATCAAAGACTCGACTGCTGACCTGATTCTCTGATGAAGAAACTTTTTTGCATCAAACTGTCCTTCAACCAGAACGGGCGGTCTGCACTCAGGAGACCTCATTCCTCAGCTGACTCCCACTGATGCTGCAGAGCATTTCCATCTGCCTCTAACACGGGATTCATGCCTTATGTTTACCCAAACATTATTTAAATTTAAAAGCTCTATGTTAGCGTGACTCTCTTTCTTTGAAACGAGTGAAGATCATTAAAGTGGCTTAGGCAAATGGAAGGAATGAATAACCTTTGACCTCTGAGGTTTCCTTTGCAGTTTGTGGTGGTGGTTTTGGTGCGTCCCAGATCGCTGTGGGGTTTCCTCGTCCTGTGTGGTTGTTCTTTTGTTGTCTGGACTTCCTGCCTAACGTTGTTAGACTCTTCTAAAGCTTCAGAAAAGCAGATTTTCTAACAGCTGGCCCACCTGCCCTGGTGTTCACAGGTTCCTGTGTTATTTTGGACTTGCCTTCTCTTCCTGAGTCAGATCCTTCTGCTTCCTGCTTTCATCATTTATTTGTCTCACTGTCTGCCCCTAAATAATGAAACCCATATTTCATCTGTTATCTGTCATTATTTATTTATTTATTACAATCCAACTCAAAAAACCTGGCAATAGCCGATTAGCACCTTCAGTACCTCCGACATCCTTTTTATTCTTATTATTAGAATATTATACTATTATGTTTATTCTAAATGCAGCATATAGAAAAATGCACAAAGGCAATAAGGACGGTATTTAAATGCTCTAAACGCTATCTAATACATATAAACAGTTATATGTATTATCTCTTGCCTCCGTTGTCAATGGTAACTTTATTGTCCCCAATGGGAAATCAAATTGCAGTATGTCCACACATGAAACAACACACACAACAACAAGGCCCAGAGACAACAGCCCAAATGTTATCAGTAGCATCAACAGAGTGCGATGTGTAGCAGTGATGGTATCACCACTTGCTATTAACCATGATAACAGCAAAGGCTATAAAAGACACTCCATGTCTCTCAGTCTTCACTGCAGGCATGTTATACCAATGACCTGAAGGAAGCAGCTCAGAGTCATTAAAGTGAGGATGGTCTGAACTCAACTTGACCGAGGTCGGCCTCCTCAGCACCTGCCTGTTAGAAAAGCCCACAAGCTGGACCTGAGACCTCCCTGAAATCTGACCAACAACTTTAACCAGGTTAGCAAGTCTGGTCTTATTAGTCAAAGGCAAATTACCGTACCAAGCAATTATGCAAAACATTAAAACAGATTCAATCAAACTTTATAAAAAAGGATTATAATTCAGATGAGATGTTAAAAGTCTCAGTCATTGTTGGAGGTTTTTCTCTTTCCCAAATGTGAGTCAAAGGACAGAGCCTTATCTTTTTTTTTTTCTTATTAAAAAATAAGAAAAAAAAATAAGGACAGAGCCTTATCAACCACAGAGGCAGACTAAATGTGCACAGTCAGGGGTTAAAGTGGATTCAGCAGGTGGGGAACCTAAAATCAGCTGTAATGTCTCAGTGTGGGGAAAACAATCAAACTCACAATAATTCCTACTGACAGCTCCAGTAGATGGTCTTTACTGTAAACCAATCACAGTGCAGCAAACTCACCTGTATATCCTGCGCTGACCTGCAGAGGATTCTCATGCAGTCTTTAAATACCAGAGTCAGTCTGTCTCAGTTCGTTTCAGTCCGTCCTTTAACTCTAAACTCTCTCCTTCTTTATCATCTGTCTCCATCTCTGAGTGAACTTAGCTCTCTGTCTTTTCTCTCCCTGTCAAATCAGCAGCCAGACTTTAGCTGCAGCACACTGTGAGACAAACTGCTTGCTGATGTTGGCTGAGCTCATAGAAACGCTGCTTTCAGATGACCTGACACTTAAAATCGTCGCTCCCTTCATGCTCGCTCCTCTTCTGTAGAGCCAGCTAGATGCTGACCACAGCCTATGACACCTGCAGTCGTTCTGCTGTTGTGCCAATAATAATGATAATAATGATAATAATAGACTGACCCACTGTAACCCCTGACTGTGACACACGGTTTGTCCTGAGTCTCCTGACTCAGTGTTTATGGTTTGTGGCTAATTTATATTCTTTGGTTATTGTTATTCATGTTTTTGGTTTTCTGCTTGTGTTTATTCTTAGTCCTAGGATTTAGGCTTGTTTCTTTGCCTGTCCTGTGTTCCTCGTCTAGTCGCTCTTGTCTCTTTGTCCCGTCTGTCTCCCCAGTCGGTCGTGTCTCAGTGTCTAGTCTGCGTCTTTGTAATCGTCTTGTGTTTCCTGTTTTGCTTCCCCTTGTCTCGTTAGTCCCAGCTCGTTGCTCCCTGGTGTATCTAAGCCCTGTGTTTCCACTGTTACTTTGCTCCTGGTTTTCTACTATTTCCGGTTTCCCCTGTTTAAGTTCTGAGCTTCTAGTTTGCTTCATTCTTCACGAGTTTGTGTTTCGAGCAGCAGCAGCATAATAAAGCTGTCTTTTTGAGTTTATCTTGTCCATGCTTACTGTCCGCCACAGTGCAGTACCATTTCTTCTTTCATCTCTTTTTATGTGACACCTGTGGTCATTCAGCCCATTAACAGGATTTCCTCTCAGGTGTTTCTGTTTAGGTTTAAGTCAGTCTGATACTTAAAGGCTCACATGTATTAATAACTCCCCTCAAATGTGTCCAACATTTGTAAGAATGTAAGGAGCAGAAAGTACAGATATGTGTTTAGGAATGTACACAGAAAAACACCCATTCTGGCGTAGGTGTTGTTGTTGTCCAGGTGTGAGAGGACAGAGTGCAGTGCGATGGAGACTGCATCCTCTGTGCTCCTGTTCTGGCGGTATGCGAATTGGTGGGGGTCCAGGGTGGGGGGGAGACAGGATTTGAAGTGTGCTAGGACCAGCTGCTCTAAGCACTTAGTGATGATGGGGGTGAGTGGTACTGGGCGGTAATCATTGAGGCTAGAGCGGTTGGAGTTTTTGGGTATCGGGACGATGCAGGTGGATTTGAAGCAGGCCGGTACCACAGCGTGGGCCAAGGACAGGTCGAATATGTCTGTCAGCACTCCTGCAAGCTCCCCAGAACACGCTCTGAGAACACGCCCGGGGATGCCATCAGGACCATGTGGACATTGATCCTGCTCAGCACCGCTCCTACATCGGTGGGGGAGAGAGTCAGAGATTGGTGGTCCGGCGTCACGTCTGCTTTGGTTGTGGTTGTGGGGTTCCCTCGCTCAAAACGAGCATAAAAGTTGTTGAGCTCGTTGAGGAAGGAGACATCAGAGGATGCGGGGGAGGGTTTGATGATCCTGTAGTCCGTGATGGTCTGGAGTTCTTGCCACATGCGTCGGGGGCTGGAGTTGGAGAAGTCTTCTTCTACCTTCTTTTTGTAATGGTGTTTCTGACACCCCTCTTTAGCTTCATGTTACCTGCTGCCAGTTAACATGACCACAGTTTGGTTGCACATGTAGAAGGAAAATAAAGAGCCGTTTTATTCTAGCTGCTAAATGTTCCTCCAGCTTTCTGTTCAGACGTTTTGCCATCAGATTCAAATTGTTGGATTTTGTTTATAGATTTTATTTTGCATCTCATCTTTTGGGGAATTTTTGCACCTTTCAAATAGAAAACATCTTCACTGTTTGTATTTAGACATTTATTTTCTGTTATTGCAGAGTAAATGCTTACTCAGACTTTTGATGATCTTCATTTGTTCCTCTGTGAGTTCTGGTCCAGTTCATATTCCTGACCTCTGACCTCCCATAATTCATGAAATCCTCCTCTTATACAACTTCAGCGCCTGGCTCTGTCAGCTTGTTCTTCGGTTCGTTGTCTCCCAGCAGAGCGGCTCGCAGCTCGCGGCGCTCTCCTCGGGGAAACAACTCCTCGGCGGAGGTGAAGTTCTCGGGCTCAGCCGTCAGAAGATGAGTTTGAGGGTAAAACAGATCAACTTTGATATTCTAATGAGGGCTTTTCTCCAGGATCTAAAGCAGGTCAGGATCAAAGACAAACAGCGCTATATGCTAAACGGGATTGTGGATCCAGGCGGGGAGACATTAAACTTCTCTACAGGCCTGCTGTTTGTGCACAATTAACTGTTGTCAGGCAGATTTTACACGCCAGAATGAGTTAGAGGAAAATGTCTGCAGCTAGTCTTTCACAATCAGTTTCATGGGAGGCTGTAAACACGATAAAGTCACTGCTAACAACACAACGTCAGCAGTTTTCAGTGATGCTTCCTTCAGGCTGCCTGTTGTTCAGAAGCATGCTAATGTTGTACAAGAAATTCAATTTATTTAAATACATACAGAGAAAAACCAACATTCATAAGATAAGAAGCGGTTAATTCTTTTGTCATACACATGCTCAATGCAGCAAGAGAGGAATAAGATATACTATATACACAATAGAAATACTAATATACAGTAATATACAGCAAGATAGTGCAAATATAATATCAAATAACTCTAATGAAGTAACAAAATAACTATATCCCATAATATATGACCCCCTATGAGCAAGCACTTTGGCGACAGTGGGAAGGAAAAACTCCCTTTTAACAGGAAGAAACCTCCAGCAGAACCAGGCTCAGGGAGGGGCGGGGCCATCTGCTGTGATTGGTTGGGGTGAGAGAAGGAAGACAGGATAAAGACATGCTGTGGAAGAGAGACAGAGGTTAATAACAGATATGATTCAATGCAGAGAGGTCTGTTAATACATAGTGAGTGAGAAAGGTGACTGGAAAGGAAAAACTCAATGCATCATGGGAATCCCCGGCAGCCTACATCTATTGCAGCATAACTAAGGGAGGATTCAGGGTCACCTGGTCCAGCCCTAACTATGTAAAGTAAAGTGTGCGTGTTAGTCCCCATAGGGAAATAGTTCCTCTGCATTTAACCCATTCACTCAGTGAAGCAGTGGGCAGCCGCCAGTGCAGCGCCCGGGGAGCAGTGTGTAGGGACGGTACCTAGCTCAGGGGTACCTCAGGGTAGCCGTTCAGTGGAGTCGAACCCCCGACCTTCCGATCATGGGGCTACCACTCTACCTACTGAGCTATCCCTGCCTATATGCTTTAGCAAAAAGGAAAGTTTGAAGCCTGATCTTGAAAGTAGAGATAGTGTCTGTCTCCTGAATCCAAACTGGAAGCTGGTTCCACAGAAGAGGGGCCTGAAAACTGAAGGCTCTGCCTCCCATTCTACTTTTAAATACTCTAGGAACAACAAGTAGGCCTGCAGAGCGAGAGCCAAGTGCTCTAATAGGGTGATATGGTACTACAAGGTCATTAAGATAAGATGGGGCCTGATTATTTAAGACCTTGTATGTGAGGAGCAGGATTTTGAATTCTGGATTTAACAGGAAGCCAAAACAGGAGAAATCTGCTCTCTCTTTCTAGTCCCTGTCAGGACTCTTGCTGCAGCATTTTGGATCAGCTGAAGGCTTTTCAGTGAGTTTTTAGGACTTCCTGATAATAATGAATTACAGTAGTCCAGCCTGGAAGTAATAAATGCATGAACTAGTTTTTCAGCGTCACTCTGAGACAGGATATTTCTAACTTTAGAGATGTTGCGCAAATGGAAGAACGCAGTCTTACATATTTGTTTAATATGTGCGTTGAAGGACATGTCCTGGTCAAAA
This sequence comes from Astatotilapia calliptera, assembly GCF_964374335.1. Classification (NCBI taxonomy): domain Eukaryota; kingdom Metazoa; phylum Chordata; class Actinopteri; order Cichliformes; family Cichlidae; genus Astatotilapia; species Astatotilapia calliptera. The sequence continues at coordinate 473,672 of NC_137442.1, forward strand.
ATGACTCCAAGGTTCCTCACAGTGTTACGGGAGGCCAAGGTAATGCCATCCAGAGTAAGAATCTGCTTAGATACCATATTTCTAAGCTTTTCAGGGCCGAGTACAATAACCTCAGTTTGATCTGAATTAAGAAGCAGAAAGTTAGCGGCCATCCAGGTCTTTATGTCTTTAAGACATTCCTGCAGTTTAACTCATTGGTGTGTGTTATCTGGCTTCATGGACAGATAGAGCTGGGTGTCATCAGCATAGCAGTGTAAATGTATGCTATGTCTTCTAATGATGCCGCCTAAGGGAAGCATGTATAATGTAAACAGAATTGGTCCTAGCACTGAACCCTGTGGAACTCCATAATTAACCTCAGTGTGTGAAGAGGACTCTCCATTTACATGCACAAACTGGAGTCTATTAGATAGATATGGCTTACTTTTTGTTGGCAGGCAGGTTTGAATACTTTCAAGCAGGAAGTGTCAAACTTTGCTGTGACCCAGTTTTTATCTTTTGCTTCTGTGAATGTTAATTTTGGCCCTCAGGGGATTTTTTTCTTTTTCAATAACAGGCTGTGAAAGAATCTGTTTTACTGAACTTCTATTATTTCTCTCTGCATCTTTTCAGGAACATCTTTTATTTCATATTTTTCCATGTGAGTCATGAGGATTTTAAAGGAAGGCAGCTAAAATATTTTTTAAAGCTTTTTCTTTTCTTATGATTACACTGTTTGGAAAATTCAAAATTAGGAACGAAAGCTGGAAAATAACACCCCAGTGTGAGTCTGCTTTTGCACTTTCATAGAGACAAAGGAGTTGGTGTTTGGAGGTTGGAGCAGAGGTGGTGTTGATCTATGATGTTTCAGTAAGTCATTTATTATTAAAAACATGGCGCTTGGTTAGGTTTAGGTGTTTGACAGCGTTAGGTTTAGATAAATATGGCCGGGGTTCACATTCTTCAAAGGTTGGCACCTTTTTTAAACCGTGCTTTCTTTGTTGCCATGGTTACGCCTCTGCCCAAAAAGCACACTTCCTACTGAAAAATGCATCACCTACGGATTCGTGTGCACGACTTGAAGACGTGTGGAAGCACAGATGTGCTTTTCCATGAGTTGTTCAGGAGCTGCTGTCGGAGCGGCTGCATGTGGTTTTTAATAAAGTGTCCAACAATAAATATTTCTGGAGAACACCGAGCAACGTGAGGAACAGGAGCACTTATGAGGGACGTGAGGACACTTTTATGTAAGGAAAATCCTTTATAGACCTTTATAAACAGACATGTATCATTATCATTATTAGTACTGATGAATGCGTGTTTAAATAAGACAGCCTCGTCGTCACGGTGTGAGGCAGCTCTAAATGTGTTCATACAGGCGTCCAGTTTCTTTTTCTTCAAGCACATACAGTGGAAGGATCCCGCAGTGTAAAAGCTCATCTATGCAGCTGAAATCCGCACACCTGTGCTCAGGTGTGCGCTGTTGATGTTCACAGTCCCTGCAGTGAAGCCTGAACCCTCTCAGCTCAGTCTGCTCTCTGTGGACTCGGCTGAATGAAAGGTGTGGTGGTTAAAGATAATGTGAGAAGCCTTTTTCAGTAGCAGCGAGGATCTTTGAAGAAGTTGTTGGGTTGACGACCGCTTTAATATCACGTTAAACTTCCTTCAAAGGAATTTCTAATCTGCGTGTTTTCCTGGCAGGCAGACCGGCAGGAGATTTCACAGGGATTGTTTGGAATTAAATATTGTCTCATTAGAGGGGCTTCATATTTCACGCGTTTTACTCTAAATGTGGGAAAAGTTCAGTTTTACCTGATGACTTTGACACACACAGCCAAATCAGAAAAAGATTTTTTAAATGTTTTATTTTTGCTTCAACCTTCAGTCTGTACTCTCGATATGAAAGCTGGCACGCAGGCTGGATGCTGAATAATATGAAAATAAGTCATAGAGGAAACAAAAAGAGGTTCTTGTGTCCGTTGTTTCTCACCTTCTGCAGGGCGGTGATGGTCTGTCAGCCCGAGGCTGCTCGTCCTCCTCCAAACATCAGGTCAGCTTTGACTGTGTGGGATGGACTCACAGAGTCCACGCAGCTCGACTGGACCGTGACACGACGTGCTTGAACATCTTTCCAGGTAGATCGCTAAGGCCCAGATTCAGTGAACAGGTCACCTGGACCTCCATGTTTACAACAAGAACTTGGTAAGAACAGATAAGACGACAGGCTGATAGACCCAAAGGCCCAGAGTGCTGAGAGGAAATGATCAGTCGCTGGCACGTCGTTAGAAGAGGAACCAAAGTGAGGAGCGAGGCTGTGATACATGGGAGGAGTCAGACCAGCACTGCCCCCTGCTGACTGCTACACCTTTAAAACGCCGCCCTTAATGTTCTCTCAGCAGCTGGTTGGCAGACACCGTTTCTGACCTGCTTTGGATGAAATAGCTGTTGGGACTATTTTCAGGGGTGGATGAACACATATCCTATTGGTAATGATATTCCTAATGTAAAAACCCTATTCATGTTCTCCGTGGTGATGATGGTGTAGCTGAACCACACATCTGTGTGACGTCGGCCTTGTTTTAACAAAAACTTCAACGATGTCCCGGAAACCTGCAAAACAGGCCAACCAGGCCGTGCACGCACACTACTGAACAGCACCACAGCAAGGACCACGACTCAGCTCAAGAAGGCCGGACGCTGCTCGCTGTGTGAGCTGGGATTTGCAATGCATTGTGGGATGAGTGGTTCTTTCACTGTTAAAAGTAAATGAGTACTGAGCCTGGTACTGACTGACTGAGAACCTGAACAGGAAATCCACTTCAGGAACCGGAGCCTTTAGAACAGCGAGTGAGCGCGTGTGGCAGCGGCAGCTGATGCTCACCCGGTGGGCAGATTTGTGATAAATGTTCGGGCTTTGTAGCAGCTTGTCAAACAGTGAAGTCCTTTTAGAAAACAGGCTTGGACTGAAACACCTGCGCCTTATTTTGAAGCTTCTTTCTGAATGAGCGCACCACTGTGACATCACTGTGACATCACCGCGACGTCACCGTTACCACCCCTCCATCAGCTGATGGTGATACAAACTGTTTGGTTAATGTTTTGAAAGCTGTGTCCTTTGTGCACAGAGCACAGCGATGGAGTGGTTTCTAAAAACGTTCTGTATAAATGAACGTTTTGACTCTGTGGTTTGTTTTTTCCACATCATCTCGTCAAATTCATGCAAATTAATTTTGAAGAGTAAATCTGTGAAAGCACCACGGTCACATGAGGCTTCCTCATTGGAGAGGATTTTACTGATGTTTTTCCTGTTGAAGGGAAAAACATTATTCCGAACTTTAATAAGACATTAAACACAAAACTCAGTGACTGTAAGAGCAGCAGGAAGTGGGTTTTAGGCCTTGTTGTGTCTGAGTTAGAGTTACAGCTCTATGGGTCTCGCTGTAGGGGAATCTCAGGTAAAGATGCCTGACAAACACAAACGTGGTGATTTGGAGGGGGAGGAGCTAAACAAGGATCATTTGAACCATGCAAAGCTGCTCTATGAGAGCTCAGGAACGAAAATCCAGAGCAGGTCGAGTCTGAAGCCTCAAACTGTCCTCGCTTTGCACAGCTGTCCTCACAGGATGCCAAGCTGACACTGGTCCCCACAGAGATAGACAGACAGGCGCACACACACCTCTCTCAGACAGATGAAACATTAAATTTCAGGTACGAAAGATGATTGGAGGTCAGCTGCTGTGCTCCCGTGGTTACCATCTCTGAGGTATCCACATGATTACACCCCTCCACCCCCTGCCTCTGTCTCCTCTTTCATCTCGTCCATCTTCATCCTTTCTTTCCTCTTTTTTACATTTTCCATCATTATCCTTTAATCTCCTCATTTTGTCTACATCTCGTCCTACTTCTCCTCCCTTGTTTCCCTTCTTTGTCCTTCGTTGTTTTCTTTCCTTCCCCACTCCCTTCGCCTCCTCCACGCTGATGGCTAAAAGGAGGGGCGGGTGAGGAGGAGGGATGCAGCGTGGCGTCTGATTAGAATCAGTTAATTAGAGATTGCAGCAGCAGCAGAGTGGAGGTTCATTAATTATCAGAGCTGATCTACATGCTGATACAAGCGTGAATCATTTCACATGGATTATTATCGCTGTAACGTGGAGATCATCTGGATGATGTTCAGACTGTAACGCCATCCACCAGATTCCCGAATTGAGCTGCTATCCAGAGGGAAACGTGCGCTCTGCAGGTATCTGTATTCACCGAATGATCTCCTCAGTCATGACATTCAGCCTGTAAGATCAACAACAAATACCTGCAGGGTCCAGTCTAAAAAATAAAGGGTAGAAAAAAGTATGGTGACGAATGAAAGGCTGAAACAGACGTTTGTATCAGCGACACTGAGACGAGAGAGAAGAGAGGGACCGACGTGTTAGAGACGTCTGCACTGGACTCTGACATACTGACGGAGGAGCGCGGTGCGATGTGGATCAGGTGACCCCGAATCCTCCCTCAGTTAGGCTGCAGTAGGTGTAAGCTGCTGGGGGATTCCCATGATGCACTGGGTGCCTATACACACAGAGTGGTTGTTGGGTTCCTCTGAATTATTGTAGAGGCTTTACCTGACTGTAACGAAATCACACACACACACCTGGTTCCACTTTCAGCTCTTAAAGTTTGAGAAACCAAAAACTGCATTTAAAATTTTTGTAGACTGATCAGCCTGCTGTGTGTGTGTGTGTGTGTGTGTGTGTGTGTGTGTGTGTGTGTGTGTGTGTGTGTGTGTGTGTGTGTGTGTGTGTCTCACTTTGTCACGCGTCATCGTTTGTGAGGCTGACAGGCGGGATGACAGGCAGTCTCTCGGCTGTCAGAGCGGGAGAAGAAGCTGGAGATGGATATTTGCTTCAGAGCGGCGGGAAAGCGGCGGCGCGATGGAGAGGAGGGAATCGCTCACCTCATCGGCGGAGCTGCTGAGAAGCAGAAAGGCAGCGAGGAAGAGGAGTTTACTCTGCCTTTTTATTCTTGACTTTCAGGAGCTGGGAGGCTTCGATGAGCCAGGAGAGAAAGTTGGAGAAAGCGTGTGTGACAGAGGCAGAGCGAGCACAGACTGACATGTTTACACTGACTGAGCTGAACGGCGTCGAAGCTGACGGCACGTTTAGAGTCAATCTGCGCTGTTTACAGGACGCCTAATTGGTTCAACCTGCACAGAAAAAGGAAATGACTCAACACACTTTAAAGAGCTTGGATCAGTTTTCAGAGTCACAAACAGGAAGAGGAGGAGCTTCAGACCAACCATCTGGTGACCACTGATGGGAAGACTGCGCCTCGCAGGAAGTCACCCAGAAACTGGAGGTGTGACGCTGCTGTCACCGAGCAGGAGGACGTGTTTACAGTCGGTACAGCCAGTGTCAGAGCAGACCTCTGTGGGGATGAACAAAAGTATTTTACCAGCACAATATAATCTGCAGTATGATCGTTGCTTTAACAGTGTAACAGATAGCTTTAAGATGTTTATGCATACTGTTATCATATTAACCTTGTATTCCAGATGCAGTTATAACTATTTTATACACATTGCATATCTGTGCTTCGTTTGAGTTGATGTTCGGTTCATTAAGGGTCTTAAGCTTCACTGGCGTGACTGTCCAGGTGATACATGCTGAGGGAAACTAGAACATAGAAGGAATTGCAATACAGGCTTACAAAACACTCATATCAGGTCATTTTCATTATTGTTTATAAGTTCATATTCTTGTATTAAGCCTTTAGTAGAGGTTCTTGATTAAAACATTTATTTAGTAGATGATATATACATAGTTTCAGTTCGGTTATTACATATATGAGAGTGGCTTTGTCTCTCTGTCTGGTGAGAGGTCAGCAGCTAGTCGGCGAAGTGAAGTAGGGTGCAATTGTGGTTAGCACACAGACACACACACACACTCAGTTAGAGAGAATCGTTTAGAGGTGAAAGTTTAATCATGTTTTGCTCGGGGTTGCAAAAGAGCAGTTTGTGATGTGTCAAGATGATAAGCGAGCATCCGGCAGTGACAGGAAGTACCTGCCGTGAAGACGAAGACAATGTTCTTTTAAACTGTGTTAAAAGTCATTGTGGTTTTCAATTGACGTATGCATATATTGTATCTGACGCATGAGGGGGCGTCATTAAATTCAAACCCTGATGGTATAAAATATCTGTTTATGTTTTGAGTAGTCAGAGATCAGCCCTGTCTGCGAACGGAGCTGGTCCCCCACGCGTGTATTTCATTAAAATCAATTGTTTGACCAAGCTCTTGTTGGACCATGGTTGTTTGTACTCTCCTTCCTCAATATTTGAACCTTAACACCTCTGAAACGTGTCAGCCCGTTAACGTAATCATCTGTGGGATGACGTGTCAAGAAAGTACCGGAAGCTTTCAGTCGGTCTAAAATGGCTTACCAGACGCTGCAGCAGGAATAGCTGCAGATTCCTGTTGTTACCAGGGCATACACAACCGCCTGTGTCCTCACAACTGCTGCGGTGCAACTAGAGAGCATCACACCATTTCAGCTCTACTTCAACCCAGATTTAATTCTAAGAAATTATCAGGTATGGTGACTAATAACCAACTTCCTGTTTTTTGGTCCGGTTGGTTTCAATTTCCTGTTCCATATGATTTTTCTGTACAGATGCTGTCGAATGCTGGAGGAGGGCTCTTTCAGGAGACGCACGGCTGACTTTGTCTTCATGTTTCTCTTTGGTGGACTTCTGATGACTATATTTGGCACTTTTGTGAGTCTGGTGTTCCTGGGCCAGGCCTCCACCATCATGCTGGTGTACGTGTGGAGTCGACGGAACCCGAATGTTCGCATCAACTTCTTTGGCCTGCTCAACGTTCAGGCACCCTTCCTGCCCTGGGTGTTAACGGGATTCTCACTTCTGCTGGGCTCTATCATCGTGGATCTTTTAGGTATTGCTGTTGGTCATGTGTACTTCTTCCTGGAGGATGTTTTCCCAAATCAACCAGGTGGTGGAAGGTGGCTCTAGACCCCATCAATCATAAAGATGCTCTTTGACACTCCAGAAGAATACGCCAACTATAACCCCCTGCCAGAGGCGGGTTTGCGTGGGGGGAAGGACAGCGCCTTGGTGGTTAAATACACCCTCTATTTCATCCCTGATCATCAGGTCACCTTCAGGGACCTTCCTCAGAGAGTTGAAGACACGGTCTTTGTTTTTGACGTGTTTGTTTAGTTGTGGATGAGGAATCCTCCACACCTGCTTCATGCCCTGGAGGACGGGGCTGTGGCCCCCCCACACCCTCTAGCAGATCATTACATGAAGGAACCTTTTAAAAACAAGCGCGTCCATGCTCACAGGTGTACACACGGGTGATCACACCCACAAACTACACCCTTTTTGGCTCCTACCTCAAAGCACACTGTGTTCTGTTGATCTTATGTGCTGCACAATAATGTTTAATATTTAGTATTTACTGTCATATTCCCATATATCATCGTGATGTTGTTGGTTATGTTGCTCTCGTTTTCTTCGGCTTGTTTTCTTTTTTCTTTCTCAACAGGTGAAATTAAAAAAGTATCTACTGTTATCTACTGTTATCTACTGTTAGCTAGTTTATTGTGATGGTGTTGTTTTTATTATGTTGCTCTTTGTTGTTTGTTTTCTCTTCTGGTTTTTTTTCTCCACACATGTGATCCAGGTGTTTTTCTTTCTTTCTTCTCCCCCTTTCTCACCGTCTCTTCTCCCCTCCTCTCTTTTTCTTTCTCTCCCTCTCTTTCTTTCATTCTTTCTCCCTGTCCTATCCCCCAGTCATGTCTGTCCCGTCTTTAAAAAACGAAAATAAAATAAATACATAATAATAATAAAGGTCAATCAAATGGACCAATAAGGCCATGATGATCCACTTGGTGAAGTAAATCTGTTTGGCATCTTTCTGCCTTCAGACAACAATTCTGACGGCTAAAGATCCAAACGGGACAGACAACATAATCATCTGACCAATAACGTGTTGGCCACGGCGCGTCGAAGCCTCAGACTGTGGCGCGTGCGCCGTTTATGAACACGGCTGTGGAAGATCGCCTGTGATGAAGAGCCGTGGCTCATGGGAAGGTTGCTGGTTCCATTCCAAAGCGTCCTTGGGCCAAAACCCGAGTCGCTGCTGTGCAGATGAACCTGTGAATAAAAGTGGGCGGAGCTGTCCAGCAGACACGTGGTGTGTGAGATCCAGGCCATTTACCATCACTGATGTCACACACGGTGTATATTTTGTTTATGTGCTGCAGGGTGTTTGCGGTCTGAGGTCATTTCCTGCTCTCCGTGTCACGTGTCTGATATCGTGCGCCTTTTTGGGCACTTCATGCCTCCAGCTGACAGTTCTTATCACCGAGTTTGATAAAGCAGTAGAGACGACAGGCACACAGGAAACGGTCGGGCTCAAACCCACGGCCCTGCAGCCCGCGGTGTCCCTGCAGGCGCACAGCGTGTGAGCTGATTGGTTTGAAGCCACGGTCACACGCACAGGAAGAGAAATGAGTGGATTTTATTGTTCAAAGCTTTGAGTGCTCTGTGGTTCAGAGCTCTGAGAGCCGCTGAGGTCACTCTGTTTTTACCTGCACCAGTAAAACATGGAGCAGGACAGGAAGTCCTTATAAGGGTTCAGCCCCTGTCGTTAAATGAATTTCAGTATAAAAGTCATTATATTGACCCACAAACACTCACAGAGGTTGAGCACAAAGGAACAGTTGTAGTGACGTGTGGAAGTTACCTGTGCAGTAACAGTGTTTCCATCTTACAAGGTAGATATGCTGAACCTTTCAGGGCGGGGCTAGCCCACTCCACTGAAAGGTGCATTTCTGCAGAATCACAGTACTTTAACTTACAAGGTAACTTCCTGTAAAACACCTGGAGTTACCACATGAAAGTACTAACAGCTTCCTGTCTGCACAGGACGGCCCCGAGCGTGTGGAAGGACCCAGACTGGGATTCACTCAGGAAAGATGTGATCCTGAAGCTCTTTAAACCCTCCGTGATCCATGCAGGAGGTTTCCGGACTCCTCCTCCTCCGTGGGGTCTGAGCTTTCACTTAATGCTGTAATGTAATTTGTAGCATTAACATTTCATGGATGCAGTTTTAGGAGCAAGCTGAGCCCCGCCTCCTCCTCTCTGCTCCATCTTTAAAAAGCATTTACTCCCATTAGTGGAGCGAGTTGACAAACCCGTTGCCTCCACCAGTTTTCCTTTCACAGAATCCCTCCACCTCTGCTCACACCCCCACCCAAAACCAATTACCTCCTGCAGCTTTACAGCCCGGCTCGTAATCCCAGAGCCGCCACATGTGAGGCTCCTCTTTAGGCCGCTCACAGAAGAAGAGAAGAAGGAGGAGCAGGAGGAGCGTGTGGGGGCGAGTGCGCCCGATGAGACGGGAGAACAAGGAAATGAAGCGATTCGATTAGCGAGGCGAGGACTCGGTCGGGGTCACTGAGGCCGTCTCAGTCGGACACGGCAGACAAATCTGCGAGCTCGCCGTTAATGGCGTTTCTATTTTGGAGCTGAACGATGCCATCAGTCTGCTCGGCCTCGTTCTGCCACTTTCTCTGGGTTTTAACTCCAAACGCTTTGTGGCCTCTGATGAGGTTCTTTCTTTCCCCGAGAAAAACACGCCACAAAAGACGCTTTCACAGACTTCACAGCCCGAAACCGGAGATTAGAGCGGCTTTATTATGAGACAGGAAGCCTGAAATATCCCGCGGTGCACTGCGTCAGGTCTGAACGGCGAGGAAGGCGACGAAGATGACAAAGACGAGGAAAAGTGCTGAAGTTCAGCCTGAGGGTGAAACACTGGACTCTGCAAGCAGAGCACGGAAATCCACCTTCAAAAAGTGGGATTGGCCACCGTCAGCACGCCGCCTTCAGCTCATCAGTAGCTTCACAGGTGATGTCACCGTGGCTACCAGCACGCGGTGTCTGACTGCACGTCTGAACAGCTCGCTGCTGTTCTTCTAAGAGTGGAAGTAGGCAGGAAGTGAAACAGGAAGTGAGGTCAGGTGGCATCTGAGTCAACTCTGGGCTTCCATTAAAGCAGCATCAGCAGGCTCATCCAATCATCTGCAGGAAGCCTCCTTTCATCGTTAAAAGGCTCGCGCCCGGTCAGCCCAGCACCACGTGTCACGCTGACCCAGGCCTCGGCCTGTCGTCATGGCAACAGTCCGAGCTGCAAGCAGTCACCGGGAGTGACATCTCAAAGCCTTTCTGTGCGTCGGTTAATGAAGCGAGAGGCCGACAGGTCGCGGCTGACCTGAAGGGGGCGCTGCGAAGTCCGATTGACGGTTTTGTCACAGCAGGAAGAACAGCGAGCGCCAAAAGTACAAAGAAACCTCTCACAGTCAGTTTCTGTCCCCAACGCAACCTCAACCGGGCAACGAGTTGATGGCGGTCTTGAACAGTGGCGTGATGAACAGTCGCGTGTCGATGTCGGTGTGTTGAATGGTGGCGAGCTGACAGTGGCGTGCTCTGGTTTGTTTCTGTGAACCTAGAGCTGCTCCATTCGCTCCTATGGCTGTCCTACCGAGACACGTGTGTTTATGAGGACTGATGGAGCGAGCAGCAGACTGCTCACCTCCACCCATCCGTCTGTGTTTACAGTGAGTGTGTGCAGCACACTGTGGGCTGGTCAGCTTTTAACGACCATCCCGGTGCTCCTGACGGGCCGCTCGCCGCTCCTGGACCTCACAAGCTTTACGCTCACTTTAGGACGGTCTGAGTTTAGACCAGGGAGGGTTTAGACCAGTCTGCCCCAGGGCAGCTGTGGCTACAACTGTAGCTGCCTCCACCAGTGTGTGAATGTGAGAGTGAATGAATAGTGGCATTGTAAAGCGCTTTGGGTGCCTTGAAAAGCGCTATATAAATCCAATCCATTATTATTATTATTCCCTATGAAGCCCCGCCTTAAACTCTTCATGTGTATTTCTGGAAGACTCGAGTGTCAAGACTGGAGTCTGATCACAGCTCAGAACGACACCCGAAGGGGCCCACCCGCTGCAGGGCACAGGTGTAGTTGTAGGGTCTTTACCAGTGTGTGTGTGTGTGTGTGTCTGTGTGTGTGTGTGTGTGTGTGTGTGTGTGTGTGTGTGTGTGTGTGTGAGATCTTGTCCCCAGTCTTCTTTGATTGACAGCTCAGCCCCCCCCCCTCCACCCCAGCTGGAAAGAAGCAGCTCACTGCTGAGGGCGTCCAGATGTTAGCGTGCTGATGATAGATGTTAGCTTAGCCTCCAGCTGTGCGTCACAGGAAAGTAAATAAACACCAGTCAGCTGTCAGTGGGGACTCCTTCTGCTCCTTGGTGGGTCCAGCAGCACATTTCTAACAGCAGCGGCGATGGACGTCCATGCCCCTCCTCCATGCCCCGCCTCCACAGTTTCTTTTAGGTGGATTCAGACTGAGCGTGCTCAACGCAGTGCTGGGTGTAATCCATTTATTTCCATGAACTCCAGATGGCGCCCTGCTATCGACCCGCCCAGTCCCCCGAGCCCACTCTGACCCGCTGCTGTAATGAGAGCCAAGCGGTCCCTGTCTGCTGCGCCGTCACTACAAACACCGGGTCACACGGCCTCGTGTTTGCGAGTGACCGCCGTGGGGTGGATTTACTCAACGCAGTTGTGCAGATAAGTACACGGAAAGTGAGACGTCCAAAATGGGGCTGAAAAGCTCCTGCATGAGCCCTCACAGAGGCTTATGTCTGCTCGCTCCACCTGTGAGCCTCCACCCTGTGCCCACAGGTGAGGACAGGAGCAGCCATCATGAACCCCCCCCGTCACGCTCTCTGGAGTGGGCGTGGCCTTGTCCTGAGGACAGCTGGCAGTATGGTGTCAACATCATAATAAATAAATTCATGTATTTATGATGTTTCCTGTCAGTGGTGTTTCTGTGTGGTGGAGGTGTAGCGGGGTGTTAGTGGGTGGGGTTAAAGTCTTTAACCTGCAGCAGCCTCCACCCTGACCCCAACTTTGTTCCACTGTGAGCGCTCTGCCTGCTCTGTGCTTGTCCTCGTTCTTTGCTGTGCTGGATAAGAGAATAAAGAAACATAACGGGGCCGTAACCCACCGAGTGTGACGCTGAGTGGGAGCGCTGAGCGTCGGGGTGGGAGAGGGCGCCGTGTTCAGGGTGCGACTAAAGCAGCTCGAAAGGTTTCAAAGGTCAGGGCTTCATGTTGGAGGTGGAGCGGTAACCGTGGTTACTGGGCGGCACAAAGCAAACTAAATGCTCGCCAGGCCAAGAATGACTGAAGTCTGGTTAAGCCACTGTGGGAGGTCAAAGGTCAGTTTCTTTTATCAAACCAGCTTCAGTCTCGCTCTCCAGTCTGACAGTTTACGGCTCCAGCCAATCAGAGCGCTTGTATCTTATTTCACCGCTGCTGAGAGGAAGTCCACGTCCATCCGCCCCCCTGGATCACGGTCATGAACGCCTAAACGCTGGACGCAGGTGTGATGTCACCTCTCCTGTCTCGCTGTTTTCAGGTTTGTTCAGTGGAATCTGTTGAATGTTGATCTCCACCTTTGTTCACTCCGGTCTCTCTCCCACCTCCCTCCCTACAATCTGCTCCTCCCAGCATGCACCTCTCCCACAGATGGCGCTCCTCTCGTTCATCCCTCGCTCTGCAGGAGGAGAATGAGGAGGTCCTCAGCAGGCTTTACCCATAATGCTTTTCTGAACGAGGTTCTGCACGGTGATGACAGGACAACCTTTGAGTCCCTACTGTCTGTGTGATCTGTGAACCACCTAGCCTCTATGCTAACCTCAGCGTTAGCCATTCTGGTGGGTTGGGCAGACCCAGCTGTGTGCCGGCGCTGACATCACATTTCTGGAGTAACGGGAGGATGGGGATGATTTAAACAGATTAAACACAGAGCAGCTCCACTTCCTGTCAGCACCAAACCAATCAGAGGCATTCTCGCCTGCACTGCCGCCGTTCCTCTGAGCCAAACAAGCGAGCCAGACATTTTGTCTCCATATGTGCGAGACTTCTCTGCTTCCTGTTAGAAACCAGCAGAAAACAGGCCCCGAGTTTTAGTTTCGGTCTCCTTTTGTGAGCGCGGCGTCGTCCACGGGCACGTCTCTCCGTTACTTCCTCTGCATTCTGACGCGCTAACGGTCCAGATGGTCGAAGCCTCGTCCCTGACTCCATCCCTCTCTGCGTCTGACGGATGATTCTGGCTGCTGCTCGCGACACGTCGCTCCGCCGAGGCTCCAAACATCAGCTGCTGCACAGACGCCGCGTCACCCGATCCAACTGCACGCAGGAAACAAAAGCAGCTCCCGGCTCCGATAATGCTAACGCGGCTCTGCGGCGCTCTCAAACACAAACCCTTTAACCGGCTGACCGGCCTCCGCCTTGTTTCCACACACTCCCACAAACCAGCTGCTGTGTTCATCTCTGTGACAGTGAACGTCCTGCCCTCAGCAGCTGGTCACACTCTTCCTCTGCATTAGTAACACTTCAGTATTTTCTGACCTTGGTACCGACTGTGGCTCCTTCAGCCGGTGTTTGTTCACAGGTGCATATAAGCCTGTTTCCACCTGTTTACTGTGCACGTCCCCTCCCTCTGTAACCGTGTGCCTGCACCCTGCAGGTAAGACTCCCAGCCAGAGCTCACGTATGGATGAAGCGTTAAAGCAGCTGAGAGTATTTAACTGTTCACACAGTTAGACTCTGGTGGTTGTTTAACCTGCAGCTGCAGCTGTGTTCACCTTTAAACTGAGCTCCTGATTTATGCCCATGACCTAGTGTCACCTGTCATTCACAGACTACATCACTTCCTGTTTCTTTACATGAGCTCGAGGTGACGGTTGTTGTGATTTAATGCTGTTTCAATAAAGCTGAGTTCATATTTTCGTGTTTCTGTTTTCGTGCACCATCTGATTTTACTGGTTTTATTTTGTGTGATTTTTATGTCGTTTGTGCTTCATGACTGTCTCTGAAATGAGTTTCCTGCATTAGTGCAGTTCTTAATGTCATCACGGGCGTTAAAGTTCATTCTTTGTGTTTGATGGATGGAGATCCTGCCGTCAGACACACTGAAGTAAAAACACATTAATGCTGATGTGCAGCACAAACCGCCCCTCGTTTATTATTATTACTAATATCTGGTGACATGTTGGAAGCTTCCTGTTGGAGTCCTGTGCAGGAAGTGAGGAAGTGAGGGTTAAAACCGTGCTGAAGCTCCTCCCACTGGGATTATTTGACCAAGTCTTTCCTGCAGCTCACAGCGTGGAATGGCGTCAGCTGTTCAGAGCTAATTAACCACCTCCAACATGGCCACCCGAGGGTGCATCACACCACCTGAAGACCCTCCTCATCCCTCCATCATTTCTGGCTCCTCTTGCCGTCTCCTGGAGGTGCTCACACCTCCGAGCACCCACCCAGGCCCTTAGTGTGCTTTTATAATTAATGCTAACAGGATGTGCTAGCTGCCCGTGAAGATGTGCCAGATCATCCTTACCTCCGTCTCTCTGTGATTTTACGCCTTCCTCATCCATATGGCCCGGTCACTCCGCCTCCCCTCCCTCCACCCCTCCGCCTGCAGAGAGGTTGGGTTTGTTAATAGCCCATATGGCCTCATCATATGCTGCCAGTGAATTCTAATGACAGGAGATTGGCGGTCGTTCCCTAGCTGGCCGCCGGCTTCGCTTTAATAAACCCCAACCCGCCATCGGAAACACAGGCCACGCTGCGGTGACTCCTCCTTCACAGCCTGAAGGAGGGGAGGGACTTCAACGTGCCGATTTAACCTCTGATTGGATGGCTCAGTTTGACCCGCCTCCCTGGAGGTTATCACCTGGAGCTCCTGATGCTCCTCCAGGCTGACGAGGACGTCAGTCATCAGGTGTGAGTCCCGTTTGGTAGCTGGCAGATTTCTCAGGGGCGACTCGTCTTCGCAGCACGTAAACGTCGGCGTGTGTGGACTATCAGTTTGAGTTCTGGCTGCTGCTCAGCGAGATCTGTGAGGTTATGATCTGTGGGCGGGCCTTCCACTCACACGCCTGCTTCACCTGCCACAGAGAGCACATCATCAAACACAGGACGCCACACCTGACAGTTCGGGGGGTGGGGCATCATTGCTGCTGCAGTTGGCATAGCAACAACAATCAGAAGGCAAGCTCATTCATGTTAGCATGAAGTCGGCTGGCTGACGTTTCTCACCACAGCCTCTTTATTCTGTGATCTGATTGGCTCACAGCAGCACAGGTGGTAGAAAAGTTGAACTCACCTTTCCTCCACAGTGCAAACTTCAAACTGATGTGACTGGTTAGCAACCATCTGCATCTGCAGCGTGGTCACAAACTCGTCGCCCACCACTCGTGAAACTGAAAAACTGGAAACAGAGAACATTCACCTTCAAAGTAAAAGTCCTGCCTTACCATTACAACAAATATGTTTATTTTGAAGGGGAACAGTGTCCTGGTTTCACGTTAGCTCCAGCAGCTCGTTTGGTTTAGACCAGGTTTGATTTCAAATGTAAATACTTCGTTTAGCTTTTTATGAAATGTTGTTTATAATGGTGTCATGTAATTATCTTTATCTGTTTGATAAAGTGCAAACACACTCAGGTTACGTCCTGTTTAGTTTGAGCTCGACTTTAAACTCGATGTTTGCTGGAGTTTGTTAAAGCAGTGAGAAGCTTCAGATGTGGTTTAGCTGCATTATTCATAATTTTGCTTATAATGAAATGTAGAGTGTGACCGAGGACGCATCATGTTCTGTTTTCATGCATCTGTAAAATCAAAGGTCAGCAGGTGATTGGTGCTTACACATGACTGATCTCACACTCTGACCTTACAGAAAGTTTAACAGCTTCACCGGCTGCATCGACTTTTCTTTTATTGCCCGTTTTCTGCCTTTTATCGCAGTTTGACCTTCGAGCTGATACGTTCTGTTTTCAGGACCAGACGTGCTTTACATCTGCGGGGTCCTCGGATCAATACCTCGACTCAGCGAATTATGATCTCTGCTTCTCCTGAGCCACCTCCGGTCCTCGAGCCGCTCACAGTTCTGGGTGAGCAGACCATCACGTGGGGACCTGAATGTGTCGCTGCAGGTGAGGCCCACCCGAGACACTGAGGGTGTGTGTGTGTGTGTGTGTGTGTGTGTGTGTGTGTGTGTGTGTGTGTGAGGCTGCTGCAGTTTGCAGATCCCTGACAGCTCAGCTTTAACTGCAGCTTTTGCTCGTTGCTGGTGAGAAACTCACAGCCTCCATTATTTATGAGCCACTGTGGGCTCTTTACAAACGAGCTCCCAGCAGGCTGAGAGTCCCTGAAAGAGCAGCTCGCCGGCTTGTTTAGCGCCGTCATTGTTCGCCGTGGTTTGTTGTTCGGCGCAGGAGCCGTTTGCTGAAGTACTGTGACCGAGGAAGCATCGCAGCTCGAGTCAAATATTTGTTCACCACACGGTCACAGACGCCCGGAGGAGCAGCTTCGCTGCGTCTGGAAAGTTTAGAGCCCTCACGGGCCTCCTGCAGAGGAGCTCAAAGACCAGAGCGATGGCAGGAGCGCCACAGCTGCTGGTTTAGGAGTCCTAACACCCCCACCCGCCCCACAGCACCACTAGTGACACTGCATCATTTTAATGTTCCCGTGCTGGCAGAAATCCAACCTCTGTGCTGTGAACAGCGTCACAGCCTCGTGCCCGTCTGAGGCATCGAGGACCAAAAGCCACACGGACAACAGTCCGGTCTGCCGTCTGGGACTCTGCATTCATGTAAATGCACTTTCTCGTGTCTTAGCTGAACCTGGCAGCTGTTAATGTCAAAGTAAATGTGGCCTGATCTGTAGCTGGATCAGTCTGAGATCCAGGAGTGATGCTGAATGTAAGTGGCTTCATGATCCAGTCCGTTATCAGCATGCTGAGGGCCTCGCATCAGACGCCGCTGCTCCCGCTCTCCATTAACCACTCCTCCACACTGCTAATGGGAGATTGTAATCAGTCTCTGTCCTGGATTCATCAGCAGAGTCGTCAGGGTGACGGAGAGGAGGCGGTGGAGAAAAGAGGAGACGGATGAAGGAGGAGGTGGGTGACAAAAGCCAGCAGCAAAACAAGCAGGATAAGAGAACGATAAGCAGGTGATGGAGTGAGGAGGAAGAAAAGAAGATGTGACAGGAGGTCAAACAAAGACGCGAGGGAGGGAGGAGGAACAGGAAAGGGGGGAATACACTCAGGAGGAGAAGAGCTGGGAGAAGGCAGTGATGCTGTTACCTGGGTGACGGTAACCACGGCAGCAAAGCTTTTGACCTCCAATCATCCTCCATGGATGGTTTCCATCTGTTCTCATTACAGAGAGATTAGGAAAGAAAGAAAAGGAGCGAGGAAGAGAGCAGGAGGAAGATCACCAATCAGCACAACTTAATTAGTGGGTAACAGCTAATACTAAGCTATCACGTGGGATGGGGACGACAGCTATTAATCAATTATGCATTAATTGCTGTTAAGTATTTAAAGATCCGCTGCAGGCATGTTTGGAGACATTTAACGTCTTCACTTTGAGTGCTCGCCTCTGCAGATGGACGGGAGGCGGCGGCTCCAGTCCCGAAACACTTTCAACAGGAAAGCAGGGACAGGTTTGACTCCAGAAAACCTTAAAAACACGTCAGGGCACCAAGCAGCTGTGAGTGGGCGGAGCTTCCGTCTGGCAACTGTCATGCAATTAATATATTCTTAGTGCTTATTTCGTTGTATGTATTTTAATAATGAAGGTTTGTAAAGCAAGGCCACTTTTGACTCACAAACTAAGTGCTCAGCCAGACTGAAAAGAGGAACTTGTAACATAGTTGTTGAAACAATCAGTGTGCCTCATCACATCTGATGTTTGCGGCCAAGATGGCGATGTCTATCACCACAGCGATGTCCATCTGTGAACAGAAGCGAGCAGCTTCAGGGTCAAACCTGATCAGAGGATCTCTGTGATGTCACAGAGCACTGAGGGGGACGAATACGGAGTTTGTTGAACTAACTACTCCAGAGCTGCTCCAGGAGAGCTGCAGACACTCAGGTAGGGAAACGTAGTCCTGTGGGACACTTCCTGCAGGGGGACAGCAGCCTCTGCTCCTGCCTGTCACATCCTGTTATGTCTCTGAGGTAACTTTAGACTTGTTTGTAATGCCCTGACAGCAGGAAGCACACACACACACACACACACACACACACACACACACACACACACACAGACGTACAGACACACACACAGACACACACACACACACACACACACACACCCACAGACGTACAGACACACACACACACACACACACACACACACACACAGACGTACAGACACACACACAGACACACACACACACACACACAGACACACACACACACACACACACACACAGACGTACAGACACACACGCAGACACACACACAGACACACACACAGACGTACACACACACACACACACACACACACACACACACACACGCAGACACACACACAGACACACACACAGACGTACAGACACACACACACACACACACACACAGACGTACAGACACACACACACACACACACACACACACACACACACACACACACACACACACAGACGTACAGACACACACGCAGACACACACACACACACACACACACACACACACACACACACAGACGTACAGACACACACGCAGACACACACACACACGCAGACACACACACAGACACACACACAGACGTACAGACACACACACAGACGTACAGACACACACACACACACACACACACACACACACAGACGTACAGACACACACACACACACACACACAGACACACAGGTCCAACAACACGCTGCTGAATAATTGAGCGTTGGTGAAGGCCTGCGTGCTCCTGGCCGCACACACAGCACCTCTTCCTGAATGTGACACGCCTCACAGTTCACTCACAGAGCGCTGCGGTTAGGAAGGAGGGCGGGGCACGAAGGCCTTTAATGTGCTCCACCTCACAGCGCCCTGAGTGGAACTTTCTGGAAATGTGAGTCCCTCTGAATGGAAAAGTGTGACCTCAGCAGCTCCAGTCCGAACACCATCCATAATTCTGCTTTTGAATTAAAGTGGACATTGTAACATGCCTGAGCCCCTGCTGGACGTTAGAGGAACTGCACGTCACCAACCCAAATTAATTTCACGTCCTCACTGACCTGCAGCTTAGAGGAGGCTCTTACATATAACCCTGGAGTCATATCAGCACAGGTCTCAGCCCTCCACACAGCTTTACCTGCTGATGCTGAGAGTCCTGAAGCTCTCACTGCTCTCTGCAGGGCCACACCAAGTCTCATCTCGAGGGTCGACTTTCAGCAGAGTAAATAAAATAAAGGCACATCTGCCGTCTTCTCTCCCTGCTGCCTGATTCCAGCACTAACCTGGAGCGACCGGAGAAAGAGAGACGTCATCTTAATGAAACTAACAAACTCGCCTGCTGTTTCTGAGCCCGTCTCCTTTGTTGGCTCACAGCTGGATCGTGTAACTCTCACTGACGTCTTTCGGGCCTTTTTGTTCTGTTTTCGTGTGCCGGTAAGAAGCTGCAGCACTTCGAGGGGCTCGTTTCAGATCTTCATGCTCAGATGTAAAATGTGGGGCAGCTGAAATATTCATCCAGTCTAAAGATGCCAAATAAAAACAGCAGCAGTTTCTGCTGTTTGATTTCCTCCTCACGCTGCTTCAAACAGCGGCACAGACCCTCAGCAGCAGAGGTGTGTTTTCCTGTTCTCAGGACGCGCTGCAGGATGAACACCGCTCACCAGCAAACACCTCGATCTCGCCGTGAATCATACATGAGTCACTCTCGTTGGGTCTCGGCGGAGCAGGCAGTCAGAAATAGCAGTTTGGTTGTGAGTCACGGCTGAAGACGAAAGACTCGGACAAAAGTTTCCAACAACAAGCCGCAGAGATGGCTGGAAGGAGGACGGGTGAGGACGCCGCAGCTTACATCTCCCTGAGGGCGTCCACCACACGTGCGTCCAGCAATCAAAGCTGCGAGGACCTCGCCTTTGAGCCGACTGACCTTTGACCTTCAGATGAAAGCCAATGATCTGAAGCACTTCCTGTGGAGAAGTTTTGGAACTTTTTGTCTTTTTTTGTCTGAGTGGAGATGAAATGATTCATGAAAACATCAAAGCCGAGGCTTTCACTGAGAGCCTGAAGCACAAAGAGGTTCATTTAGTGCTGATTTCACACACACTACAGCTGGAAGCACCATGTTTGCTGCTTTTACACGTCATTAGAACAATTAATTATCTGTCTCAGCTCCACTCATCAGTCATTATCCATTTCTGGGTCCAAACGCAGACAAACGCTGAGACTTAGAGCCGCTCCAGATTCCTTCAGCTCCTCTCCGAGCTGTTTCCATCAACGCGGCACCCACAGATCTGCTTTGAGTTTGATGGATTCCATCCACAGAAGAACATCTGGCCGAAGGAAACTGTCTCCTCGCTGCCGCAGAAACATCTGCTGGATCTGAGATTAATGTCTTGCCTTAGCGCTCCACAGTTAGCAGTTCCAGCATGTCGGAGCGCTGCTGGGACACTTCACTGTTTTATTTTTGCCCAAATGTCTCACCAGAGGAGCGTTTGAGCCCCCCCACCTCTGGTCAGCAGCTATTAAAAAACATGATGACCAGCTGCTGTTTTTCCTGCTCGCAGCTCTGATCCCCTCAGACTCTTAATCAGAGATGAAGTTTGCTGAAGGAGTTTGAAACTTTGTGAAAACTGGCAGCAGATCAGCCAGTCGAACGGCCTGAGAGTGAAGGAAGGTGCGGCGGAGGCTGCGGGGAATAAAAAAGCCATTTCATCTGTGATGTCCTGTTGTGACAGCACAAAGACGGCGGGGGAGCCGTGTTAACCTGAATGCCAATTAGCAGCATGTGTCAGGCTGAAAGGAGCTCTGACAATCAACGCTTTGATTTGAATATTCAAAGCTGACGGGTTTAAACAAAGGTCAGCGAGCTGATGACGGCGAGCCTCGGTGAGCAGGAAGCTTCATCCTGCAGGAACCAGAGAAGACCGTGGATAAAGTCTCTTTGACTGTCAGATGCTGTGGGCGACTGTGGGGAGCACGGCGTGACTGGGTGGGTCTTAGATTTTGGACTGATATTCTCCGTTTGTTGTAGTTTCTCAGGTTTGAGTGTCACCTTTGCTCTGGTTGTGTTTTCATTCATGTTTGGTGTTTGTACTTATCGTTGTTAGAAGTTCTTGAGGGTTTCCCATCCTGTGTTGCCTGTGTCTTTGTGTGTCCTGGTCTCTGCCCTGTTGTGTCTCTTTGTGATGTGTGTTGTGTTCGGTTCTGATTCGCCCCTTGATTCTGTTCTGCTCTCTCTTTCCCCCTTTGTCTCATGTGTATTTAAGCCACGTCCTGTTTGTCTACCTGAGTGTTTGTCTCATGTGTATTTAAGCCACTTCCTGTTTGTCTACCTGAGTGTTTGTCTCATGTGTATTTAAGCCACTTCCTGTTTGTCTACCTGAGTGTTTGTCTCATGTGTATTTAAGCCACTTCCTGTTTGTCTACCTGAGTGTTTGCCTCATGTGTATTTAAGCCACTTCCTGTTTGTCTACCTGAGTGTTTGCCTCATGTGTATTTAAGCCACTTCCTGTTTGTCTACCTGAGTGTTTGTCTCATGTGTATTTAAGCCACTTTGTTTGTCTACCTGAGTGTTTGCCTCATGTGTATTTAAGCCACTTTGTTTGTCTACCTGAGTGTTTGTCTCATGTGTATTTAAGCCACTTCCTGTTTGTCTACCTGAGTGTTTGTCTCATGTGTATTTAACCCACTTTGTTTGTCTACCTGAGTGTTTGTCTCATGTGTATTTAAGCCACTTCCTGTTTGTCTACCTGAGTGTTTGCCTCATGTGTATTTAAGCCACTTCCTGTTTGTCTACCTGAGTGTTTGCCTCATGTGTATTTAAGCCACTTTGTTTGTCTACCTGAGTGTTTGTCTCATGTGTATTTAAGCCACTTCCTGTTTGTCTACCTGAGTGTTTGCCTCATGTGTATTTAAGCCACTTCCTGTTTGTCTACCTGAGTGTTTGTCTCATGTGTATTTAAGCCACTTTGTTTGTCTACCTGAGTGTTTGTCTCATGTGTATTTAAGCCACTTCCTGTTTGTCTACCTGAGTGTTTGCCTCATGTGTATTTAAGCCACTTCCTGTTTGTCTACCTGAGTGTTTGTCTCATGTGTATTTAAGCCACTTCCTGTTTGTCTACCTGAGTGTTTGTCTCATGTGTATTTAAGCCACTTCCTGTTTGTCTACCTGAGTGTTTGCCTCATGTGTATTTAAGCCACTTCCTGTTTGTCTAGCTGAGTGTTTGTCTCATGTGTATTTAAGCCACTTCCAGTTTGTCTATCTGAGTGTTTGTCTCATGTGTATTTAAGCCACTTCCTGTTTGTCTACCTGAGTGTTTGTCTCATGTGTATTTAAGCCACTTCCTGTTTGTCTACCTGAGTGTTTGCCTCATGTGTATTTAAGCCACTTCCTGTTTGTCTACCTGAGTGTTTGTCTCATGTGTATTTAAGCCACTTCCTGTTTGTCTACCTGAGTGTTTGCCTCATGTGTATTTAAGCCACTTCCTGTTTGTCTACCTGAGTGTTTGTCTCATGTGTTACCTGCTTTGGACTCCTTTTGAACCCTTTTTTCTTCAGCCACCTGGACATGCTGCTTCATCTAAATCAAGGTTCACTTTTATTTGTTTAAATCTTTCTTGGAGTCTTCATCTTGGGTCCAAATTAAGCACAAACAAACGCCCCTTTAACAGGAAGAGGAGCAGGTTCAGGGAGGGGCAGCCATCAGCTTTGACTGGTTGGGCGGTTTGAATTCACAGGTACGAGTTTCAGGTATTGATGATGTCATACGCTGCCATTGGTGATGTAATGCTTTGCCTTCTTTTGTTGTACTAACCCTGAAAGGTTAAAAAAGCACCAGCCAATCAGCTTGCATCTATTCAAGTGCAGTTCCAGTTAAACCTCCAGCAGGAGGAGCGGCCATGTGTGTGATTGGTTGAAGATGGGACAAAGACACGCTGTTGAAGAGAGCCAGAGATGAATAATAACTAATTTAATAAAACCACTTCAGGCTTGGTGGTGCCGTCGGGACAGCTCAGCGCTGGTTCAGTTTTAAGGTTTTAACCCTATGATGCCCTTTACGTCATATTTGATACATGCGTTTCTGAGACCTCTATCTCATCAACATGATCAGTACAAAACTTTTTTTTGTCTAAAATTAGCACTGCTGTTAACAAAACGTTGCCAAAAAAGCCCAATGTATCAAATGCAATACAAAAAATGTATAATAATTATATAATTATAATAATATTATATAGCAAAACAATTGTGGATTTTGTTGAAGGGTTGAAAAACATCTTAGTTCCAAAAAATCTGAATTTTCTGGCCATTTTTTGATGGGTTGGGTCTTGCAGGGTTAATTCATTGTCGTCTTCTCTGTAAAAGTGCCAGATTTAAAAGATCGCATGCATCGGCATACTGAAACCAGCACTGCAGTCAGTAAAGCTCGTCTTCCTGCCTGCTTCCTGCAGACGCTGCTTTGACGACTGCGAGCTGAGTTTCAGTGTGACATGGTGTCTGAAGGCTGACAGGGATTATTGGTTGTTTCCCTCAGAGATGCCAGTGATGCTTCATGACCCTCTAAGACCTGCAGGTGGAGCCCATCTCACTCCCGAGGCGTAACATCCTGACGATTTGTAACGTCCCGCTGCGTTCCTGAGGAACGAAGGAATGAAGGCGACCTTCGCCGTTCTTAAGGTACGCGCCAGGTTATGGGTGAACCACAGTAGAATGACGGTCCCACGGTAAAACACGTTCCAGCCATGTATTCCAGCCCTAACCATAACCAGCACGTTAGTGACGTGAAACAGTGTTTTCCAAAGCGCTTTGAGGAAAATAAACAAACAAGTGTGGATTGATTCCAAATGGTTCTCATGTTTCCTCATTTTTCCGATGTCGTCATTTAGGAACGTGTTGGGTGCCTGGAAGCATAACATGTTGATGATTTGTCACCTAGCGTAAAATCTTACGCCTGCTGGCAGGTGAGCTTGCCCTACATGTGTGTTTAACCTTAACAACGAGCAGGCGTTTAAGTGCTGCTCTTACACCAGAGCACCAAGTCAGTGCAGCTCTGAACATGGTTACTACAGTCGATCCCTGGTTTCACAGCAACCTCCTGCCCCAGTCAGGAAGACTCATTTGTCCCACCAGCTGGTCTCAGGCCTGTGTGAGGCCTTCCCACAGGGTTAGGGTTAGACCACGAGGTTGTGTATCAGACTGTAACGTGTTAACCTGGGAGCCCATGTGGACTGACTCCCTGCTGGAGCCCCTGCTGGACGTTACAGGAACTGCAGGTGTGGTGCTTGAGCGTTGGTTTCAGAGGCTGATCTTTAATGCTGAGGTCTTATCCCACCTGACTGATGTGTGATGTCTCGTGCTGTGATCTGAGACAGAGGCGAACACACACCAGGAGAGTTCATGAAGCGAAGCTCGGCCTGGCGGTCGGCACACAAACCTTCTTGGTTCTGCTCAGCTGGTTTTATGATGGCTCCTTCCTGGTAAAACGTGCCAGACGGAGAATAAAGTTTGACTTTGTTTTCCAGCAGCTGACAAATGAAGGCTGAGAGTGTTTGCATTATTCATTACAGGGGTTAATAATTAACTTGTTTACATCATGCATCAGCCTCGGTGGACCAATCACAATCAGACAGTGACAGACAGATAATTATCGAGTCGCAACTTTCCCAGAAAACGTGCCTAATTATTTTTTATTTATCCGTGCATGAGTCGGATTGATTCCTCTGGTCCATCAGCTGAGGAAGAGGGGACAGGAAACGGGCAGCGAGGGGCGACTGTGCGAAACGTGCAGTCATCCAAAGGAAAAGTAAAGCATGACTGTTTCACCCCACAGGGTGAGCATTACAAACAGCCACACATGCATGGACTTATTTCTATGGATTTGTTTAAAGGACAGGGTGTCCTGTTGCTTGGTGGGTAACTGTGCTGAAGGTTTTCATGATTACCGAGATGCAAGTTATTCCCAAGACCCCAAGACAGGTAACTGGAAGGAACAGAGAGCGTTAACTGGTCAATGAAAATATTTGGGTGGGTGAATAAATCACCTGGAGCCAACTCCACCTGCAACTAATAACGGTTTAGTCACAGGTGGAGTACAAGTGTGACTAACTGAGGTAGATCAGGTAGAGGCAGAGCGGATCATCTACTAACTGGAAGGTTGGTGGTTTGATATGTGGCTCCTCCAGTATATATTCCAAATATCCTTGAGGTGATTCCGTTGTGTCTTTTTCTAGCAGTAATTCTGTTGACATGGTGTCAGCGGTATGATGAGTGTTTATACACATAATTCTAACAACATAATAGCCAATCACAGCAGAGCAACCCAACCCTGACCCAAACCAGCACCATGTCCATGAACACTCATACGACACACAGAGGTGGCGACAGGTGACGAGGTGAATGCTAACTCACTTAAACTCATCCATCCATCCATCACTCACTTATCCATCCATCCATCACTCACTTATCCATCCATCCATCACTCACTTATCCATCCATCCATCCATCCATCCATCCATCCATCACTCACTTATCCATCCATCCATCCATCCATCATTCACTTATCCATCCATCCATCCATCCATCACTCACTTATCCATCCATCCATCACTCACTTATCCATCCATCCATCACTCACTTATCCATCCATCCATCATTCACTTATCCATCCATCCATCCATCATTCACTTATCCATCCATCCATCCATCATCCACTTATCCATCCATCCATCCATGCATGCATGCATCCATTCATCCATCATTCACTTATCCATCAGTCCATCCATCCATCTATCATCCACTTATCCATCCATCCATCCATCATCTACTCATCCATCCATCATCCACTTATCCACCCATCCATCCATCCATCCATCATCCACTTATCCATCCATCCATCCATCCATCATCTACTCATCCATTCATCCATCCATCCTCCACTTATCCATCCATCCTTGCACCACAGCTCCGCCCAGCTCTAAGTCACGTTTGTTTTTTTAGTTTGGTTAAATTTTGTGTTACATGTGGATGCGCACATGAGCAATGTGTGTCTACAGGCGGTGAAGTATTCAGCTCTCACACATCCACACAGTTAGCCTTTAATGAGTGCTATAACTGAGGCAGAGCAGTGCAGAAACACACTCGCTCTCTATTCTCTGACGGTTTCAAACAACGGGGTCAGGGCCGGCACACAGACACAAACACAAACGCACCGTGAGCCGAGCCGAGAGGCTGCGCGAGTTATTTTTACTCTGAGAAGTGGAATAAAAGCAGTGCGATGCGATCTTCCTCTCTTTAAAAGAAACAGAAACCTGAGATGGAAAAAACCTCCAATCATGTGAAACTGTGAGGTTTCCATCTGCTGCTGGCTGCTTGTCATGCTGGGAGAGCTGCTGGGGTTTCATAACAATCTGAAGTGCAGAGATAGAAGGAGAAGAGAGACATCAGCACGTATCTGAGAGCTCCATCATCAGCTCCACTGCACGTCTCCGCCGGATTGGTCACCAGGACGAGGGCGCTTGTACCCTCTGTCAGGATTACATCACTGCACTGCTGTCACTGTGGCCTTATTAGTTTCAGAGTACAGACAGATCTGCAGATGAAGGCTGGGTTAATATTACACTAACATTCTGATCTTTACAAACTCATTTATCTCATTTTATTATAAAGTGTAAAGTGTGCGTGTTAGTCCCCATAGGGAAATAGTTCCTCTGCATTTAACCCATTCACCCAGTGAAGCAGTGGGCAGCCACCAGTGCAGCGCCCGGGGAGCAGTGTGTAGGGACGGTGCCTTGCTCAGGGGTACCTCAGGGTAGCTGTTCAGTGGAGTCGAACCCCCGACCTTCCGATCATGGGGCCACCACTCTACCTACTGAGCTATCCCTGTCCCAGTTATTCTTAGCTGTGCTCCATAAATAATTGACTCCCCATGGAGGATTTTTCCTGGTTATGCTGGTTATGTGAGAGACATCTGATGGTTTTAGTCCGTTTGGCCTGTATTTATATATCGCTTTACTAGTCCCTAAGGACCCTAAAGCGCTTTACATATCCAGTCATCCACCCATTCACACACATTCACACACTGGTGATGGCAGCTACAGTGTAACCACAGCCACCCTGGGGCGCACTGACAGAGGCGAGGCTGCCGGACACTGGCGCCACCGGGCCCTCTGGCCACCACCAGTAGCCAACGGGTGAAGTGTCTTGCCCAAGGACACAACGACCGAGACTGTCCAAGCCGGGGCTCGAACCGGCAACCTTCCTATTACAAGACGAACTCCCAACTCTTGAGCCACGATCGTTTGCAGGACCGGATCCAGGGCCCAGGTTCGGGGTTCTGTGGGGCTTGTAAAACACTCCACCAGAGATGTGGGCAGGAAGCGTCCCGGCTGATTGGCTGGTGGGATCCGTACGGTCGAATCGTGACAGCCCTCAGAAGGAAAGGCCAAGCTTCAGTTTGTGAAGAAAGATTCTCAGTGAAGCGACTGTCTTAATGAATGTGGAGGAATCTCGAAGGTCACGACCTTTAGCAGCTTTCCTTTGTTTAACTGTCAGTCATGTGGAGCCCAGCCCGACTCTGACTGCATAAGGAGGCGGCCGACACACACAAACAGAGCTGTGTGTGTGTTATACTGACTGACACGCTGAGCGTTCAGTCAGCAGCAGAGCTGATTAAACAGAGGAAGAAGACAGAAACTCGTGTTTTTGTGTTCATGTTGCGTCCTCTGAGTTGTAGCTCCGCCTTACGGGACATTAGCATGCATTCCCGCTCTGCTTCACACCTAGCAGAGCTTTAAACATCCTCCAGTCAATCAATACAGTTCAAATCACTTCAAATCAAATCAAATCAAATCACTTTTATTGTCACATCACATGTGCAGGTACATTGGTACAGCACATGTGAGTGAAATTCTTGTGTGCGAGCTTCACAAGCAACAGAGTTGTGCAAAATACAATAATGTAAACAAGCAAAATACAAGAATGGCTACATCTGAAACTAATAAATATATGTACAATATATAATAGTATATGCATTTCTGGATGTGTATATTAAATATTTTTCTACGTGTGTGTGTGTGTGTGTGTGTGTGTGTGTGTGTGTGTGTGTGTGTGTGTGTGTGTGGACAATTGAGGACAATTCAGGACAATTATGTGATCGATAGTGTAAATGAATTCAGTCCAGTGCTGCAAAGATTTCTCTTTGCTGCTGTAACAAACCCGAGCCTGTAACCAGTGCTGGAGAGGAGTCCGTGCCTGTTATCGATACCACAGTGTGGCCCGAGGTCTATCTGATTTATGTTTGGATTTCATAATTACATAGCTTGAGTCTTCTTGTGTGTGTAGTATGTTTATGTTTCATCACTCCCATCAACTTTGTCATTTGAAAAAAACGAAGTTTTGCTTTTTGTTATTTCGTTTTGTCCGTCTGGAAGCTCCGCCTCTCAAACTGTGACAAACACATGTGAAATAACAAAAACAATAAAAAAGCAATAAGCAGAATTATGAACGACACTTCTGACGATAAATCGCAGCGCCTTTATCGAGACAAGAACCTTCAGCCCACAGAAAACTTCTGTTCCTGTGCAGGAAACTCATTTTGATTATTCCAAAGAAAAGTTTCAGAGGTCCACAGATGGTGCAAAATGCAGCTGCTCGCATTTTAACAAGAACTGGGAAATCTGAGCACCTCTGTACTGAGATCTCTTCACTGGCTACCTTGACAGGTTCGTGCAGATTTTAAGGTCCTGCTGCTCACCTACAAGGCTTTAAACAGACTGACACCTTCATACCTCTCCGACCTTTTACACCTTTACGTTCCACCCTGTGCTCTCCGATCTCAGGACTCTGGCCTTCTAAAGGTTCCTAGAGCCAGAACAAAGACAGTTGGAGAGCTTTTACTTTTCATGCCCCGTTTCTGTGGAACAACCTCCCTCAAGATATTAGGCAGCTGTACAGCACTTTGTTTGAAAGCGCTTTATAAATAAAGTTACTATTATTATTATTTACCAACAAGGCTGTTGGATTTAAATCACAGGAATAATTCTGAAGCGTCTCCATGTTGGAGCCTTGGACAGTTACAGCTCCATCACCTCTGACCCTGGGTAACAACATGAACTTGGCTTGATCCACATTCAGGTCTTAGATTAGTTAACATCACAACATAGAGGACTTTAAATGACTGTTTCAGGTTTTTTAGTGGGTAAAATAGAAGAACAGTCATCTGCATATAATCATATATAATGAATTTTACAGGAACATGACATATAGTTTGATTAGGTACCAACATTAAACCTTTCCACCCATAATCTCGCCCCACAGAGACCAGGCTGGTTTCTTTTTTTAATAGAAAGAAGTTTTTCCACTGTGGCAACGAGGCTTCACTGAAATGACTGCACTCATTTCACACCTGTCACTTTGTCATCTTCTCTCTGTGTTGCAATTGTTTAAAAGGCTTAATTCAATTCAATGTCATTTAATTAATAACTGAAATCACAACAACAGTCGCCTCGAGGTGCTTTATATTATAAGGTAGACCTTTGAGCCCTGTGAGCAAGCACATTGGTGACAGTGGGAAGGAAAAGCTCCCCTTTAACAGGAAGAAACCTCCGACAGAGCCAGGCTGAGCGAGGGGCGGGGCCATCTGCTGTGACATCATCAGCTCTGTCAGACTCCTTACAGAGATCGATGATAAAGTACCATGATGCCTGCTCACATCACATGTAGTGACGCTATCAGAAATCACAAAGTCCTTCCAGAAGCAAGCCGTGCCACGTATCAGCCATCTTGACAAAGAGGTAAGAATATTTCTGTAAGTTATTTCAAATATAAATAAACTGAATTAACTTTCAGAATGATGATTATTATAAGGCAGGCATAAAAGTAGCTGACTGTGCCCTAAAATAAGGATTTCGAAGATAAAGGTTTTACTCCACCACAAAGTTAGACTCCTCTCTGCTGCCATGGACTCTCCAAAGATTTTAACACTGGACCCATGAGCGCCCTGCTCCTCCATAACATGTCTGTAAACCATGCTGAGCTTTGGGTGTCCTGCTCGTTCTGCTCTCAGCGTGAGCAGGAACCACACCAGCGCTTGACTTTATGAGTTATGGGCTGAGCAAAGTGTCTGTAAACCAATCTAGTGGCTGTAATCAATAATGTAAGAATGTAAGAGAAACTTATCACTGTAATCAATAGAGTCCAGTGTGTGTGATCAATCACAGATGCTGTGGATCATGGAAGCACATGTTGTTGCTCCTTCATCCCTTTGCTTCACGGCAGTGAAAAAACAAAAGTGCAGTAAAACGCTGCTTTATTTCTCGTTCCCTTGTTTTGTTCAGAGAGCCGCTCTCATTGGCTCGTTAATGAGGACCATGATTTAAGCTCTTCATTGTGTGTCTGCGTCTCCAGAACAAACTGCAGTAATTAGATTTCTGCCTTTGTGTGAGGAGAGAGAGGAACAGCGCTCGAGGCCGTCTGCTCTCCTCGCTGCCTCCCACCGCTCTCCCATCTGCTTCTGCAAGCGTTACCGTTACATCAGCGTCTCCTGGAAATGTTCCATCGCTCCGTCAGCCTCTCCGCACTGCAAAGACTCCTTTAATGCAGTGAGAGCGCAGATGTTTCCAAAACCATGCTGATGATCTGGACACTCATCTTCTTCTGATTTCTTCTCTGTTCTTTGGGAAAAGTAAACTGTGAAAACATGTGAAGTGATTTCAATTAAAGGCAGGGATTCATAGAGGTGTGTCAGACAGCTGGGAAGGAAACTGGGCACCTGTGAGGGGCTACTGGGAGGGGAGCACACCCAGGACATACTAAAGAGATTATGGCACTCTGCTGGTTTGAGTGTCACCTCGGATGGATGGATGGATGGATGGATGGATGGATGGATGGATGGATGGATGGATGATGGATGGATGGATGGATGGATGGATGATGGATGGATGGATGGATGGATGGATAGATGGATGATGGATGATGGATGGATGGATGATGGATGGATAATGGATGGATGGATGGTTGGATGATGGATGCATGGATGGATGATGGATGCATGGATGGATGATGGATGGATGGATGATGGATGGATAGATGGATGATGGATGGATGGATGGATGCATGGTTGGATGATGGATGGATGGATGATGGATGGATGGATAGATGGATGGATGGATGGATGGATGATTGGTGGATGGATGGATGGATGATGGATGATGGATGGATGGATGGATAATGGATGGATGGATGGATGGATGGTTGGATGATGGATGCATGGATGGATGATGGATGCATGGATGGATGATGGATGGATGGATGGATGCATGGATCGATGATGGATGGATGGATGATGGATGGATGGATGGATGGATGGATGATGGATGGATGGATGCATGGATGGATGATGGATGATGGATGGATAGATGGATGGATGATGGATGGATGGATGGATGGATGGATGGATGGATAGATGGATGATGGATGGATGGATGGATGGATGGGTGGATGGATGATGGATGGATGGATGGATGGATGGATGGATGGATGCATGGATGGATGGATGGATGCATGGATGGATGGATGGATGGATGGATGGATGGATGGATGGATGATGGATGCATGGATTGATGATGGATGGATGGATGCATGGATGGATAGATGGATGGATGATAGATGGATGGATGATAGATGGATGATGGATGCATGGATGGATGATGGATGGATGGATGATGGATGGATAGATGGATGCATGGATGGATGATGGATGGATGGATGGATAGATGGATGCATGGATGGATGATGGATGGATGGATGGATGGATGGATGGATGGATGGATGATGGATGGATGCATGGATGGATGATGGATGGATGGATGGATGGATGGATGGATGGATGGATGGATGGATGGATGGATGGATGATGGATGCATGGATGGATGATGGATGGATAGATGGATGCATGGATGGATGATGGATGGATGGATGGATGCATGGATGGATGATGGATGGATAGATGGATGCATGGATGGATGATGGATGGATGGATGCATGGATGGATAGATGGATGGATGATAGATGGATGGATGATAGATGGATGATGGATGCATGGATGGATGATGGATGGGTGGATGATGGATGGATAGATGGATGCATGGATGGATGATGGATGGATGGATGGATGGATGGATGCATGGATGGATGATGGATGCATGGATGGATGATGGATGATGGATGGATGGATGATGGATGGATAGATGGATGCATGGATGGATGATGGATGGATGGATGGATGGATGCATGGATGGATAGATGGATGGATGATAGATGGATGGATGATAGATGGATGATGGATGCATGGATGGATGATGGATGGATGGATGATGGATGGATAGATGGATGCATGGATGGATGATGGATGGATGGATGGATGGATGGATGGATGGATGGATGGATGGATGGATGGATGGATGGATGGATGATGGATGGATGGATGGATGGATGCATGGATGGATAGATGGATGGATGATAGATGGATGGATGATAGATGGATGATGGATGCATGGATGGATGATGGATGGATGGATGATGGATGGATAGATGGATGCATGGATGGATGATGGATGGATGGATGGATGGATGGATGGATGGATGGATGGATGGATGGATGGATGGATAGATGGATGGATGGATGGATGGATGGATGGATGGATGGATGATGGATGGATGGATGATGGATGGATAGATGGATGCATGGATGGATGGATGGATGGATGGATGGATGATGGATGGATGGATGGATAGATGGATGATGGATGCATGGATGGATGATGGATGGATGGATGGATGGATGGATGGATGGATGAGTCAGGTAGTTTGGTGTGACCCGGGACTAACGCTGCCAGCTGTGACTGACTTTCAGAGCTGGCACATGGGCACGGGCCGCAGCTGGTTGTCCTTCCATATCAACTGCTGCTGGCAGAGTCTGGCTCATTTATTCAAACGATGCCACAGTTCAGGACAGAGAGTCTGACAAATAGCAGGAAGCTCAGCGCTTCATTTGAAACCTTGATGTCATAAATGCCTGAATGCTAATAGGTGAAGGTGTGTAGTGAGGAGCTCGTACGAGACTTCTGCTGCTGAAATGGCATCATCACCGTCACTAACTGTTAGTGAAGACCAGACTGTCTGCGATCCATCAGCAGAGGGGGCGTCGGGGTCATCGGCCTCAGCTCCACCAGCTATCCTCTGACCTGTCCAGGTCGCAGGAGATGTGTTCTGTCCTCTGATATCGATCTCACGCTGGAACGACATCCATAAATTCGCTCCGTTTGCTTTTGAGTGCTCGGTGCATCCAGAGGAGGCTGAGGGAAGTCCTGCGCTATTGATCAGACACCCGAGCGTCCCGGCGGGTCAAAGGGAGAGTCCGCTGAAAGCAGCCGTCGTGTAATTCAAGCCAGCAGACCGGCATCGACCTTGAGGAGGTTTGAAGGGCGCTCTCTGTCTCCTCAGGCTTTTCTGTCTCTCATATTTGAATTCAAACTTATGAAGTGCTCATTTATATACAGACACTTGAGCCTCGTTTTTATCGATGAACTGTTCGTTCTTCGTGGCTCGGAGTGTCGTATGAAGCGAGCTGTTAATGTGGACGAGCACATGTTGAACCTGTACAGGTGTTTATTCACGTTCATGCTGAATAACACTGCCCAGCCCAAATAATGTCTGAGAGGACTACTGTGTACGGTTAAAGATGGGAAGACCA
>NC_137442.1:512500-595000 GCF_964374335.1 Astatotilapia calliptera
GAAAGCACTTAAGCATAGAAAAAAAGTGCTTGTGTGAATGAGGTGAGTTGTATAAAGTGCTTTGAAAGCTCAGTAGAGTAGAACAGTCTAAGAACCAATCCATTTACTGTTTACACGGGACAACAGGAGTGATTGTTTAAGAGCTGCAGTCTCCATGCCTTCATTTTCCTCTAAATCTCATATTTTCCTTTTTCTTCTCTCTGCAGACTTCCTCTCTTCCTTCGTTTTACTTCCTTTGTTTCTTTACTTCCTGTTCCTCAGTGCCACCCTCCAAATCTTCAGTCTTTTTCTTCCTCGTCTTCCTTTAAAACTCCCAGCACTTAATTGACATTCAGCTTGTGTTTCAGCCAAATTGAATGTCTCTGTCCATTACACTGAGTGTCAAGGAGCGACTTGACGACGCGACAAACCAATTACAGCTCGCAGACGAGCCGTGAGACGTCTGTCCGCCGGTCTGTCTGCCTCTTTATTTACACGTCAACGTTTCTAAAAATGATCCTCGTTCACTTTTAATTACCACTTTATTGAAATGAAATGAAACACAGAAGAAAAACATCGAGGCGAGGAGATGGGGGAGGGTTGCAGTCAGTTTGAGGAAAATGATGAGAAACATAAAAACGGGATGGAGGAGGAGGACGGGAGAATGAAAGGATAATTGGAAGTGATCTAACTGCTGACCAAGCGATTCAGAGACAGCATGAGATGTAATGAGATTACAGAGAGCAGGAGTGTGAATCAGAGCTGCAGTCTGAAGCGTTGGCATGAGTATGATGCCAAGTGTGCTATATCTGTAGTTTATGGTATAAACCAGGGGTGTCCAACTCCAGGCCTCGGGGGCCGGTGTCCTGCAGGTTTTAGATGTGTCCTTGATCCAACACAGCTGATTTAAATGGCTAAATGACCTCCTCAACATGTCTTGAAGTTCTCCAGAGGCCTGTTAATGAACTAATCATGTGGTTCAGGCGTGTTGACCCAGGGTGAGATCTAAAACCTGCAGGACACCGGCCCTCGAGGCCTGGAGTTGGACACAACTGGTATAAACTGTACCGGCGTGTCTCTGCTGCTGACTGCGTGAACATCTGTTTTTGGACTCACTACATTTAAACATATGAATAATATTAATGCTGAGCAATAAACCAGGAGTAATTTTACACAGACAGTCAGTGCTGCTGATCATCGATCCTGGACCGGGCACCAGTCTAACACATGAACATTCACACCTGTGGGCGATTCAGAGTTTCCAGTTGACCTAACCCCACTGTCTGTGGAGTGTGGGAGGAAACCCGTGGAGAACCCACACAGAAAGACCCCAGGCTGATGGTGGAGCTGAACCCAGGTCCTTCTGTCTGTGAGGCAGCAGTGCTGACCACCGTGCTGCTGATCATTGTGTGAATAATAAAACTACAGGCTGGCAGAAGTCTATAAGTCATCTATAAATGACTGTAACATTTCACAGATGAGACGCTGGTATCCTCTGCAAAGGATACAGCAACAGGATTTAATATCACGCGCCTTATAGAAGCAAGCGAGGGAGTTCCTCTTATTACTGTGTTTGTTCCTGACAGACAACACAAGTCTTTTTCACCAACGTGGCTCGGCACACGGGATTAGCTGACAACGAGGAAAACAGAAGATCTCACAGTTTCTCTGTGCTCGTCTGAGTTTCCAGCAAAAACAAACAGACGTGTCGGAGCAGGACTCTGTGGAAACCGA
This sequence comes from Astatotilapia calliptera, assembly GCF_964374335.1. Taxonomy (NCBI): domain Eukaryota; kingdom Metazoa; phylum Chordata; class Actinopteri; order Cichliformes; family Cichlidae; genus Astatotilapia; species Astatotilapia calliptera. Next base: position 514,214 of record NC_137442.1, read on the forward strand.
GAAAAATAAATTAGAGCGACGGGACGAGAGGAGGCAGGGAAAATAATAACGTCAAGACAACAAAGAAGGAGGGAGACAATAAAAGAAATGATTTTACAGCCTGATAACGGGAGCGAGGAGGAGCAGGGGGAGGCTGATCCGACTGAAGATGAGCAGATCGATCGTGTTTATCTGCAACGACCTCAACCACACCACGGGGGTCTGTCCTCGCCCGTTTCTCTCTCCTCACCTTCATCGCTGACATTTTCCAACATTACTGTTTCAGTAAATATTCAATCACATCTTGATCTTTTAGAATCACCTCAGCATCAATCTGAAGAGCGTCCGTCTGATTTTCTACAATAACTTTATTGGATTAAACCGACATATGCATATCTTTTTTATAATTCCTTCTAAAGTCGCGAACTGACATCATCCGCCAGAGTTTGGAGATCTGTGATTGTGTTCACGTCAGGGTCCTGGGACGCGGGGTGTGACTTATATGACAGTAATAATTTTCTATGTCCTGAGCTCTGAGTTTGTATTTCTCATCTCCGTGTTTTGTTAGTCAGTGCTGTCATGTCGTAGTCTGAGTTACTTCCTGTTTTATTTTTGATAGTCTCGTGTGTCATGTTTGGTTTTGCCTCCTGTGTGTGCCTCTCCCTCTGGTCTTTGTTAAGCTCGTTAGTTTCTAGTTTTTCTTCTCTGCCTGAGTTTTTGCACTTTTGTATTTTGTTGAGTTTTCTAAATGTTGCAGCACTAAAGCTGCGTGTCTACACGTTTGTCCTGCTGTTATCCAGCTACCCTGCCGTGGCGTGACTTTGGCAGCTCGTCCTCATCAGGTCGCTAATCCAAAAGCGTGAAAAGGTACGCTTCTGCTCGTTGGCTCCACATTACTTCCAATCACAAACACAGACTGAGAGCAAAGCTGACGATCTGAATCGTGATTCAGGATCAGACGGTCCTCGGAGCAGGTTACGGTCCACAGCACAGCGTCGATGACGAAGCCGAGAATAATTAAAGGACGTCTCAAACATAAAACTTTTATTCCGAGTTGACAGAAAATGTCAAGTTTAGAGTTTAGTGCAGCTCACCAGATAATGTATGAGTGGATTTATTCTTTTATGGAGGTGACATCGACCCCAAATAACGAGGAGTAATGAGAGTTATTAGAAAATACATTTTGCAGATAGTAACCTCAGCCCCGCTCGACAAAATGAGAAATATTCCAGCGCGGAGACGCTGCCTGATAAATGTGCTAATGGTGTCGTTCTTTATGGAATCCTCTTAATCGTCCTTCACCAACAAAGCTGACATTGCTCTGTCTTTTTTCTTCCCTCCTGAGCCCTGACACCACTCTGCAGTCTTTCACAGCCTCAGTTATATCTCTTTTTCATCGCTCTTTCATATTTGATGGAGGGTGAAAAGGCTGCGCACACTGTGAATAAAAGCTCCTTTTTCTATCTTCTCCAGCTGACTCAAAGCCAAATGAAAAGCAGGCTGGTTTTCATTAAAAATGCATGTGTGCATATAAACACTGCTCAGCCGCTCCATTAATACCAGCGCAGCGCTGAGCCCCGCCCCCCGATCGGCCCTGAGCTGCAAGGACTGACCTCGGAGGCGTCCTGTGGCATCGCCTGCCATCAAACGGGTTCTGTTTAGGACCCCGCTGTTCTGCTGTTCCCGGTCCAGAACCAGTCCCGCTCTGCAGCTGGACCCGCTGCAGGAAGATCAAAGCTCTTAGACCTGTCGAGTGTCATGTCCACCTGAGTGACATCACCAAGGCATGACTCGTGTATGTTCAGACGCTGCCCATCAGCACGGATCCATCTGGCCTCTGGTCGCACACCTCCCACTCCACGGAGCCACGCTGTGGATCGAGGTCAGCGTGTTAGACCTCTCCGGTGTGGTTCAGCCTGCTGGGTCCCTGAATCACATCCGTGACTCTGATGATGTCATTGTTATCAGTTATCCAGGTGAGGACGTCCTTCAGCCACTCGCATGAATGCTGAAGCGTTTACCCAGTGAGATAAACACATACCCGACTTTGTCCTTTGGTGTGGTTAATAACCGCAGACTGTACATGATGAGGCCTTTGACACCAAGAGAAGAGCTCATAGTCATTTCAAACATCTGTCTACAGATGTTTGGCTATCATAAGCTCTGTTTTCTCCTTGACGTCCACATTATCAGGCTTCTCCTCGCAGCCCTGCAGGTTGAAGCGACTTCAGGTTCACGTCCTGTTACGTTTAGTCTTCACAGCACTGCCATTCGGCCTATCAGACAGCCAGAGCTAGCTGTGTACAGCCAGTCAGTCAAAGAGGCCACGCCCCTAATAATGCAAAGAGGTTATAGAAAGATCCTCCCCCTTTACAGGTGTGTATCAGGCTGTAAACGTGTTAATTTTAACACTCATGTCTGTGGGGACCTACTCACTGCTGCCTCTGCTGGACATCAGAGGACCTGCAGGTTTGGTGGATCATCTTCAGTTACAGTTTGCTGATTAATCGCTCTGTGAAGGTGTGTGTGACCTCTGACCTGATAACTATCAGTGCTGCAGAAGAGACTCAGGTCAATGATTTAGCTCTTTGTTTACCTGCCGAGCTCAGACCTGCTGTAACAGATGATGATCGTTAGAATTCAGCACACACACACCACACACACACCACACACTCCTGCACTTACTTTTCCTGGTGCTTCTGCCGTCACATCCATCAGCTCAGCATCGATTGACAGATTAGGATCTGCACCTGCAGCAGGTTTCTGGTGTTTTCAGCCACAAACTTGTTCTTAAAATCACGACGGTGTGCAGTTTGTTATCTGCACAAATAACTGACTTCAGGGTGTCGGCAACGCCGCACATTTTCTATTCGCCTCCATTTAAATGTAAAGCAGGCAGAGCGAAAAACAAAGCGTAAAAACAGGCTTCATCACCGTCGTCCTCATCATCATCTGCAGGTGTGTTAAAGAGAAAAATCCCTGAACGAAGGTGCAGTCAGTCAGCGATGACACAAAGGCAATAAAACAGGAAATGAGTTTCACAGATAAGGAGTAGAAAAGGGAAATTAAAAAGATAAAGCCGAGTCATTAGAAATGCAAAGGTTCAGTGTGAGGAGCTCCTGAAGCTCTCAGGTGAGCCTGCGTACCTGTTTAGATGCTGCTCAGCCCAGATGTGACAAACCTCACACTGAAACTCATCAAGTGGAAACTGTCTTTTCTTTAAATGCTCTTCAGACTAACAGCAGAGAACCTCAGACCTCCATCTGAACCTCAAACCAAACCACCTCACCGAGGGAGCTCCACATCAGGACAACCGACGCCTCCTTCTGAGCTCGTCAGCCTGAGTCGAACACCACCAGGAGGAACTCGTTTATCTACTCGTGGTCAAACATGGAGGCTCAGCTCTGTCTTCACTGCAGTAGGCCGGTCACGTCCCTGCAGGTGCTGTGGTCCACACCTCGGTGTCTTCCCGACCTCAGCAACGAAACTCAAAACCTCAACGCATTCCCAATCCTCTTCCAGCCCGGAGGCGCTGATTCCCACCAAAACGTGCCCTGCGGGGATCTGGAACAGGACGTCAGCTGATGTCTGCTGGGTCAGGGTCTGCTGGGTCAGGGTCTGCTGGTTTAGGTTCTGCTGGTTTAGGTTCTGCTGGGTCAGGGTCTGCTGGGTCAGGGTCTGCTGGTTTAGGGTCTGCTGGGTCAGGGTCTGCTGGTTTAGGTTCTGCTGGGTCAGGGTCTGCTGGTTTAGGGTCTGCTGGGTCAGGGTCTGCTGGTTTAGGTTCTTCTGGTTTAGGGTCTGCTGGTTTAGGTTCTGCTGGGTCAGGGTCTGCTGGGTCAGGGTCTGCTGGGTCAGGGTCTGCTGGTTTAGGTTCTGCTGGTTTAGGTTCTTCTGGTTTAGGGTCTGCTGGTTTAGGTTCTGCTGGGTCAGGTTCTGCTGGTTTAGGGTCTGCTGGTTTAGGTTCTGCTGGTTTAGGTTCTGCTGGGTCAGGTTCTGCTGGTTTAGGGTCTGCTGGGTCAGGGTCTGCTGGGTCAGGGTCTGCTGGTTTAGGTTCTGCTGGGTCAGGTTCTGCTGGTTTAGGGTCTGCTGGGTCAGGGTCTGCTGGTTCAGGGTCTGCTGGGTCTCTCTGCCTTCCAGCTGGAGCCTCCTGATGGACAGTCTCGGCAGCTCCTGGATTCATTTTTCTTCCCGCTGTTTGCTGATATGGCGAGCTTGTTTTTACCACGGTCACTAGCTCGTTCCTCCACAGTGAGCTGTTACCTGAACAGGTGCTCCTTCATACAGGACGACTTTGAGACTCGCTGACTTCTTGGTCGCACTGATCTTTGGTTCCTTTGCTCATTGATGGGAGGTTCTGGATTATCTGAAATACCTTCATCCTTCCTAATGATCACGTTTTGTTGATTAACTACCAGAAAACTTTTTGGAACAGTTGTCACTGCCCGTTTATCAGAGTGAGGTCGTCACGAGGCATGCTGGGAAATGTAGGCTCTCCACAGAGGCTCCATAAGACTAAATTCCTATTTGTGAAAAGCTGCAGGTGCCTCACGTCCTCCCTTCACAGCGAGTGTCAGATTAGTGGGACCTGACGAGGGAGCACTGCCTTTAATCAGTTCCTGTCTCCGCTGACGGAGCACATTTCATGTTATTAACCTTCATGTGAACACTGTAAACAAACGAAACACAGGCTGAACCTGCTTGGTTCATTTGCGACATCCAGCTTGTTAAAAGCAGGTTTGTTAATCAGCGCTGGCCAGAGTCCCTTCAAAATAAGACAAATTGGCTGAAGAGCGCAAGCAGCTTAAAGCTGTTAGCAGCGTTTGAAAGGACGCAGCGATTCACACTCTGACCCCGGCTCTAATTAATTTGGAGCGTGTTTACATGTGTGATGTCCACCTTCTCACAGCGCTGAGTGTAATTAAGGAGGATGTAAACAGGGTCAGCACCCCTCAGCGCTCCTGTCCTTCTCCTCCTCTTTAATAAAAGAGCTGGCTGCAGACAGACGGGTGGAGAAGCAGCCTGGTTTTACATTTTAATGCTGAGTAATTGCTCTGACTAAAGAGGGAACATTAAAGTACCAGCACACTTCATATTAAACACATATCCACATACGGCTTGCAAAGAGGTGGCGCAGTGGTTAGCACTGTTCCTTCAGAGTTCGCCTCCTTAATTTGCATGCTCTCCCCGTGTTGGCGTGGGTCGTCTGCTCCTCCCACAGTCCAAAGGCGTGCATTCAGTGGGGTTAGGTTAACCCACAGGTGTGAATCGGTCTCTATGGCTCTGTCCCAATTCAGGGTCTGCAGCCTTAAAGTACGCAGCCTCAACGATCCTCAAGGGCCGCGTACTGAAAGACCGCTAAGGCCGGAAGTGCGAGGCTTGTGAAATGGGACGGTCTAGCCTCCGTTGTGCTGCCCAGGGTCACCTAGCAACCATGATACTAACAGCTGGAAACGTGTCATACAGCTGTGTTTGACAGAGATGAAGGAGAAAATCTTTTGTTCATTTGTTTGTTTCTACATGAGCTTTGATCATTCTCTGTGAGATTAAGCTCAGCTATTGAACGGCGTATATTTTAAAGTAAAGGCTTTAAAACCAAGTTAGTACAAACGTCACTGATGTCACATGACTTTGCCGACATGTGGCCAACAGTCATGTTTAATGTTCTTCATTATTAAACATTTGCACATAAATAAGTGACATAATATTCAGTACTTAAAGTTCACTCTTCGGCCGCCCCTCATCCGCCGTTTTTTTCGGCAAAATTATCCACACCCACCGCCGCGCTATGCATTCTGGGATATGTTGGGCCACAAAGTCTACACTGCCACAGCCTTAAAATTCAGGGAAATAAAGGATGCATTTCAGGGCCGCATTTCAAGCAACCTTTGAATTGGGACAGCCTTCGGCGCGCCGCTGTGACGTAATCGGCCTTGAAATGCGGCCTTTAAGGCTGCAGACCCTGAATCGGGATACAGCCTACGTGTTAGCCCTGCAGCAGGTTGGAGAGCTGTCCGGGGTGTCCCCGCCTCTCATACTCTCTGTGACAGCAACCCTGACAAGGAGGAGCAGCAGAGAGTGATGTTTGCAAAGGTGCCTCTGAAAAGTGAAATCAGTGCTTCGACCTGTCCAGCAGGGGGCGACTGTTCTGTAAACTTCATGGTCAGCCCCTCGTTAAGGTCAGAGAGACAAACCGAAGGCCAGCCGTCCAAAGTTAACAGAACAAATCCTCAACACGACGATAACGAGCACTGGGAATACTGGGAACAAACAGGCAGAACCAGAGCAGAGTGCAGGGCGGGGTTACTGACTGTAACATGATCAGGCAGGGTGAGGTCCACCTGTCAGGTAACACTCAGACATGTCCAAACGCTCAGATGTCTTCAAATGTAGAACCTGCAGGCAGGACGGGGTTTGTGGTACCGGAAGCTCTCTGATGGCTCTTTTTGCTAGAGCAGGTTCGGTTTAATGATAAATTCTCTGCATTCGTCAGATTGCAAACATTGTCTACAGGAAGTCGCGCCATGCCTGTCATTGGTGCAGATATCCACTGCTGCACAGGAAGCCCTGAAACCCGCTGCCTCCACAGGCAAAGTCACGACGATGGTTCCCAAAGTGAAGATAAGCCAACGCTGTGCTTCATACTGGAGCTATTAAACAGCTCGCATTAGAGCGTAAACACACAGTTTAATTCCTTACACTTCTGCTCATCTATTCCTGGCATTAAAAAGTCACAGACTGCACAGACTGTGCAGCAGATACAGAGTGTCATTTCTGCTTGGCTGTGGTAATAAATGTTGTTGTGCTGACACTTTGCTTTTGGAGGCCAGAAGTTGCAGATGATGACACATAACAATGACTCTTTATGAATGCTTTTTCTCAGCGTCTGTGAGGAAGGACAGACGGGCAGGCCTCAAACCTGCACGCTGCTAATTATAATCATGAAACGCAACATGGACTCAGGGTCATGTTTCTGTCTTTGTGCACAAAAAATCAAGATTGAAGAAGATTTATTGTCATTTCGTGCGGTATTTACAGAAACACACAGGCTGAAACTAAATGCTGTTTCTCACCAGCCTCTGCAGGGCAATAATCAGCAAGAATAAAAACACAGTATAACACTCGGGTGTAAACAGAGTCACTCACAGATGGAGAGAAATCCTACATCATCTCGGAGCTCTGGTCCCACAATTTCAATTCATTGTGTTCATAGCCATTAGTGTGGACGACCCTGTGAGGGGGGGTCAGTGTGAGCGGGAAAATGAGACTTCATGTTTCAAACGAGACAATTCAGAGAAAGCAAACAGCACCGGGATTGTCTGAGGTTCGGTGTGCTGCTGCTCTGCCTGCTGAGCCTGGACTGCATGTTCCCAAATGTCCCCAGCAGTACGAAGACCTCGTAAATGTCCCCTCGATGTGTGTGCGTGTTCCAGCAACGTGAACAGGCACAGCCTGCCTAAATGTTTCCGTTTGATTGACCAATCACAAGCTTTGGCCACAGGCACAGAAACAAACTATGACCTCCGGAGCACCAGCAGGTCGATATCAGCTGGTGGCAGAAGGATGAACAGATTGGCTGTTGCCCCCCCCAGAAACTTTTGTTGGGGGGTGAGAGGTTAAAGGACAGATGAAAGTTTGTCAAGCCAGAGAGAAGGACATGTTCTGCTTTCTAAGAAATGTGTAATCAGGCCGGCTCACACCTTCTATTTCTGTAACTCTGTGTGAACCGAATTACTCATCCAGTTCCCGAGAGCCGGTCCAATCGTGCTTTCTTTCTGCCTGTCACGTAGAAACGAGGTGCAGCTCGTTAAGGCTCTGTCCCTGTCTCTGCTGTGATGAAAGGTTTAATATTGGCTCATTCCAATCTATAGCATCATTAATGCATGTAAATGTGATCACACCTCCAGCCTCGCACCACGCTGTTAGGAAACGCTGCTCTGGGCTCGTTACGCTCGGGTCTGCAGTCATTAAGTGAAGCGACGAATCACACGGCTCGCCTGGACTGTTGCTCTCTAACTGCTTTTTAATGATCTCAGAATCAGCCTCATCACAACACTGTCTTTGATGGCCCTACAGTAGCTGTTGCTCTTTTATTTACAGGCTCAAGGGCGATGCATCAGAGCCGTGTGATGTGCAGCGAGCCGCGACTCTACGTGACTCGACGCCAAACAGCGCTCTGAGCTGACGGCGCAGATCAAACGCCCGTCGGCAGATGAAAACAGCCCAGGGTGAAGATGCTGGCCGACCGCTGTGTGATGCATACGTCGTGCCTTCCTTTGTGAGCTGCTGTTTTTAAGAAGTGCTGATGGTGAGAGTCCTTCAGTCCTGTGAAGGGTGTCCACTCCACAGAGGAACTTCAGAGGTTTTTGTCTGCTAAGCAGAACGCTGAACCACCTGAGGGGGCTGGGTCTGTTTAGGCAGCAGACGGAGGCTGCATCGTGAGTCATTAACTGTAAAAAATCATGCAGGCAGCGCCCAGGAAAATGAACCCTGTGCAGAGTGCCCTAAACCTGCGCTCTGTCTGAAGGCCATCAGGTGGTGACAGCGGCAGGAAGACTTCCTCTCTGACAAACGTCTGTGAGAAACAGCTCTCTGACCTTTGACCTCTGTAAACACTTTCCTGAAGTGTTCATGAGGGAGCCGCTCATTTTGGGTCATACTGAATAACTGAGTGTATTTTAAAGAGAGACAAGCTGTTAGCCAACAATCAACAGGTTTCACATCCAGGTGAGCTTTGCTGTCATCATACTGATCCTCAGGTATGCAGCGTGAACACGGCTCTGACATACATGACACACAGAACACAGAGTCACATGACAGCAGGACAGCCTGCGGGTGATTCAGCAGACAGAGCAGATCCAGGAGGATTCTGCCTCTTCCTCGGAGGTCTGAGTCTGACTAACTGTTGGAGCTGTAGCAGTGGATGGAGGAACAGATGGGTGGAGGTGAGTCAGCTGAGGCCGACGGAGGGACACAAATCAGCTTGGCAACATTTAAATACTAGTTTCTCATCCATCAATCCATCCATCATTATCCATCCATCCATCCATCCATGCATCCATCAGTTATCCATCATTATCCATCCATCCATCCATCCATCCATCAATCCATCATTATCCATCCATCCATCCATCAGTTATCCATCATTATCCATCCATCCATCCATCAGTTATCCATCATTATCCATCCATCCATCCATCCATGCATCCATCAGTTATCCATCATTATCCATCCATCCATCCATCCATCCATCAATCCATCATTATCCATCCATCCATCCATCAGTTATCCATCATTATCCATCCATCCATCCATCAGTTATCCATCATTATCCATCCATCCATCCATCCATCCATCCATCCATCCATCCATCCATCATTATCCATCCATCCATCCATCCATCCATCATTATCCATCCATCCATCCATCAGTTATCCATCATTATCCATCCATCCATCCATCCATCCATCCATCCATCCATCCATCATTATCCATCCATCCATCCATCCATCCATCCATCCATCCATCATTATCCATCCATCCATCCATGCATCCATGCATCCATCAGCTATCCATCATTATCCATCCATCCATCCATCCATCCATCCATCCATCCATCCATCCATCCATCAATCCATCCATCATTATCCATCCATCCATCCATGCATCCATGCATCCATCAGTTATCCATCATTATCCATCCATCCATCCATCCATCCATCCATCCATCAATCCATCCATAATTATCTATCCATCTATCCATCCATATATCCATAATTATCTATCCATCCATCCATCAATCCATCCATCCATCCATGCATCCATCATCATTATCCATCCATCCATCCATCCATCCATCCATCCATCCATAATTATCTATCCATCCATCCATCCATCCATCCATGCATCCATCATTATCCATCCATCCATCCATCCATCCTTCACTATCCATTCATCCATCCATCCATCATTATCCATCCATCCATCCATCCATCCTTCACTATCCATTCATCCATCCATCCATCATTATCCATCCATCCATCCATCCATCCATCCATCAATCCATCCATAATTATCTATCCATCTATCCATCCATATATCCATAATTATCTATCCATCCATCCATCCATCCATCCATCCATCCATGCATCCATCATCATTATCCATCCATCCATCCATCCATCCATCCATCCATCCATAATTATCTATCCATCCATCCATCCATCCATCCATGCATCCATCATTATCCATCCATCCATCCATCCATCCTTCACTATCCATTCATCCATCCATCCATCATTATCCATCCATCCATCCATCCATCATTATCCATCCATCCATCCATCCATCATTATCCATCCATCCATCCATCATTATCCATCCATCCATCGATTCTTCACTATCCATTCATCATCCATCCATCATTATCCATCCATCCATCCATTCTTCACTATCCATTCATCATCCATCCATCATTATCCATCCATCCATCCATTCATCCATCCATCAATCCATCACTATCTATTCATCCATCCATGCATCCATCAGTTATCCATCATTATCCATCCATCCATCCATCACAATCCATCCATCATTAGCCATCATCCACCCATCATTATCCATCCATCCATCCATAAATCCATCATTATCCATCCATCCATCCATCCATCCATCCATCCTTCACTATCCATTCATCCATCCATGCATCCATCCTTCACTATCCATTCATCCATCCATGCATCCATCAGTTATCCATCATTATCCATCCCTCCATCCATCACTATCCATCCATCATTAGCCATCATCCATCCATCCATCACTATCATCCATCATTATCCTCCCATCCATCCATCATCCATCCATCCATCCATCCATCCATCAGTTATCCATCACTATCCATCCGTCCATCCATCCATTTCCCATCACCATCCATCCATCAATATTCATCCATCCATCCATCCATCCATCCATCATTAATCATCCATCCATCTATCCATTACCCATCACCATCCATCCATCACTATCCATCCATCCATCATCATCATGCATCCATTAAGTCCTCGGTCACTCTTGAGCGATGTCATGTTTGGTCTTTGATCCCGTTTTTATGTCTTTCCCTCATTTTATTTCTCTTCTCTCAGGTCCATCTGCTCTATATCTCCCATCTGATCAGTCTTTCCACATTTCTTCCATTTTTTACCCTTTCATTTGCTCCTTTTCTTTTGCCCTGTATTGTTTTATTGTTTGTGTTGCTGACTTCTCTTCCTGTTCTTAATTCCCTCCATCCTTGTGTCCGTCCCTCGGGCTCAGAGCTTAAACACTCAAATCTTTGTGGTAAGCCTTTAAAAAGCCGTTGTTAAAGTGAAGCTTCCATCTGTGATGAGCCAACTCTCATTTAAATGCTGCTCTGAAACCAAAAATCACAACACAACAAAAACAGAATAACACAAAATTAGTTTACTTTTGTACGAGTTCAGTTTAAGGTCTTTGACATCTTATCTTTTGTATTGTTTCACTGGTGATGCTTTAGCTAAGCACTTTCATCCTAATTGTGAGTTTTTCTAATTCTTAATAGTTTTTTTATAACCTGTCATTGCTTCATAATTTATTTTTAATGTAAATCAATTTAACTTTAATTTTATGGCCAATTTTTCTTTATTATCTTATGCATGTGATCACTCTAGAGCTGTCCACCATATTGGACTGCAGCTGCAATCACATTCATTAACTCATGGCTGCTATTTGTTTTCCCACGCCTACTTTCTGCTGCGCTTTAATAGCGATCCTGTTATTTCAGATAGAAGAAGGTGAAAAAACCTCTAATGGCTCTAACATAAGAAGCCCATCATGAACATAACTTATTGTCAGGAGATCAGACTTGCGACCCTCCATCTCTGGATGGCTGACGAGAGATGGCTAAACAACATCACAATGTTACAAGCTAACGTCATGCTGGCTAACATTGCAGTCTAGCGTCCTAAATCTTTTAAACTACTTTCTCTCTGATCAACAGTTTGATTACAGTCTCACATCACAGGGGTTTATTTGCTAAGTTTGAGTCCGCCCACTTTAAATCATCCACTTTAAAAAACATATCAGCGGCTAACAGCAGGGCTTGCTCACTGACAACAACAAGTCACTGTCGTCAATCAGAAATGAGTTACTCTGACCTGTCGATGGTTCTAATTAAAACTAGGTAAGTACCTGAGCAGTGCAAACTTCTGTAGACCTTCAGTTCTTGTCCAGTTTAATTTGATGGGCTGTTTTTAGCATAATGACATGAATCATGAGGCAGGTCACTGAGAAGCCTAGCGACTCAGTAAACACAGTCGGAGGAACATATTCAGCCCAGTTTCTCCACGTAACGAGCAAGATGCAAACCTTCCTCTGAGACGGGTGGTTTATCTTATCCACGTTTGGTTTTTACTCACTTGATGTGTCAGGATTGTTACTCATCCAAAAGGTCAGTAAACAAAACCTTTATAGATTAAATTTTTCCTTTGTTCCAGCTTTTTACAGACGATGTGACTTATTAACTTTCAGCATAATGAAATGGATAAAACTAACTGTTAGATGCAGCACGTGTACCCATGATTATATGATTTGAGTATCAGAGGACGCTAAAAAATCTAAAACGTCCCATCGTCTTTTTGTTAAATCCAAACAAAGTGGAACACTGCAGTCAAATGAACACCACCTCGTCTGAGAGATAAAAAGCAGCTTCACAAAGTGTTTAGACGAGCAAATGGAAACGCTTTCATGAGCTGAGAGGAGCTGACAATTATTTACAGGAAAATACCTTGCATTTTAACTGAGTGCCTCAGATGCAGCTGAGGCTGGTGGATCTGATGATACAGCACTTTTGATTCTGACACTAAAGAGAAGAGAAGCAACAGACAGATGGATTCACAGAGGTTCAAATGTGAAGAGAGCCTTCAAGACAACAACAGAGAGCTGGAGGAACACCTGAGGAGGAAGATGGAGGATAAACTGGAAAGAAAGACAGGGGGGGAGTAAAAAGGGCGACAGAGGGCAGAGAGGGCATGTGTGTGAATGAAATGAGGGGATAAATATTTAGCAAACAAGGTGCCGGTAAGTCCCCAGCTCCAGGCAGCTTAGCCACATCTTAAAGCCTTTAAAGTCCTTTTAATAGCACCCTAACCCGGCTGAACCTGGCAGCAGAGACCATCCATATGGCTCTGATGGTGAGATGACAAGCTGACCAATGAAGACTCGCTGAAATGACAGTTGGAGTCACGAGGATTACCCAAAAGCAGCTAAAACTGCTGTCACATGGTTGTCTGGCATGGACAGCGACGTGACCCCAAACTGTCTTCATCCAAAGAGTGCAGATTAGCCTCCGAACCCATCCAGCTCCAACAGCTGTGCTGGATGCAGGAGGTCGGGGAGGATGGATGGCAAAGCGCTCAGGCACGTCCTCGCGGCACCGTCCAGAATGGTCTCTGCTAACAAACCTGACACAGGAGACAACAGCTGAACGGCGAACTGAAGAAAATGTCCAACAGAGGCAGCAGTGAGTCGGTCCTTGTAAACCCTGATGTTGACATTACAGCACACATTGGTGTGCGTACTCACCTCTGTAGCAGCCATCTGAGCCAGATTAATCTAATTATAGCGAGGGGTTACAAAGGTCAAAGGTCGATCTTCCTTCTTTTCTCTTTCCCAACCTCCGACCTCTCACTGATCTCTGCCTCCTTCCATTATCTCTGCCTCAGAGGCTTCTGGGAACAGCGCTCAGCGTCTCTCAGCCCTGCGGGGATTTGGAGCTGGCAGCAGAAATGTCCCCGGGACTTTAAGTGTGTCTCGTAGGGACGGCGAGCTGTAGCCTCAGGATAGCCCGGGCGGATGTGTGGCGTTTGGTCCCGCGGGACGGAGCACAGACTGACAGCCAGAGGTCAAAGGTTCAGGTCTTCCTGGGCTCGCCCTCCCCACACACCGCCGCCGCTAATAGGTGTCAACTGCTAAATCACCTAACTCTGGTCGAGTCAGCGAAAGCCTCGCGGTGCATTTACAGGAAGACAAATGGGACTGTAAAAAGAGATTTAATGCTGGATTTATTACAGCAGCGCTGCAGGCTGCACGAGGCAGACTCGGGTCACGCAGAGCGGGAATAAAACTGTTTTATTGAGCCGTTTCTGATTCATAAAAGCACGCCGAAGTCCTGTTATCGCCTCCATTTAACTTCACCTCAGAGCTGCTCGCAGTGAAGCGTGACGCTCAGAAAGAGCTGCAGGACGAGAGGAAGACGGGCAAAGACCAAACGCTGCACAGAAGCTCCACGAGCAGCTCCTCAGACGCCCCTCGCTCTACAGTCATCGTCACGTTACCCTGTGTCCTGCTCCATGACAGAGGACAGCTGACCTGCAGCTTTGCGTCACTGGACGCTCATTAACCAATCACCGCACACTGTGCTGGTTTGAGGCTCCCTGCTTCAGTTTGGATCTAATCAGTGAAAAGCTGCTGTGCCGGCCTGAGATCAGCTCACTGACTGTATGAATCTCATTTCTTGTGCCGCTGCTGCACTTTGATTTGGCTCGCCGTCGTCTGCTCTGTGGAGCTCAGTGTGAGAGACTAGAGTGCTGTACGCGCCACGCTTCATCCTGCTGACACGCCACAGCCACCGCCACAACCCCGCCCACGCCATAACACCGCCTCCCCCACATTTGAGCCCACGCCACAACACGGCCAAAGTCCACGCCACAACCCCGCCCACGCCATAACACCGCCTCCCCCACATTTGAGCCCACGCCACAACACGGCCAAAGCCCACACCACAACCCCGCCCACGCCATAACACCGCCTCCCCCACATTTGAGCCCACGCCACAACACGGCCAAAGTCCACGCCACAACCCCGCCCACGCCATAACACCGCCTCCCCCACATTTGAGCCCACGCCACAACATGGCCAAAGCCCACGCCACAACCCCGTCTCTCTAAGCTAATGTTTAGTGATGTCACCAGGACGCACCCGTGACCTCAGCAGAGTGTGGGAGAAGCGTGCTGGCACACATGGACCTCATATCTTTACCTCCCTCACTCAAAGCAACAGACAGGTTGTGTGAACGCTGCTGGCTTCCTGTAAGACGGCAGCCTCGTAAGGCTGGTGATGACTGTGTTTATTAAAGGTGTGCTGGGCCAGTGTGGTGTGCTGCTGTTTCTGCCTCCTCGTCTCAACCACTGATAACAACCCACATTACAAACTGGATTCTTCAGATCCTCTCAGTTTGTCTTCTCCAACCTTTCTCTCCATCACTCCGACACAGCTTCATCTCGGCTTCACCTGTACAAAGAGATTTTCCACACCTGTGCATCTCTTTAGACGGTTTAAAGCCTGACCTTTCCTTCCTGTTCCTGCGTGCACCCAGAGGTTTGCACCTTGTTGTAAACTCGTTTCCTGGTTGCAGACCTGTGATCCTGCTCTAAGAGCCTGGTTCACCTTACTTCCACTCCCTGGTCATGGTTAGGCACTGAAAAGCAGCTGGTTACACAGTTTAATCACAAATTACCAGGAACCATCACCCTGGTTAACTACCGCTGACTCCTGCACAGGTACGCTGACACTCCTCCCCCCTGAGCTGTTAGCAGAGGCATTTATCAGCACTTACTGGCTAATTAGTCAGATTATTTGAATAAAAAAGAGTCACAGACAGATGGATCAATAAGTAAACAATGATCACATGACATTAGAGCTGGAAATCAATCGGCTGAATCGCACCGACGCTGTGACGCTGAGAGCAGAAAGAGAAAGTCAGCAGGTTTAATGTGACAGCAGAGAGGCTGTGTGTGTGTGTGTGTGTGTGTGTGTGTGTGTGTGTGTGTGTGTGTGTGTGTGTGTGTGTGTGTGTGTGTGTGTGTGTGTGTGTGTGTGTGCCTTTAATTGTGGTATTGTGGGGGCTCACAGATCATAATGGAGCATAAACTGCCTGATGTCCAGATGTGGCTGCACATCAGGACAGTGTAAGTTGTTCTTCCGAGCGAACGACTGACCGCAGGTAAAAGGAGATCCATGAATCTTAAGGGACTAATGTTTAATCACATCTCAGACTGAAGTGTCGTTTTCATTTCTCCTGTTTTTCACTAATTGTATTTAAAGCAAAATAAAAGCATGTTTTCCTGTGTGATGACAGAGGCTGTGATTAAAGAACCATTATTGTTTTATGGGGTCATTAGCTGAATAATGGCCTTATTTTCCAGATTTCAGCTGAGAGGGTAATCATAGTGTGCACGTCTGTGCTGGTGGTTTCTGCAGTCACTGGAGCTTAGGCAGTGATAAGGCCATTGGTATTCACTGCAGAATATCTCAACCAGAACTGCACAAAAACAGACCTCAAACATTTCCTCCAAAACCCTCAAAATCAGACGCAAGCACACCAAAGAGAGACATCCAAGATAAGACGCTAACCACAACATTTTAGCGTTTTAGATTAAAAAATAGAATCAAACAGAGTCGAAAGTAGAAACAGAAGTGTGAGAGAAGCTATCAGCACTCAGTGAAAATTAGACCTGAGGAGACAGGAAACTGTCTGTGGCCCCGAGTTTGTTGTTTGTGTTTTGGTTGATTTATCTTTATATGCTCAGGTTTCAGCTGCACATCATGGTTTTGGTTGGTTTGTGTTTCACGCCTTGAGTTCCTGTGTTTGCCTCGCTCGTGTCTGTTGTGTCTCTTCCTTTTTTATTTTGGTAGTTGTTCTTCTCTGGGTTCTGTGTTAGCGTTCCTTTGTCTCGTTTCCTGAACTAGTTTCAGCTGTCTTCGTCATCTCACATAAACATTGTCACTGATGTGTTGCCTGTTGTGGTTGTGAGTCCTGTTCTGTGTTCCTTTGAAAATTCCCTGTTTTTGGACTCCTTACTCCTGCCCAGCTGTACTTCGGGATGTTTCTAGCTGTTTTGGGGTTATTCCTGTTCCCCGCCGGGCTCTGACAGGAAACCACCAAAATCAGACACCAGAGAAACTAACCAAAAAGACCAGCGCAGAGTGAAAATCACCACAAAGACACACAAAACAAGCAAAAAGAAACCAGAAGAAACACATAACACCTGTCAAACTTGTAACCAAACCCAGAATTACAACACAAACAAGCAACATGATACATTCACCTAAATCTGCAAATAAGTCATAAAAATCTGGATGTAAAATAATCTAATGTAGCGTCAGAGTGTTTTAAGGCTGTGACGTGAATGCTGCTGGATTTTGTCTTAATGTTGGTTTTTGCTGAATTCTGGCTGAGAGGATAATTACGCTGCTGTGTGAGTCTTTTCTCCCGCGAGGACGCTGCTCGCTCGTGGTTTCTGTCATTCACATCTTCAGCTCAAGGTGACCCTTCAGCTGCAGCTGCTGCTGTGAACGCACACACACACACACACACACACACACACACACACACACACACACACACACACACACACACACACACAAAGGTTTGTAATCTGATTAGAACTGGGATAGTGACACACACACACAGCTTGGAGCTCCAGCACACAGGCGATGATTTGAATTTAAAATATGATTTGAATGATGATGTGCGCTCGCTCTTATTCTCTGACACACAGCAGCAGGGAGCTGATTTGCATTAAGAAAACACACACACACAGAGCAAAGATGAGAATTAAGATAAAGAACGAGTTTCATTCAGACACAAAAGATTAAATTATGAGTGGATTTCAGATAAAATGAGACATTATGTGTTAAATAATGTTAATCACTGTGATAATGTCTGTGTGAGGCGCAGAGGAGGAGATGGATGGATGGGTGGACAATTCAATTAAATTTCATTTATACAGCGTCAAACCACAACAACAGTCACCTCAAAGAGTAACCCTACAGTAATACAGAGAACCCCAACAATCACATGACCCCCTATGAGCAGCACTTTGGCGACAGTGGGAAGGAAAAACTCCCTTTTAACAGGAAGAAACCTCCAGCAGAACCAGGCTCAGGGAGGGGCGGGGCCATCTGCTGTGATTGGTTGGGGTGAGAGAAGGAAGACAGGATAAAGACATGGGCCCTGTCTCAACATGCGTACTTGTGCGTACTTGCGTTCTCATGTACTCGTGATACGTCATCAGTCGGAGACCAAGTACTGCTCCAGTTCAAAATACGCATCAAGCCGAGAACGTGAAAAATTCCCGGATGTGTTCTCGCTCCGCCCGTTTTATCGAGCATGCATCGGTGGTGACTTGTGTGTAGTTGGTACAGCTAAATATCCCAGAATGCATTTCGTCCCAAACCCAAACGTGGCAATGGCGGACGAGCGGGCTAAAAACTTTTAAATATTACTCTTTCTGGGTCACAAAATAAACTTTTAAGTTATTTTCAGGCGAGAATGTAGCTGTGTGAACTTCATATATCTGCTCGATTTATCAAGATATCACATATTTCCAAATGCGCTCCGACGTTTTCGGAGACGTCTGTGACCCGCCAGCTCCATAGCAGACAGCGAGGTCAAGGGTCACTAAATAAATGGTAAATGGCCTGTATTTATATAGCGCTTTACTAGTCCCTAAGGACCCCAAAGCGCTTTACATATCCAGTCATCCACCCATTCACACACACACATTCACACACTGGTGATGGCAGCTACATTGTAGCCACAGCCACCCTGGGGCGCACTGACAGAGGCGAGGCTGCCGGACACTGGCGCCACCGGGCCCTCTGACCACTAGAGCCGGCGAGAACAGCGGACTCCCGGCACATTGTTTACAACCCCCCCACTGAGGTTAAACATGATATGTAAGTCACTTAGCTCACTTCTAAATGTTAATGTTTGGTGTATTTCAGTTTTATTTGTTCCTGAGTAAACCGGTTTGACTGTGATCAAAGTTAAGCTTCATAACATATTACTCACAGTGAAATTAAGAGGCTCCAGACCTGTGACATCATCAAGTACGCTGGTGTTCCAATTGTACAAATCACGAGTCCGTGCTCGTGTTCTCGCCAAGTCCGGACTCGCTGAGTACACGAGCACGGACTCACTTACTTGAGAATTGAGAAAAGGCCAAAGTGAGTGAAGAAGAAACCCCCAGTGCATCATGGGAATCCCCCGGCAGCCTACGTCTGTTGTAGCATAACTAAGGGAGGATTCAGGGTCACCTGGTCCAGCCCTAACTATATGCTTTAGCAAAAAGGAAAGTTTGAAGCCTATGATTTCTCACCATGATTCATGAATCATGATTTCTCTTCACTCTCAGAGAAACGGGTGAGGCGTTTAAGGACTGGAGACCTTTTCAGAGGTGTTTCTGGCGTCATGTATACAGGAAATGAGGCCCGAGGTCTCGATTTTGTCATTTCCAGACCAACAAACACAGTTTACAGGGGTGGTCTCCAGATGGAGATGTTTGACCTCTGATGAACCTGTGTGTACTGTCTGACCTGTACATATAGCCACATAGCCCCCCGCTAGCTTTCACACACCGCTAGCTTCTCCTGCAATCAGATCACTTTCTATGGGAGTGTAATCCATCACAGAGCCCAGGCACACCAAAGCTGCAGTTCCTCTGCTGTCCAGCAGAGGTGACATGCGCCCCCCAACAGCTGTTATGCAGGGGGAAATTATCTCTAGGGACCAGAACAGTTTGTGTATCTGGCTGTATGCATGTTAATTTTGACATGGGACTCGATGGTGACCAATTCACTGCTGCCTCTGCTGGGCGTCAGAAGAACGGCAGGTGTGGGGCTTTGCAGTTGGAAGCTTCGTCCAACGAAGGCGTGTTTTCGGGGTCACGGAGCGCATTCAGCAGGCAGCAGGATCTTTGAACGTGTCCCATCCAGATGATTGTTCTGGATTTATCCACCACAGACTGGTTGTCTTTAAAGTATACAGCAGCAGCTGTGTGCTCGCTCTGAGTGCTGTTTTATATGGAAACATTCATTTTGATGTGAATGCCGTACGGGCCATATCTCCAGCTTTGGCTCACACACATTTCACCTGTCGTGGCGTCGGAGCCGCTCTGATGTGCTGCAGTCATTACAGCGACACAGTGAGTAAACAGTGCCGAGGCTGATCCATTTCTCCCATCATTAACTCCTCCGACGGGGAGCGCTCACAGGATCCAATGAAGCCTCTGCATTATGAAACTCTGTTTATCACATCTGCTGATGTGATTTAATATCAAGCCTCTGCAGCCGTTAAAGTTTCTGCCCCGATTTATTGTTTCCATACCGACGAGAGAGCGACGGCACAAAGCCGGCCGAGACGGGAGTGCTCATACATTTATTTATTTCATGCATTTCATTCTTTTCAGGCTCCGTGTGGAAGCGGTGGTGCTGCTGCTCCTGCTGTTTAAAATGTGAGCTGTATACATGTGCCCTAATCTACTGTTTACATCTGATCTGCCTGCAGACCCAGATGCTGCTTTTTTACTTAGCAAACAGTGACTTAGTGAAAGACGGTGAATGCCACTGCGACGGGCTGGAAATGTGTAAAAGATGAAATGTTTTCAGTCATTTTCTCTCACAGTAAAAACCTTTTCCAGTATGTTTAAAGAGGCTGGAGCATCTGCACAAGTGTGGAGCTCGGAGGAAGCCCAACGTTTCTGCTGCTCTGGAGGTCTAAGGTCGTCGCTGTGACCGTTGGACCCACACCGCTGTGATTTTGTTGATGTTGCTCCACAGCGCCTTTCTGTTGCGGGACTCGGTGAGGCAGACGTTTGCTTTTGAGGTTCCTGACATGAAGGGAGGGACTTGGAACAATGGTTTTGGACTTTGTGAAAGGCAGTCGACTGGTTTTTGTTCCTCCTCGTTATTGACTGGATCATGAGGACTACCACCAGCAGAATGAGGCACTGGATCAAGTGGAAATCAGCTGGATGATCACAGGTTGTTAGATTAGACCTCGCAGTTTTAATGCCTGCTCAACATTTCCACCCAGGTGGGACTTACGTCACAGATTCTGAAGGTGAGTTGTCTGGATCCCAAAAAGTGGATTCTGTTCATTTGGGCGTAACGTTTTCAGTGGGAGAAATGTTCCACCATCATCCAGGTGGTTAACGTTTCCCCAACTTTATAAACCTTCTCTGGATGATTGAGCATCAAGACACCCGGATGATGAACCCCAAGAAGAAGCAAACTCCTTCAACATGACAGTCCAGCAAAGCCGGGTCTGATGCTGATGCAGGAACCAGTAGGACCTGAGGAGAAATGTTAGTCCAGATGAGGAAAGTCTGGAGCTCACAGACCTGCTGAACTGGAACACAAGCAGGAAGTCCACACTTCCTAAACCAGTGATGAATCCTGTCAGCAACAAGAACCAGCGGCAGCAGACAGAGTGGCGGCCCATGAAGAAGAGGCTGGAGGATGTGGCGAGGATGGCTCGGGCCCTAACCGAGCCTGTGAGGTAAAGGCAGCTCAGGACAGACGACGCACAGCTGACCTCAGCTGCAGCCTCATGTCGTTGGAGCAGGTTGGAGCTGGAAGGAGTCCGCCTGAAGTCCGCCTGAAGTCTGCGTTTTACCAGCGTCTTCTTGTTTTTCTTTATTTTTTTCTATTGATTTTTAAAATGTTTGTGAGCAGACAGAAGCTCAGGACTCGACGGCTGATTTGGATCAGAGCATGCTTGATGCTTCGCTCTGGTCCAAATCAATGAGCAACATCAATGGGAATATCTTACCACCTCCACTCACACAAGTGCAGATCCTCCACCCGAAGAAGCCTGAATATCAAAGGTGCGTGTGGAGGCCGAGGCACCTGTGTCTGTGCTGAGCGACTGGGCGGTGGGCCGGAGCAGCTGCCTCGCTCGCAGTAAACAGGAACGCTAACTCCAGCACAATCAAAGCTTATTTCCCCAGACATCAGCAGCCCTCATATCCTGTAATTTGCTGTTTTTCATAAACAGATGAGCAGGAGGAGGAGGCGCTGTGGAGGACAGGCAGACGTGCAGACACACAGATGGATGGACGGAGACGCTGCAGAGGGATTTGCTTTCTAATCCCAGCCCTGCTCGTGTGGATTCTCCTTCACTTTCCTTCTCCTCCACTCGGCTCTAATTATCCTGCAGAGAAACAAACTCAATTTGTCGGACGGAAATTTTAATTGAAGCTTCCTTGTGGTTATGATTTTACGGCCATGAAGAGCACTCCGGAGACGACGGCTTGTTATTATTAGTGATAGCAGTTAGTAGTTTTACGCGCTCACACACTCAGCTTCACAAAACACCCTTTTAATACGTCCATAAAATGAAACCCACTGTGAAGACTTTTCCATGTTTCTCCTTCATCCCTGTCACTGCTGAATCATGATGACAATGCTTCGTCTGCTCCTTTGCTTCATTTCACTTATCAGTGTGATATCAGACAATCCTTCTAGCCCAAAATCTTTTCTGTGGGCATCTGTTCTGTCACTTCCTGTTTTATTTTGAAATCTCTCTCATTTGGTCAGTACTGCTTCCACCCATTGTCTGTTTTCCTGCTTGTGCCACACCTGTGTTCAGAGAGGTGTTCTGCAAAGGAAGTTTTCCACTTCGACCCAAGTGTGCTCAGTGCTGCTGTTTGTTTGTTTCTAAGGTGATGGCTGGATCCATGGAAACATGAAAGCTTCCTGTCCCACAGTCTGATGAAGGAGGCGACAAGTCAGATCACAGGGAATGAATGTGATTGGTCAATCAGGTGGTCAGGTGTGTTCTGTGTTTGCCGGAGAGTGACAGACGCAGCAGGATCATTTTCTGCAACAGCACGTGATCACGTGTACATGTTGACATGAACATATTCACATGAAAACATGAACATAAACACGTGATCACATGAACACTGGAACACATGCAAAGGTCCAAAGATGCATTATTTATGCATTTATTACAGTCACATGACCTGTGAAGTGCCTGTTTTAATGTGAGCCGCTCAGAGCCTGCAGCAGAGAGCCCGGTTTATCAGAGACAGCTAATAACCACCGTGGCATAGCTGTTATCTCTGCTGGGCTTTTAGGATCCACGGATCCAGCTACGGCAGAGGAAGCCTGGATATTTTGAACCTCCTCTGTAGCCACGCCTCCTGAGAATGAGTGATAAATAAAAAAGCACACACAGCAAATTTCAGGGAGGTCTGTTGATCTTTGTTTTGTCCGACAGAAGAAAAACGTTCTTAAATGATTTATATTTATATCAGTCTTACAAACTCTCCACACTTATCTTCTTTATGGCTGTTGACTGGCCAGAATTTCGACAGGTTGTGTGATGTCATGTGCTATTGTTTCTGGGTGGGGGGGTTGTATAACAAGATATTTTTCAAAATAAAAGCGGATGATCCCTGCTGTGTTACTTGGTCCATGTTTGTGATTCAGACCTCTGTTATAAATAATGAATGAATAAGACGTACAGTCAGTATTTAACACTCACCATATCTCCCTTCTTTAAATGCTTTTTCAGAAATATTGAATATTTTGATTGTTTGGAAGATGTTTTAATATTAAATGTATTGATGATGCAATTAACAGATCCGAAATAAGACATAAATAATATAAAGTGAAAGTAAAGAACATAAAATAAAGAAAAATAAATACAGAATAGAGGAAGTAGTGCATGTTTCAGGGCTGAGCATACATTTGTACATATATTTATTAGTTTCAGATTTAGCCATTCGTATAGAATAGCCTTTATTGTCATTGTACAGAGTACAACGAAATTGGAGTGCCACTCCCTTGGTGCAAGTTTCAATAATAAATATAAATGTAAAATATAAAAAGTACAAAAAAAACAATCGTAAGTACTCAAACAATAGTATGTACAATATATACGGGATAGCAGCATTAATATAATGACAGTATGAATAGCAGCATAATATAATGACAGTGACGGTATGGAATAGGTTCAATTGTTTTTGTGCTTATTTACTACGGTGATAGCTCTGGGAAAGAAGCTATCCCTGAATCTGTTTGTCCTGGTTTTATGTGACCTGTACCGTCGGCCTGACGGTAATAGTTCAAACAGTTGGTTGCTGGGGTGAGAGTGGTCCTTGATGATATTGCCAGCTCTGCTGAGGTACCGAGAGTTTGCAGTGACCTCCAGGCTGGGCAGAGAGCAGCCAGTGATCTTCTGGGCTGTGTTGATGACCCTCTGCAGTACTTTCCTGTCTGCAGCTGAGCACTCTGCATACCATGTTGTTATGCCGTACGTTAGGATGCTCTCTATGGTGGCTCTGTAAAATGTCACCAGCAGCCTCTCCTCCAGGTTGTTCCTCCTGAGCACTCTCAGAAAGTGGAGACGCTGCTGGGCCTTTTTAACCACCGCTGTAGTATTTGCAGTCCAGGAGAGGTCATCAGATATCTGCACGCCCAGAAACCTCATGGAGTGTACCCTCTCCACACAGCTCCCGTGAATGTAAAGTGGGGCCGGGTCTGCTCTGCCCTTCCTGAAGTCCAAGATAAGTTCTTTAGTTTTCGTGGTGTTCAGTTGGAGGTTGTTAACTGAACACCACTCAGTCAGTCTGTTGACCTCATCTCTGTAGTCCGACTCCTCCCCCCTTGAGATGAGTCCAACCACTGTGGTGTCATCCGCGAACTTTATGATGGTGTTTGAGAGATGGGTAGGGGAGCAGTCGGATGTGTAGAGCGTAAACAGGAGGGGACTCAAAACACATCCTTGTGGAGACCCGGTGCTGAGTGTGATGGTGCTGGACCGGTGGGGGCCGAGTCTGACAGACTGTGGTCTATTTGTCAGGAAGTCCTTGATCCAGAGGCAGATGGGGGTGGAGAGTCCCAGGTGAGACAGTTTCTGGACCAGGATCTCCGGGATGATATGATTGAATGCTGAGCTGAAGTCCAGGAAGAGCATTCTAACATAGCTTCCTCGGTGCTCCAGGTGACTCAGCGCAGTGTGGAGCGCTATGGTGATAGCGTCCTCGGTGGAACGATTTTTCCTGTAGGCAAATTGGTGGGGGTCCAGAGTGGGAGGCAGACCGGCCCTGATGTGCTGACAGACCAGTCTCTCAAAGCACTTCATCACTACAGGCGTAAGTGCAACAGGCCTGTAGTCATTTGGGCTGGCCACAGCTGTCTTCTTGGCGATGGGGATGATGGTGGAGGTTTTGAGGCAGGGCGGGACGGTGTTTGATGACAAGGAAAGGTTGAAGATTTTAGTGAAGACTCCGGTCAGTTCGTCAGCACATGCTCTGAGAACCTTTCCATGTATTCCATCAGGACCTGCCGCCTTCCTGGGATTCACTGACCTTAGAACACACCTCACTTGGTGCTCCCTAAGTGTTAGTGTGCCAGTGCTGGGGGCGGGAGGAAGTGGTGTGACAGCTGAGGGCTTGGTCGTCTCAAAGCGGGCGAAGAAACGGTTTAGATCCTCAGCCAGTGAGGCATCAGTCCTAGATGTTGCCTGGTTATTGCTTCTGTAGTTGGTATATTTTGCCTGTTTATGTTATTGTATTTTGCACAACTCTGTTGCTTGTGAAGCTCGCACACAAGAATTTCACTCGCATGTGCTGTACCAATGTACCTGCACATGTGATGTGACAATAAAAGTGATTTGATTTAATTTGATTTGAGCAACCAGAACCGCTAACACAGGGACTTTAAATTGGGAGGGGGCGGGGCCAGCGGTTGCAGCCCCGCTCCGTGATAGGCTGCAGTAGTCGATTATGCTAATCAGAGGGCGTGGCCGTTTGCCGGAGACGCTGGCTGCTCGGAGACGGCTCATTGTGTCGGTTGGACCCGGACTTGCAGTAGTGCGTGCGCCCGCGCCGTGTGGTGGATTTACGGTGTAGCGGCGGAGCTGCGGGTTCAGCGGCCGGGAAGAAGCAGCAGGAGGTCGGCGTGGATTACTGCAAAGAACTCGGAGGTGAGCCGCCGCTTCTTCTTCTGGGGTTTAACGCTGGGCGCACGGGGTGCGCGTGCGTGCTTGCTTGTCCGGTACCTACTGTCTGTGGGCGCACGCGCAGCAGGGAAGGGGACGCTCCTGTGCGTGCGACCGTGCTGCTGCTTTGATTGCCCGCCGTCAATCAGGCGGACGGGACGAGCACGCGCGGCGCGCACCCTCGGACCCTCGTTAACTCCAGTCACCTTCTCGCGCGAGCTCCAACTTCAGCTCCGCGCGGGGCTGGGTGTGCGCGTGTTTCCCGAACCTGCGCCGCAGGAGCGGAGCGCGTGCGTTCGGGTGGGCGTCTTTGTCCTCCTTATTTAAGGGCGCACACACCGCTGCGCGTGCGCTGGCGCGTGTGAGAGAGTTCCGGTCGTCGTGTGGTGCGCAGCGGGAGCCGCGCAGGTGACTTTGAGCCGATCAGTCCGATCACATGATCGATAGCTGCTGTCATCGATACTGTGTGTGTGTGTGTGTGTGTGTGTGTGTGTGTGTGTGTGTGTGAGAGAGAGAGAGAGACTGTGTGTGTGTGTGTGTGTGTGTGTGTGTGAGAGAGAGAGAGAGAGAGAGAGAGAGAGAGACTGTGTGTGTGTGTGTGTGTGTGTGTGAGAGAGAGAGACTGTGTGTGTGTGTGTGTGTGTGTGTGTGTGTGTGTGTGTGCGCGTGGGGTCTGGTTGAAGGTTTTTGTGGATCCAGATGATCAATATTAATCATCAGTGATGGTCAGTGAGGTGGTGGAATAGAAAAGCCTTTGTTGTCACTGTACTGATGTATTGATCTGAGTCAGTGAGATGTGATCGATGTGATCGATACTTTGTTGCTTCCTGTGATAAACAGAGTAAATCTGAAATAAATTGAATCTATTTCATTGTTTTAATTCTTGGCTTTACTTTCCTGATGTTTACTTTTTTTTATTAATGATTCATTTAGAATTTAAATGGTTTATTTTTATTCCTGAGTTTCAGTATTTTAACTATGATTCATTATTTTTCTGCTTGTTTTTGTATTTTTTGTCATATTTTTGTTTTAATACATTTATCTGCACCTTTTTACTGTTTCTATTTGTCGGATTTGTGACAAATCTCTGCAGGTGAATTTAATCCCTGAAACTTTCAACCTGTGCTTTGAAGCTCTGCTGCATGTTCATGCGTTACCTACAGCAGGTGTCATTTGGCCACGCCCCTCAGAGACCATAAATCCTCTCCCTTTGAGGCAGACAAGCATTTTAATATACGCTGTGGGGCCAAAAGTACCTGTCCAGGTGTAACTGGGTTGTTCAGGGGAGCGCTGTTCCACAAGAGGCGGTGTGTGTTTGTGTGTGCGTGGCTTCCAGATGTGTGCAGACCTGGAGGAGGCTGTTCTGTCTGTGGCTCACCTGTCTCACTCCTGCAGTCACAGGTAAAGTCACCATGCAGGTGTGATGAACGTAGAGAGCAGCTGATGCACTGCTGGCACCTCTGCTGGACGTCAGAAGAACTGCAGCTCAGTGACATATTTGTTGTCATCTGCTTGCTTAGATAATTTTTTTCTGTAATGAATCAAGCCCCGCCCCCTGGAAATCCTCCTGTGTGGCGCTGAGAAAGTGACGTCCTCTGATCAGACGTTTCGGGGATTTAAGGAGGAATTCTCAGGGTCAGTTGTCTGAAGGTTGTCCGTGAAATATCAAAATGAAACTCGCCGTTGCTCCTTGACGAGCGGCGTCCCGCCCGTAAATGGCTGATTATGATGCACAGAATCAGTAAAGTGGGCGTGGATAGATTTTGGCAGAAGGCGAGCGTGTCGGAGCCTCAGCAATCATGGCAGCGTTCACCGGTGCTGTGGTGGCTCGCGTTAGGGTTAATGAGCTAATCATAACGTAACGAGTTGATTATCTCTGCCATGAAGGGTGCGAACGCCGTGGCGGCCTGTGCGTCTGACGGCGGCTTCTTGATGTGACTTTAAACCCAGTCACAGCTGCTGCTGATGGCAGAGTTTCACCTGCTGCAGACAGCAGCTGGCCACGCCCCCAAAAACACTCATCCAGGATTAAGAACGGAGGCACGCTGACCTCACCCCGACCCGACTCTGAGCGGGTTGGCTGTGGTTTTGCCTGTGAGCGTTGAGGTCAAAGGTCACATTTTCTTTGCTAAAGAAAGAAAGCGAGGAGAGTTACAGCAGCCAGCTGTGTGTGGCCACGATGAGTTTCTAAAACGTGTCACAGACGCTGCTTCAGAGTTGGGGCGTGTTTGGTTTCTACTCCAGGGACGGCCGGTCTCTGAGAGACGCTCACAGGTGGATTTGGGCCTGTTTATCTCAGAGCTGCATCACCTTCAGCAAGGCGCAGCTTGCAGGTGTGGCGGTGTGTTTCAGAGCGCAGGTTTGCAGGGGAATTCCACCTTAAATGCTTCAAACGGCGATCTGCGGGGCTTCCACCACATGACCTCTGAAACAATAAATGCACTCGCTGCCAGGTCGGCATTCTGACTTTTCCCTTTGCACAGCATGCAGGGCGGCTGAAGCTGGAGCTGGAGGGAACGTGATGATGATGTCATCGTTTATTGTCTGTATTTTATTTCCACCTTTAAGCAAAGACGTGTTCCTTAAAAAGTCAGCTGACCTGACTCTGCAGAGGCTGTGGGCACTGCCATGGATGTGATGTCAGGTGTGACGGCGCGCTGTATTGAAAACGCGTCGTGGGAGTTCATCTTCAGGCTTCGGGTCCAAGGGTTTCATCGCTCACGCTCTGCGGCCTGAGCGCTCCGTGCAGCGCGTGCAGCCGGCTGTTCTTTAACGACATCACACAAACCGGCGTGTGCTCCGACTCACACAGGACGATCCTTCCTCTCTTCCTGCCCTCCTTCTTCCTCTCTCCTTCCTCCCTCTGACCTCCTTCAACCTCATTAGCAGAGAAACTCCACCAGGTTACATCAGACACACACACACACACACACACACACACACACACACACACACACACACACACACACACACACACACACACACACAGTAACACACACACACACACACACACACACCTCCTCTCCTCTCCTCCCTCCTCTCCACCATCCTCCCTCCTCTCCTCCATCCTGCCCTCTCCTCCCTCCCCTCCTGCCCCCTCTCCTCCCTCCCCTCCTGCCTCCTCTCCTCCCTCCTCTCCTCTCCTCCCTCCTCTCCTCCATCCTGCCTCCTATCCTCCCTCCTCTCCTCCCTCCCCTCCTGCTTCCCCTCCTCCCATCCCTCCTCCATCCCCTTCTGCCTCCCCAATTGCTTCTCCTCCTCCCACCCCTCCTCCCATCTCTCCTCCATCCCCTCCTGCCTCCTCTCCTCCATCCTCCCTCCTCTCCTCCCTCCTCTCCTCTCCTCCCTCCTCCATCCTCCCTCCTCTCCTCCATCCTGCCCCCTCTCCTCCCTCCTCTCCTCCCTCCTCTCCTCCATCCTGCCTCCTATCCTCCCTCCTCTCCTCCCTCCTATCCTCTCTCCTCCCTCCCCTCCTCCCATCCCTCCTGCCTCCCCTCCCCCATCTCTCCTCCATCCCCTTCTGCCTCTCCTCCCTCCACTCGTGTCGCGGTCCTTGTTACATGATGTAGACTATGATGTAACACCCTGAAAGCCTGCACAGGAAGTTGAGGGAGGGTCGAGCGTGTCGTCAGTTGAAGTTAAACATGGAGTGGTGTTTGCGCAGCAGGGTGGAGGCGATGCCCTTCATCGCTGTGCTGTACTTCCTGAGCATGTCTTCTGCTGCTGAGTGCTGATTGGGCAGGACGTGCTCTCTCGATGGCGCCCGGCTCTGCTGTCTCCGCCAGAAACTTCATGAAAACTTCAAGTTTTCCAGAGAGCTGCTTTCACTGTGGCCGAGAGCGCCCCCTGTGGCACAGGAAGTCTGCAGCTGTGGACGCTGTTATGTGATTGTGGTCTCAGAAATGTGGAAGCCACTCTCAGAATCTAGTGGTTTATTCCTCATGACCACAGGTGGAGGTAGGGCGGGGCTATATCATACCGTTCACGGTAACACCGGTGTCATGTTGGGTAATGATAGGAAAATGAAATATTGCGATAGAATATGGGTAAAACGCGCATGCGCAGTGCCTTTGTTTTCATACGCACATGGAGGCGACGCAGAACGAGAAGAGCGAAAGTGGATCGTTGAATGAAACGATGAACCTGAACTGGTTTGTAAAAATGCTGCAGCTTCACTGGTGTGGAACTGGTTTAGCTTTCGACCCTCAGATACACAACAAAGCACTATTTCTGGTAGCGCATGCTAGCGGGCCGTCGTTATTACCGTGTTGTTTGGAAAATACGGCGCACTTAAAATCATCCTTTGATTTTTCTGAAAGTCGATAGAGCCCCTTATAATCCCGTGCGCCTTATGTATCCTCGTGGAGTGATACGTACTGTGCTTCAACATAATGTTACCGTGTTGTGTGTGTTTAACCTCTTTTTAAGTTTTGTGGATGTTATACATGGTTATGCTGAGGATGTGTCGGCCAGTTTCCACTGGAAACGCCTTTTGGTTAAACTGTCAGCGAGGAGTTTGCACTGTTACATTTTTATATTTATTTTAATGCACATAAGAAACAGCTGCTTGTTTAAGTTAAAATACATTGATGTTTTGTTTT
Organism: Astatotilapia calliptera; assembly: GCF_964374335.1. Taxonomy (NCBI): domain Eukaryota; kingdom Metazoa; phylum Chordata; class Actinopteri; order Cichliformes; family Cichlidae; genus Astatotilapia; species Astatotilapia calliptera. The sequence goes on from NC_137442.1 coordinate 544,598, forward strand.
TGCACTAATAAAGTTGTGGAGTTGTAAAGTATTTTGTCTCGTGTCAGTTACATCGTTATCGCAAATTTTCCAATGTATATGGTGATAAATATTTTTGGTCGTCGCCCTGTTCTAGGTATGTGCAGCGGATGCTGTGAGTGCGCGTGTTGGCTGCGTATCAGACGCTGACCAAGCGTCATTCTGTAGCACGTCCTCAGAATTGTCTCGTTCTCTGCGGGTCTGAGCCCGGGTCGCGATGTCCGGCTCCGGGTTGTGTGTGTGTTTTTGTGTTCTGTCTATCTGTGCTCTCACACACCTCCTCCCCCTGCTTCTCCTCCTACTTATGTTATTGTACTGGTTCTGCTCGCCTGCACAGACCCCTCCCCCTCGCTCAGGTTGCGGGTAAATTGAACCTCAGAGATGAAGACAGATGAAATTTCTTTGGAGTGAGCGGCGGCCGACCTCAGCGCGTGTCCCGCTGCTTCTCTGTGATTTCGTTTGTCTGACCTTTACGTGCGGCGGGGGAGATCAGGAGACCATAAAGAAGGAGATGAAGACAGCGGCGGTCCGCGGGAGCCAATGACAGCCTGTTTCTGACAGCTTCATGCTTCCTGTGCGTTTCCTCTGATGCTTCAGCCAGACTGCAGAAGGAGATTTAAAGGTTCGCTCACGCAGGCTCAAAGTTTCAGGTGACATTAGTTATAACAGTAGGATATTTATTTCCTGTTTCCAGAGAGACCTAGCAAAAGTCGGTCATGTGACACACTCGAGAGCGGACGCTAATGATCCCAGGTTTTTGCTTTTTGGGGTTTCTGCTGATGGAAAATCAGCGTTTTTCCTTTCTGTCCATCAGAGGCACAGGCCACACCCACCTGTGCTCACACAGACTCTGTCCATACTTGGCCCAGGTGTGGTCACGCTCCAGGAAACCCTGAAACGCTGCCGTGCATGTGCAGTTCTTATTTGTTTTACTGCAGAAAGGCGACGGTGTCCTCGGATGAAAGTTTGGGCCTGTCTGTCTTTTTCATGGAGTTCTGTGATGTCACTGAACAGGAAGCAGTCACAGAAGTGGCGAGGGTAGCGATGGCTCCTCAGCTGCGCTTCGCTTTCAGAGGCGGATAGTTTGAGCTGTATCAGCAGCTCCCTCACATCAGAGAACCCGATCACAGCGGCTGTGTTACTTAATCTGCAGCTGTCGGCGCATGCGCCTCGGCAATGGCGGCATGTTGTAATTCACTGCTGAGCGACCGTGGCGTCCTCCGGCACGTTTCCTCTGGTTGTCCTGAGAGGCCAAACGCACTGCAACTTAAAGAAAAACGCCACAGAAGGTAAATAAAGCACAACAGAAGCGTTTCTGAGGAGACATTAACGTGACGGACCAGGGCCTAACAGTAAACAGGCGATAGCAAACATGCATCTGCGGTTACATGAGTGACAAAAACACACCTCCGAGTCTGTAGCTGTGTCCCAAAACGTCGGCTGCATCCTCCCGAGGCCGCATTTGAAGGCCGATTACGTCACATTGACGCGACGAAGGCTGGCACAATTCGTCGGCTCCTTCAAATGCGTCCTTCATTTCCCCGGATTTGAAGGATGGGTCGGGTGTGTCCTTCGCGGCCCACCATATTCCAGAATTCATAGCACGGCCCAGCCAAACTCCAGTTTCCAACAATGGCGGCCGCTACTAAGTTTTAAAATTACTCTTATTATTCTTTCTGGGTCACAAAATAAACCTTTAACATATTTTCAGGCGAGAATCTGTGTAAACTTCAAATATCTGCTCGGTTTATCGCATATTTGCAAAAGTGCGCCGACGTTTTCGGAGACGTCTGTGACCCACCAGCTCAATAGCGAGCCGGGGGGTTCAAGGGTCACTCGAGCCGGCGAGAGCAGCGGACCCCCCCGGCTTCATCGTTTTCAGACGGTTTGGCTCACATCAAAGTTATTAGTTTATTAGATTAAATTAAACTTTATTAATCCATCGAGTGGGTTCCTCCGGGATCACACAGCTGAATAAACGTCAGAGTGTGAGACGGTGAAGAGTTTACTCCAGTGTCCTGTTATATTTTAGACAGCAAGGAGCAGACGGCGAGTTTAGTAAACCCCACCGACACAGCGGTGACGCAGATCTGAAGGCGAGACCGTCACATTTCACAGCCTCACACTTCCGGCCTTCTCGGTCTTCGAAGGACCCGGCCAACGTAGACCGCGAAGGCGGGTCCTCCGAAGGATGCATCCGACGTTTTGGGACACAGCTTGTGTGACCCCTACAGCTGGTCCGTCCCGTTATTGTGTCCCCAGAAACAGCTCCGTTCTGTTTTGGGCTTTTGCAGCGTTTTTGTCTTTGTTTCCTTAAACGTGGGTTTAAGGCCACCGTAGATTCCAGCTGTCGATGACGACTCTGCTGTGGAGGAAAAACAGTTTCCTCTCAAAGTGAAGGAATTTGAAGCACCCGAGGTCAGAGCCGCCACCGCGCTCTGAAGGAACGCCATCGGCATCTGTTTCCACGTTTTCTTGGCTCACCGTTCACAGTGAGGGGCGTAGGAGGCTCCGAAAGCAGGAAACCATCAGGTTGACGTGTGTGTGTGTGTGTGTGTGTGTGTGTTGGCTGACCTCCAGGCTACCAGGATCTACCCGCTGCCAGGCATGTGCAGGATGGCTGCAGCGTGTTTCACACTCCAGCTGTGTGTGCTTCTTTGTGTGTCTCTGAGTGTGTATGTGTGTGTGTTAGGTGGCCTTTCATTGGTCGCCTCCTGCACTTTTTGTTGTGTCTTTATCCGTTTGATCCAGCAGATTCATCCGGTGACCTTTTCCCCGTCATTCAGACTGCACAAAACACAAAGACACACACACACACACACACACACACACACATGCGCACACAGAACAATGGGTGGATTAGCCCAGTTTTTGGTAATGCTGTGTTAATAGGCAGCAGATTACCTGGTTTTGCTGCAGGAAACAGAGACGTGTTTGTTCACGGGTAATGAGGCTTTCAGTTCAAACACTGAGACGGTCTTTATGTTTTATCAGCTGACCTCAGGTCAGCTTGTAACGACCCAAAACACAGAAGAATATCTGTGCCGTGTAAATAAAACATCATGTGAACAAGTGTAATATCAGAGTGCGATTGATGGAGTGATGTCGCATGTTTATGTGTCCAACAATCACGTCTGATGGCGAGGACGTCAGCGCCCAATGATCATTTAGCATCTAAAAACACAGCGCTAGTCTAATCAGGCTACCACTTGGTGAGGAGATGCTAGCGGCCGGTGAAACCCACACTTCAACACAAGACTCCGCCCAGCACTGGCAGAGCGCTCGCCATGAGACAGGAAGAGGAAACGTTATAATCTTATTAACAAAAGATGAACGCGCCACACAACTTTGCAGGCAGGAGACGTGTTTCCGTGTTTATCCTGCTGCACAGTCACAGCGTCGCTGACCGAAATCGGGCTCTGGCTGCAGGACTGGAGTCTGCATGCACTGGATCATCACTCTGGGTTCTCGGCTAGCTTAGCGTGCAGATCACCAAAGAACCTTTGTAAGGACATAACTTAGTACAGTTACTGTTACTGCCTTCCTGAAAAATGTAATGTTTTTACAGTAATTTGTTACTTTGTTGCACCCAGTGCTTGTTTCAGTGAAAGGATGGAGACGATGTTCTTTGTGTTTGCATGAATAAATGATTCATAGATTCAATGAATTCATTTCATTAGTATTCGTTTGTTTTCCATCACCATAAATTTTCCTGGTATGAGTTTGAGGCTGCAGCAGTTTGGTTTTTAGTTCCTCTCCGTTTTTCTCAGCGGAGCCATGAGTGAGTGGCGTCCTGTCGATCTGCTGTGATCAGTAATCGTTAATATTAATTAACCTACGGACGCAGAAGCATGTTTTGTCCCAGGGCACTGACCTGAAGCCTGTTCTCTACATTTGTTTCTGTTTCCTTTACTGCTGGGTTGGAGCGTGAGGTCAGGTGAGGTTGGGTGAAGCTAAACGGACAGAGAGCAGACACAGCGAGCAGCTTTGGAGCGAGTCGCCGCTCGCTGTTTTCAGAGTCGTTCTGAAGCGGCGCTGAAACACTGTTTATGAATTTATCCGGCTTAGAGCAGCTCTCTCCGCCCGGCTGCATCATCACACACACACACAGGCTGAAGGTGAGCGGTCAGATTTAAAGCTGCTGCATGTGCAGGGTGCATGAACCCGCTGCAGTATCAGGATCTGTATCAGGCACCAGCTGTGACAGATGTGGCGGTTTCCCTGCTGGAAGATTTACACTTATTAACCCGGCGAGGCTGCAGAGAGAGAGCGAGCGTGAAGCACTCCGGATTAGACCCGGCCTGTGTGAAACACTGCAGCACACCAGCACTTTACCCATAAGCAGCACTAAAGCAGAGAGGAATTATGGGAACTTTTTCTATCACGTATGATTTTGAAGAGTCCTTTAGTGTGAGTGTGGACTGCTGTCACACTCCCGGATGTGTGATGTGCTTCCGTGAAGCTATTCCTGCACATGAACTTCTCCCAGAGCTCCCACTGCTGGGAATACTCCCCGTGATCGAGGCAGGAGGTTACCTGCGCCGGGGCACTGGCTGATGGCGAGGAGGACGTGAGCGTGCGTGTGAGTAACAGCACAGGACTGTAACGAGCTGTGTGGGGCTCAGCACCGACACCGACAGGTCGGTGGTTGGAGCATCTCCGCGCTCGATGGCGTCCTCCTCGCGTGGTGCTTTTGTTGCTTGTGGAGGAAATCACTTCCTGTGTGTGTTCTGATTAGCGTTCTGTGGGATCGTTGGCTTTTGTCTGTTTGATGTGCAGCCAGCAGGACGTCTTTTTCCCGGGAAACCTGGTGCAGAACAAACAGAAGTGGGAGCGCTCCGGCTGATTCCTCCCACCGAACGCCGGCAAACAAATCACAATCAAATCTGACTGCAGAGTTTGCATGACGCAGGGACTTGAGCGCACTCCCCGTGGCTGCGCGTCACCGCTGCAGGATCTGCTCTTTCATTATTTTCTGCCGTCCTCCCCTCATTTCTCTCCTCCTTTAATTTTCTCCCTCGCCGCCTCGTGCTCCGTCTGAACTCGTCTCTCTTTTCGGCTCATTTGCTCAGACCTGTCGGCTGTCGCCGCCCATAACTCACCTCCCGTGCTCGCCGCTCGGAGGCTCAGTGCTCACATCTCTTTTATTTCCACGACGGCTGCGGCAGACCTCCACGCTCCCTCTGCTGATCCCGGCATCGCATCCATCCACATCTGGACCTCTCGCTGCCTCCGGAGGCCCGGAGCAGCCAGAGATGTGAGAGAGTCACTAATGTGGCCCCGAGTTAGATCATCCCGCTAACGGAGGGTCTTCATCAGGATAATGGACTCATCTCCTCTCTCACTGTCAGTAAAGCTCACGTCTATTCATATATGTCCAAGAGTTCTTCCGCTGATGCTCGTTTTCCTGAGGATCCATTTGAGTGAAAGTCCAAAGTCTGCGTGTCGACGCTCGGATTCACCAACAGGAAGTGTCAGATCCCACGTCTCAGCATCCAGGATTACTGAGGGCGGGTGTTATCAGCCTGTGCTGCAGAGGACTGCTGACTGCTGCGGTCGTCTCTGCTGCTTGTGTCAGAGGTGAAAGGTCACCGCAGCAGAGACTGAGCATAAAGGCAGGACAGCTGACATGTGACCTCATTTACATGGACGATATCAGCTAAACAAACACACATTCTGAAGTTACTACTATGAATTACAGTTATGAGTTGTAATTGTCAGAGAGGGTCAAAGGTCACATTCCGGCGGCACTGATATTGTATCCTGCTGTTTTAGCCGTGGTCCTGCTGCTCCCAGTGGTCACTCGTGGCATTGCAAAAAACCCAACAAACTCACCTGAAGGTAACACCTGTGGACCGCAGACAGCACTGAGCATGTGCAGAAGGCCACAGTGCAGGTGTTGAGCGCTCAGCTCCAGGTGAACTGGTGGTTTTTATGTTAACTGGTCAGATTGGTTTCCATATTCTTCTCCGTTTGAGCTTCACGTGTATCTACAGCCAGTCAGACGCCTGCTCCTGTCGGACTCTCGGCTTTATTGGACTCACCTTTCCAGGTGGAACCAGGTCTGGGAACGCCCCGGCTTCCTGCTCCTCCTGCTTCTCTGGTTGGTTCTCTGCTGGAGGGTGTAGCTCGTTTAGAGGCTTGGTGGTTGGATGATGTTGTTGGTCCTTTGTGTGTGCAGGTTTTTCTGAAGCAGTTTTCATGTCTTTGCTTTTTCCGAGTGTCCCACAGTGCTTCCAGGTATGTCCCGGCTCAGGTATGGAAAGGTGGATGAATGAGACGGAGTTCACGGAAAACATAAAACTGGAGCAAATCTGATCCGGCTGTGTTGTTAGAGGAGTGTGAGTCAGAGATATCCTGACTGGAGCAGGGATCGAGCCCTCCTCTCTCTCTGGACCTGAACCCTCCGGCCGGCTGTGGTCAGATCTGCCGGTGTCCAGGTCTCAGGGACACCTGCGCCCCTCCCACAATGCACCTGGATGAAGACGAAAGGCCTGACCGCCTCCTCTCTCCCACTGTGTCTCAGCAGATCAGGATTAGTCAGGACTACATCTGGATCTGGACTTCTACTACCTGGATTTGGGCCTTTCTGTGCTCTGATTGGCTCTGCCGAGAAGCTGCTCGTGATTGGACCACCTGAATTCGAGGTAAGTTAACCTGTGTGTACTAATGTCTTTAATGAAGCTGCTGCTGGAGCTGCACAGGGACATGCAGGGTGTTACTGTGTGTGTGTCATTAATAACATGATCAGCTGATAGTCACACAGGAGTGTGTGGAGCTTTAATCTCGCTGACTCTTGCCAGATGACCTCTGACCTGTGACATCACATGAATACAGACGTGTCCTGTCATACGTGTACTCCTGTGGTCCTTGTGAGGTCTTCCGTGCGTTGCAGGAAATAAAACTGCAGTCATGGTCAGAAACAACTTTCATTTATGCCATTGTGTTGACCTCTGACCTCTGACCTCTGCATACACAGAAACAGGCTTAAAGAACCGAGTACAGGAAGTAGTCTGTTCCCTTGAAGAGAGATACATGCTGCAGATTTGACTTTGTTTTACTGAACCTGTGTGTGTGTGTGTGTGTGTGTGTGTGTGTGTGTGTGTGTGTGTGTGTGTGTGTGTGTGTGTGTGTGTGTGTGTGTGACGATAACAAACCGCTGTAAGAATTAATGAGTAAACACTGGAGGATGTGCAGAGTAAATGTGCCTCAGGGTGTGTGTGTGTTTGCCTCGAGGCAGTGCAGAGATCCCACGGGAAAACTGGAGGTTAAAGGCCTGCTTGAACTTGAAAACACACACACACACACACACACACACACACACACACACACACACACACACACACACACACAGATGAGATAGTACTCTAAAGAAGCTGATAAGGCCTCGACATGCCTCAGATAATAAATCCGCACACAGTCACAGTGTGAGCGAGGAAATCTGCTCGGAGCTGCTGATGGATGAGGGCTGAGATATCCGAGTGAAACGTCTGGAAGTTCGTTCGAAGGATGTTTGTGGAACACAAGAACTCGTTTTTTCCACTGAGCTGCAGTCTGGACGTTGTTATCAAAGTCGGAATTTCTTTGGAAAGCAAAGCTGCGACTGACAGTCGGGATATTTGAAGAGATCCAAGCGCGGTGAGGAAGTTGGGCTTTTTTTTTGGATGTTTCTCGACGGTTTTTGTGCAAAGGTTCAAATTTTAAGACGCACTGTTTAAAAGTGTCCAAATGTTTGTAGACAGCTGTTCCACTGACGTAAAACCAGGATTTGTGGGGACCTGATAGGAAAATATAAAAGTTTGATGTGTGAAGTCGATCAGCGGCGTTTTGATCTCGTGCTCACGCCGTCAGGTTTGTGTGTGCGGCTGCATAAATCTCTGATTTGTTCAGTGTCGGTCGGCGAGGACAGCGCTGCTTCACACGGGAGCGTTTGTGAAACTACAGAAACTCATCGGCTCATTCACAAAAATGTCATTCAAGACAGTTTTTAAAAAGCATTTTGTGGGGACGTTTGAGTGAAGCGGTGAGGTTGGAAAATGTGGATGGTGGGGACATTTGGATTGTGCCACACAATAAGAAGTTAACCCTAACCTGTGGTGATGAGTCCTGCAGGTTTCCACGTCACAGCGACACAGACGCGGGGCCGATTCATGGCTTCATTGTTATGGCGGTGCTCGGGGTCTTTGACCCGAACCCCACGCTCCTCTCAGACAGACGCTGTGACGGGGAAATGTTTGTGTTTGACGGAGCAGATGATGGCTCGCTGCAGCGCTGCGTTCGTTTGCAGAACTCACTCCTAAAGAGCCGTGCAGGGACCGGAAGCCAAGCTGACCCGCCAATAAGACAGTTTGGAGTTTGTTTTTTGCCAAATTTTGGTTTTACTGACAGCTTAAAGTCTCACTTTGCATGCTGCCACATAAAAACACTCCTCTGCAACCAAAACACCAAATGCTGCTTCGCTTCCCTCCTCTTCCTCCTCCTCTTCCTGGTGTCAGTGCGATGGAGTAACTGATGCCAAGCAGCTCCTTCATCTGACAGGTCACAGAACGCTCAGCAATCACTGATGGAATCGGTTTCACACCGCCCTCCTACGGGGGTGCTGGGACGCGTTTTGTCACATGTTAATTCCTGACGTCCGGCGTTGAGCCCGGCAGACTTGACGTTTCTGCTGCAGTGAAGCTGGAAACGCTCGATCAAGAGAAGCTTCGACTGAGACTTTTGTTGATTAATGAGCCGGGACGTCTCAGCCGAAAGCACTCGATCATGGAAGAATGGGAACTGGCTAATACCTGGACCACCCAGGAAGTAATCCCCACTCACGCCAATTATTACTTATTGATGTTTTGGGCCCAATGAGAACCCCAGTCTCATCACCCCAGAGGTGATAAGTGACCGTGACACGGAGCAGACTTAACCAATCACTGCACAGTATGCAGTCAGCATTTATCTGATGGAGCCAATCCCAAACAACATATGGCTCTGTTTACGTTTGTGCTCCGATCCCAACAGGAGGAACGACCGGTTAGCTTCAGTCTGTGGAGATCGATCATCGATTACAGAGAGGAGGTGTGTCCGTGTGTGTGTGTGTGTACTCGTTGTACTGATGTTTCGGTGACACCGTTCCCAGTAATGTGAGTTATTGCTGACACAGAGGACGTCAGCATAGGAATCTCGGAGCGAGTCTCAGGAAGTCTTCCTCCCATACTTCTACCTTTCTGCTGCTGGCAGATAAAGGCTCCTCTCTCTGCTCAGGGATTAAGGCCAGCAGCGATTATCTGATCTTTGTCTTGCTGAGGGCCTGAGACTCCCAGCCCCCAATCACAACAGCACTGACAGTGCTCTCAAAGCCTGGCTCGACTCGCGGTGCTGAGGAAATGACCCAGTTAGAGCGAAATGTTGGGGGTCAGCTGACTGGGAACGCCGGCTCCAGGATGACTGTGTCAGCAGGAAAATCTCCAGTTATGATGGATGATGGTCCCTTCCCCTCCTTCACTCATGAATTCGATCTGTTTCTCAGCGTGTTTTATGTTAGTCAGGATTTCTGTGATTACGTGGTGACCTCTGACCTTTGACCCCTGACCTCCTGTGAAGTAAGGTTTTGCTTTTGTTTGTGTTTTTGTTTCATTTTGATAAGCCAGCTCATGAAGTCTGTTTCCTGCTGGTTTGAGGCAATAAAACTGTTGCTGTGGACGTGTCCTCGATTGTGGGACTTTGAATGGCTGCAGGATTAATCCTGTGTGTGTGTGAGCAGGTGGTGGTGGTGGTGTTGTTGGGGGTGGGGCTGCATGTCTGTCTTTGGATTAAATGTAAAAAGATTGGACCTCCTCCTCGGTCCCTCCTGTCTTTATCTGCCTGGCTGGAAAAAGGCTCTAAACCTCATGACCCCTCGTGCCTCCGATGGTGTATGACTGTGTCTGTCCTTACCAGGGTCACGTGGCTACAGCCTTCCTGCTGTCAGTCATGGCCCCTGAGCACCAGGCAGGCATGCCTGGTGGTTGGTGCTCCACTGAGGAGGTAGAAGGCCAGCAGCAGCTGGTTATACCAGGTTATTCTTCAAGCAAGCTTTAATTGTCACATACACAATCATACAGAGTACAACATGTAGTAAATGGCCTGCATTTGTATAGAGGCGCTTTACACTACATTCAGTCATCCACCCCATAGTAGTGAAATGCTTGTGTCCGAGCTGCGGACAGGCTGGAGGCCATTTTAGGACTTGGTTTTAGCATGGGGGGTCTAGCCAGGCCCCTTACTGAATCCAGTAAGGGTCTGCGCTCCAAAGGTGTGTAGTCTTACCACTACAGCTTCTTCCTCAGGACACAGAGGAAGTGCAGCTGCTGGGCCTTCGTTACCAGGGGGATGGTGTTGTGGGTCAATTCATTTCAGTGTTATTTATACAGCGTCAAATCACAACAACAGTCGCCTCAAGGCGCTTTATATTGTTTCATTTCATTTATTTATTTATTTCACACTTGGTCAACAGTTTCCACAGTTAGTTCTTTCAGACAAACCAACCACACTGTCTGTCAGTAAAGCAACCATGTGTGAAAAGCAGCAGGAAGAAGAAAATATTCGTATTAAACCCCGCCCCCTCTCTACAATCCAACTTATATTGCAAGTGGGCACCAAAAGTCAAGGAACAAACTAACATTAACATTTATCTCCGGTCCTAACAACACATTTACAATCAGAATATACCACTCCACATAGTAACAAGGAGAAAAGATGAGTAAATAAAATAAATGAGGCAAAAAAATAATGGATCCTTTTTCAATTAACTCCAATTTCATTCACATTCTTCATATTGAGTTATTGTTTTATACATGTAACACTTTTTAAAACTATGTAAATTTATGCAATTCTGTAAATTATAATGAAGACACTTCCACAGTCGTACCCGTAACCGTTGGCCTCATTAATCTTTGTGTAGTTCTAGCTAGCTGATGCTTAAAATAAAATTTCCCCCCGAACACATTAAAAATACTCTTTGTAACTTAGAAGGCAAAATATTACTTTTAGCCTTAAACATAATTAATAGTGTCCGTAGTTTCACTAAATCTCCTCATTTTAATAATTTGGATTTTATAAATAATTTATTTGTATGTTCTCTATATTTAACATTATGAATCATTCGTATCACTTTCTTCTGTAATAAGTTTAGAGGTTTTGTAGTATTCTCATATGTATTCCCCCAAACTTCGACACAGTAACTTAAAGTATGAGAAGAACAATGAAAAATATAAAATGCGCATTGTTTTGTGGTCTAATGAATCTCTTACATTTCCCAAAATATAAATGTTTTTAACCATCTTCTTTCTAATATACTCAATATGAGATTTCCACGTCAAATTTTCATCTACACACCCAAAAAGCAAAATTCAGTAACTCTTTCAATCAATTCTCCATCAGTGGACATAATAACTTCCTCCCTTTACACGATTGCCAAATATCATGAATTTCGTTTTTGTCAGATTCAAAGATAATTTATTTACATCAAACCATTTTTTTTAATCTTAACATCTCAGAAGTCATAATTTCAACCAAATCGTTCAAATTCTCTCCAGAGCAATAAAAATTTGTGTCATCTGCAAATAAAATAAATACCTTTTTGGAACGCTGGTTGCCGGTGTCTCTAGCTTCACATGTCTGAGAACAGAATCGCCAATTACCAGAGTTTGACCCCCGGCGGGTGTGTCGCCGAGTGGGGAAAAACGGTTAGACACATGAACGGGTTGGTTGTGTACCTGGGGCTTCTGTTTAGGACTATGCTTCCTCGTCACCATCACCCAGCCGCCCTCTTTCCCCAGCTACAGGGGCCTGGCTAGCTATGGGTGAATGAAGGGTGCGAAGCCGAGTCTCCAGTTCATGGATGGAGACAGGTTCCACCTGTTCTCCAATTATAATGAGAGAGTTGTGGACCTGTCTGTGTCTCCTGAAGTCCTTTGTGAGTTCCTTTGTTTTCAGGACGTTCAGCTTCAGGTTATTTTCTGAGCACCAGCGGGACAAGTTTTCTACCTCCGCCCTGTACACACCACTTCAGTGTACAGGAAGCGCTTGTGTATGAGTGTGAGACCGGTTTGAGACTGGCCCTCTGCAGCCATGAAGCTGGAGCAGACAGTGCTGCGTGTTGTGGGGTAGCACGCCGTGGTGTTTGCTGTGTTGTGTTGGTGTTGTTTTGTGTTGGTGTTTGAGGTGTTGTGTTGTGTTGGTGTTTGTGGTGTTTGCGGTGTTGTGTTGGTGTTTGTGGTGTTGTGTTGTGTTGTATTGGTGTTTGCGGTGTTGTGTTGGTGTTTGTGGTGTTGTGTTGTATTGTGTTGTATTGGTGTTTGCGGTGTTTGCGGTGTTGTGTTGGTGTTTGTGGTGTTGTGTTGTGTTGTGTTGGTGTTTGTGGTGTTGTGTTGTGTTGGTGTTTGTTGGCGTTTGCGGTGTTGTGTTGGTGTTTGTGGTGTTGTGTTGTATTGTGTTGTATTGGTGTTTGCGGTGTTGTGTTGGTGTTTGTGGTGTTGTGTTGTGTTGTGTTGGTGTTTGCGGTGTTTGAGTTGTTGTGTTGGTGTTTGTGGTGTTTGAGTTGTTGTGTTGGTGTTTGTGGTGTTTGTTGGTGTTTGTGGTGTTTGCGGTGTTGTGTTGCTGTTGTTTTGTGTTGGTGTTTGCGGTGTTTGAGTTGTGTTGGTGTTTGTGGTGTTTGTTGGTGTTTGTGGTGTTTGTGGTGTTTGTGGTGTTTGCGGTGTTGTGTTGCTGTTGTTTTGTGTTGGTGTTTGCGGTGTTTGAGGTGTTGTGTTGTTGTGTTGGTGTTTGCGGTGTTTGAGTTGTTGTGTTGTTGTGTTGGTGTTTGCGGTGTTTGAGTTGTTGTGTTGGTGTTTGCGGTGTTTGAGTTGTTGTGTTGGTGTTTGCGGTGTTGTGTTGTGTTGGTGTTTGCGGTGTTTGAGTTGTTGTGTTGGTGTTTGCGGTGTTGTGTTGTGTTGGTGTTTGCGGTGTTTGAGTTGTTGTGTTGGTGTTTGCGGTGTTTGAGGTGTTGTGTTGTTGTGTTGGTGTTTGCGGTGTTTGAGTTGTTGTGTTGGTGTTTGCGGTGTTTGAGTTGTTGTGTTGGTGTTTGCGGTGTTGTGTTAGTGTTTGTGGTGTTTGAGTTGTTGTGTTGGTGTTTGCGGTGTTGTGTTGGTGTTTGCGGTGTTTGTTGGTGTTTGTGGTGTTTGCGGTGTTGTGTTGCTGTTGTTTTGTGTTGGTGTTTGCGGTGTTTGAGGTGTTGTGTTGTTGTGTTGGTGTTTGCGGTGTTTGAGTTGTGTTGGTGTTTGCGGTGTTTGAGTTGTGTTGGTGTTTGCGGTGTTTGAGTTGTTGAGTTGTTGTGTTTGTGGTGTTTGAGTTGTTGTGTTGGTGTTTGCGGTGTTTGAGTTGTTGTGTTGGTGTTTGCGGTGTTGTGTTAGTGTTTGTGGTGTTTGAGTTGTTGTGTTGGTGTTTGCGGTGTTGTGTTGGTGTTTGCGGTGTTTGTTGGTGTTTGTGGTGTTTGCGGTGTTGTGTTGCTGTTGTTTTGTGTTGGTGTTTGCGGTGTTTGAGTTGTTGTGTTGGTGTTTGCGGTGTTGTGTTGTGTTGGTGTTTGCGGTGTTTGAGTTGTTGTGTTGGTGTTTGCGGTGTTGTGTTGTGTTGGTGTTTGTGGTGTTTGAGTTGTTGTGTTGGTGTTTGCGGTGTTTGAGGTGTTGTGTTGTTGTGTTGGTGTTTGCGGTGTTTGAGTTGTTGTGTTGGTGTTTGCGGTGTTTGAGTTGTTGTGTTGGTGTTTGCGGTGTTGTGTTGGTGTTTGCGGTGTTTGTTGGTGTTTGTGGTGTTTGCGGTGTTGTGTTGGTGTTTGTGGTGTTTGCGGTGTTGTGTTGCTGTTGTTTTGTGTTGGTGTTTGCGGTGTTTGAGGTGTTGTGTTGTTGTGTTGGTGTTTGCGGTGTTTGAGTTGTGTTGGTGTTTGCGGTGTTTGAGTTGTGTTGGTGTTTGCGGTGTTTGAGTTGTTGAGTTGTTGTGTTTGTGGTGTTTGAGTTGTTGTGTTGGTGTTTGCGGTGTTTGAGTTGTTGTGTTGGTGTTTGCGGTGTTGTGTTAGTGTTTGTGGTGTTTGAGTTGTTGTGTTGGTGTTTGCGGTGTTGTGTTGGTGTTTGCGGTGTTTGTTGGTGTTTGTGGTGTTTGCGGTGTTGTGTTGCTGTTGTTTTGTGTTGGTGTTTGCGGTGTTTGAGGTGTTGTGTTGTTGTGTTGGTGTTTGCGGTGTTTGAGTTGTGTTGGTGTTTGCGGTGTTTGAGTTGTGTTGGTGTTTGCGGTGTTTGAGTTGTTGAGTTGTTGTGTTTGTGGTGTTTGAGTTGTTGAGTTGTTGTGTTTGCGGTGTTTGAGTTGTTGTGTTGGTGTTTGCGGTGTTTGAGTTGTTGTGTTGGTGTTTGCGGTGTTTGAGTTGTTGTGTTGGTGTTTGCGGTGTTGTGTTGGTGTTTGTGGTGTTTGAGTTGTTGTGTTGGTGTTTGCGGTGTTTGAGTTGTTGTGTTGGTGTTTGCGGTGTTTGAGTTGTTGTGTTGGTGTTTGCGGTGTTTGAGTTGTTGTGTTGGTGTTTGCGGTGTTTGAGTTGTTGTGTTGGTGTTTGCGGTGTTTGAGTTGTTGTGTTGGTGTTTGCGGTGTTTGAGTTGTTGTGTTGGTGTTTGCGGTGTTGTGTTGGTGTTTGTGGTGTTTGAGTTGTTGTGTTGGTGTTTGTGGTGTTTGCGGTGTTGTGTTGCTGTTGTGTTGGTGTTTGCGGTGTTTGAGTTGTTGTGTTGGTGTTTGAGTTGTTGTGTTGTGTTGGTGTTTGCGGTGTTTGAGTTGTTGTGTTGGTGTTTGTGGTGTTTGTGGTGTTTGAGTTGTTGTGTTGGTGTTTGTGGTGTTTGTTGGTGTTTGTGGTGTTTGCGGTGTTGTGTTGCTGTTGTTTTGTGTTGGTGTTTGCGATGTTGGTGTTTGTGGTGTTGTGTTGTGTTGGTGTTTGCGGTGTTTGAGTTGTTGTGTTGGTGTTTGCGGTGTTTGAGTTGTTGTGTTGGTGTTTGTGGTGTTTGTGGTGTTTGAGTTGTTGTGTTGGTGTTTGTGGTGTTTGTGGTGTTTGAGTTGTTGTGTTGGTGTTTGTGGTGTTTGTTGGTGTTTGTGGTGTTTGCGGTGTTGTATTGCTGTTGTTTTGTGTTGGTGTTTGCGATGTTGGTGTTTGTGGTGTTTGAGTTGTTGTGTTGGTGTTTGTGGTGTTTGTTGGTGTTTGTGGTGTTTGCGGTGTTGTATTGCTGTTGTGTTGTGTTGGTGTTTGAGGTGTTGTGTTGTGTTGGTGTTTGCGGTGTTTGAGTTGTTGTGTTGGTGTTTGTGGTGTTTGCGGTGTTGTGTTGCTGTTGTGTTGTGTTGGTGTTTGCGATGTTGGTGTTTGAGGTGTTGTGTTGTGTTGGTGTTTGCGGTGTTTGAGTTGTTGTGTTGGTGTTTGTGGTGTTGTGTTGTGTTGGTGTTTGCGGTGTTTGAGTTGTTGTGTTGGTGTTTGTGGTGTTTGTTGGTGTTTGTGGTGTTTGCGGTGTTGTGTTGCTGTTGTTTTGTGTTGGTGTTTGCGGTGTTGTGTTGCTGTTGTTTTGTGTTGGTGTTTGCGGTGTTGGTGTTTGCGGTGTTGTGTTGGTGTTTGTGGTGTTTGAGTTGTTGTGTTGGTGTTTGTGGTGTTTGCGGTGTTGTATTGCTGTTGTGTTGTGTTGGTGTTTGAGGTGTGAGGGTGTCTGCACGACTTCAAACTGAAAGTAGAAACAGCAGCGGGCGCTATGGTAACCGCTAACTAAACGTTAGTGTTAGCCGAGGTCGCCGTTTGCACTCGTGTTTCTGGTGTTTGATGATGACGTAAGGTTAACCCTGGCATGTTGTGAGCTGTGACGATCTGAGGAGGTCAAAGGTCATGTCCTTCCTGTCCACTCTGACCTCAGTGTGAGGTCGTCCAGGTTAGAGCCTCACTGTGTAGTCAGTCTCGTCTTTGTTCCCCTCAGTGTTTGTGTTTATTTGTCACTCCTGCACAGTACCTATAATTTCATTGCACCTGTACAGTGACAATAAAGGGCTATTCTATTCTATTCTATTCTATTCTATTCTCTTGCAGAGAAGCGGAGGTGTGAAGCTTTCCCCTGAAAGGTTTTGGTGTGTCTGTGCTCTCTGTCCCACTTCGGCCTGTTTTTCCTTCCTAAGGTGTAAATCTGTGTCTCTGTGTTTGACCTGGTTTCCATCACGTGTCTGCTCCGTCACCCTCCGATGAAGCGGGGTGGGGTGCTTGGACGGAGGATGGCGGCTGACCTCCGGGGCTGACTTCTGGCGACTGATCTCTGGCGGCTTGCCTGGAGCCGGCCCACTTTAAACGGGTGCTGTTCATTTGTTTTTTCACCGTGTCCCAAATTTGTGCTTCCTGTCTGAGCCAGAAACCGGAGCTGAGGAGGAACTCCAGACTCTGGGAGCTAAACGCTTGTGTGGGAGTAACCGTTCTCATTTTGTCAGGGAGGCCTCGGTGGAGGTTTCACGCAGCTCCTGCAGTGAAGTTTCCTTCGAGGGTCTGAAGTAAATTAGACTGATGGAGTGTGTCGGCGTGTTAGCACGAGGCGTTCTGTCCAATGTTAGGTCTGGATACAGGAACAAAGCAGAAGCTGCTGCCTCGTTGAGGTGACGGGACACAGGCAGATATCGCCTCAAAGACAGAAATGTGGATTTTATTTAAAGTGCGTGGATGTGAGAGTGTCGCTGCAGGATATTCTGAAAGATCACAAAACAAAATCAGGCTGTGAAATCTCAGCGCAGAGCCTCGCTTCCTTTCAGCCAGCATCAGCCAACAATATGGCCTGCACACACACACACCTGTACGTACGCACACCTATGCACATGTTACGAGCAGCTCCTATCAGAAGCTTCGGGTAATTGTAGTCGTTGGACTCGACAGGTAAACGCAGCACGCCTGGTTTAGCTAACTCAGTGAGATGAGCTGGAAAAGAACTGATTGAGTTTTTTTTCAAGGAATCAGCCGGATTTGATGCCGGCACGCTTTGGACGGGGCGGCGGCGTTTCAAAGATCGCCCACAGGTACTCGCCGAGCGCTTGATTAAACCGCTCTGATCTCGCTGTTTCGATCCCTGGCTGCTCCGGCCTGCGTGCCAAAGTGTCCGTGGTTAAGGTGCTGAACCTGGTGCTGAACCTGGTGCTGCTCCTGATGCGTTTGTCAGTGTGTGTGCGCGTGTGTGAGTGTGCGTACGTGCATGTGTGTGCGTGTGAGTTCAGTGGTCTAAATATGATGCTGAGAAAAGTCGACTCCCCCCGCGCAGCATCCTGAAACAGGATTACACGTCAGGCTTATTCCAGCACAGAGACGATGTACGCGTCACGTTTATTAGAGATCAGGCTCCTCCGGGCCGTCACGCCCTTACAGCAGTGAGTTGTGGGTAGCTGGAATCCTCTCGGATATCAGCGGGGTTAATCACAAGGGCCAATATTTCAATCAGATGGAAAAAGCTGAAAATTTGCCGCGAGCTTGTTCTGCTGCCGAGCCTGAGAGAGAAACTTATGAGCTCTGGGAGCGTTTCAGACGCGGCGAGGTCACAGAGCCAATCTGATTCTCGTTTCCGTGAACGTGTCACAGACGGGCTGCAGGAATAACTGTGCTGTGTTGATCTGGGATCATCTAACATTGAATGTTTCACATGATAGTTTAAACACAAACGTGTTTGAATGGCACAGCTCGCTGACGCCATGTTTTACGTGGGCAGGGATGAGTCCAAAGGGGGGCACGGGGGCACTACACCATATTTATTTCACATTGAAAGTGAAATGATATAAAATCGAGTGTTAATATTAAAAAGTAAAGCTTTTTCCAGGCGCTAGTAAAACTGTGAGGGTTGGTTGAACATCATAACGTCTGTATTCAGCAGCACAGACACAAACCTGAGGATGCTGAGACACTGTTCTTCATCCGTCACAACACACACACACACTTCAAACCACACCAAACTCACACAGCCTTCCAGAAACACAGCGAAGAGGAGTTTGTCCTGCCTTGGATGTGATTGCATATTTATCGTATTTTATCTGACTTTGTCCTCAGAGACCGCGATCACGTTAAAAGTCCTGATGAGTCCACAAGACAAATTACTGTGTGTGTGTGTGTGTGTGTGTGTGAGTGTGTGGCTGCCATTAGGCTCCCACCCTTCATTTGTCTAATGGATGAAGACTTAAGCCCCCTTAAAACACAACGTGCACGCTCACTGCATGTGCACGGTGATCCATTAATTAGCTTAAGTGGACCCTCAGCACCCCCCCCCCCCCCCCCCCCGGCGCGTCCTCGGTGAGAAAGCATCTGTAAAAGTCAGCTGATTTATCTGTGACGTTTCAGACTCTGAGCCCCACCCCCCCACCCCCCGGCCATCCTCTGAGATGTTTCCAGGCAGTTTTCCAGATTTTCCAGAATCCCGGTATTTATCCCTTAAAGGGGCGGAGCAGCAGCTTATCTGAGAGCCTCGGCCTTTTCTTCTTTGTGATTGGCTCCGCTTCGTCCCGGAGCCGTGAGGAATGTTGCCTCCAGGGGAATTTTCCTTCATCTATTCCTGAGACGACGCCGATGGGGCTGCAATGTGGAGGGTGCTCAACATGAGACCGGAGGACCCGGGGGGGTGCGTTAGTCCCGTTCTGGGGACCGGGCTCAGTGTGTCATTCAGATTCAGGGAAGCTTTATTTACCGTTTCATAAGTACAAAATATCAATAACAAGAACTATGTCTGTGAAGGTTCTCAGTCATCCAGGTCATCGTAGTCAAAGGAGCTTGCAAAGAAAAGCGTCTGGACTTCTTTAAGTTGCTTGAAGACATTTCACCTCTCATCCGAGAAGCTTCTTCAGTTCTAAGGTCAAATGGTGGAGAGTTCTTAGAACTGAAGAAGCTTCTCGGATGGGAGGTGAAATGTCTTCAAGCAACTTAAAGAAGTCCAGACGCTTTTCTTTGCAAGCTCCTTTGACAATAACAAGAACTGTTTCCATGGTAACTAGGAGGAGAAGCTGGAGGGCAGACAGAGGCAGTTTTCAGATGTGAGCATGTTGGAATAATAGGGTTAATCCAGCATCGGCACAGAGCTTTAAACACACCTGCACACACCGAGGAAAGCCAAAACGATGGAGCTGTGCAATCAGAGCCAGTCATTTCCTGCTGGAAGAGCAGATTCAAGCTCAGGAGAGAGGTCAGACTCCATCAACCAGCTTAAACAGGTGTTCTTACCTGAAGAAGGTTTTACTGGAAAGTAGAGCTGGGCGATAGAATGATAACGATATGTATCGCGAGATAACTTTTACTCGATAGAGAAATTAAGCTATCGCGATAGACCTCGCCGCTCTTGTCCTCTTAAAAAAAAAAAAAAAAAAAAAGGTCAGCCAATCCAAATTAAGCAGCGCAGAGCCGAACCAATCACAGCCGCAGCGTCACGTCGTGTGACTTGTTACGTACAGCACAAGTGCCAAGCCGCACGTGTGTTTGTTTGGGAAGCAGCCAGCGGGTAATGGAGGAATCTAGCGCCACCTGCTGCTTTGGCATGTTCATAGCAGCGTTTTCCTTCATTTCTGCCTTTATGTGTGGACGGGATTATTTTTTAAAACGAAAACGGAAAATCTCCGTTTTCAAAAATACCCGTGTACGTGTGGACGTAGCCTCAGTCTCTGACTGGAAGCACTGATTCGTCATTCGGCTTTTGTCAGACTAAAGTAACTGTTAAAACTGTTTGAAAAGCTCAGCTATACAACAAGGAGAGATTGAGAATTTCCTTTTAGTTCTCAGTTTATTTGATATTGACAAAGGTTAGTCAGTTTTGTCTGTTCTTCTGTAAAACAAACTAAGATTTATTTTTAGAATTAATATTTTGTTTCTAAGTGGAATTGACAGTTTAGTCTGTTTCGTTTGTTCTATTTTGAAACTTAAACGCTTTAGCGGCTGCCTTTTGTGTAGTTTGCAATATTTGCCTTTATTTATCTGAAAAAGTCTCATGTTCCTTAAGTACATCTACCCTGTTGAACTTATTATGGGAAATAAATATTTTAATAAAAACAAGCTGCTGATTATTTCACATTTTATTGTGAGCAACGGCACATTTAAATCTTACAAATATAGTTATTTGGCTGATATCGTGATAGATATCGTTATCGCCTGAAATGAAAAAAACATATCGTGATATGAAAAAATCTCATATCGCCCAGCTCTACTGGAAAGCAGATCAGAGACTTAAGGATTAATTTGCTGAGGAGCAGCAGACCTCAGACCCGCAGCAGAAAGCTGATTTATTGATCCGTTTCTGGATCAGCTGTGCAGGTGAGCACTGACTCGCTGCTTCTTCTTCATGTCTTTGTTTCCTGTGATCACACACAGACGGCACGAGGAGGAGAAACGCTGCTTTGACTTTATAGTTTGGACCTCCACCTCCTCCTCCACCTACTCCTCCTCCTCTCAGCTCAGCTTTGTTTTAGTTTGGTTCTGATTAGCAGCGTCTCTGTGAGTCCGTCAGGGTCAGTTGTCTGTCTGAAACCACACACACAGTTCAGAATAATCCTTCTTCATATGACTGCCCTTAGTGCAGCTCATCGTCTGCCACTGTTTCCATGGTAACAGCAGGAGCAGGAGGTGATAGCTTTGATAGCTTTGTTCTGATTGGCTGGCTATATCCTGTCTCTGTGACATCACACACAGCCAAGAGCAGAAAAAACTCTGTGAGCCTGAGTGTTTCATGCAGACGCCTGGAGGAGGAGGAGGCCGCGTTTTGGCTGCCGTGCTGACTTTAATCATCGGCTGACGGTCGTCATGTGACCTCAGCTGAAACGCAGAGTGAATTTAGCTGTTTGGAGGAAGTAAGAGTGTGACATCCTCGTGCTCGGCTGGTCGGGAAGCTGCTCAGCGTTTATCGTTGGCAGTGATGGGGAAGAATGTGTTTTTAACAACCGCAGCCTGGCTCTGTGTGACGGCAGCTTTCAGTGTTGGTGTGTTGGAGAAAAACACTCACTGAACAGGGACGACTGACTTTGACTCCCACCTCCACTGCTAGGCGAGCTTCAGAGGGTTGGTTTGGGCTAAAGCACGCCCCCGACAGGTGGAGCTGGGAATGACACGTCTCCTTGTTCTAAACTCCATCCTTCATTAGCTTCTCTGTCAGCTTCATTAGCATGATGCCAGTCATCATCACACACAGTGCTGCAGTGATGGCTGTTAGGCTCATTGGCTCTGTTGTTTTCCTGTCAGTGAGCATCTTTGAGCAGCAGATGGGGGGTGCAGCTCAATCAGCTGTTTGAGGCGCTCAGCTTCATCAGAACAGTCACAGTTAGACTGTTTGATCATATACGGCTACAAACATCAGGTATGGCTTTTAATAAGAGCGGCTCATGTGCACAGGCCTGCATCCCCACAGACTTCTGTGAGTTTGAGTTTCATGGTGTGAATAAACGAGGAGCTTGGACAGGAAGCGAGTGAAGATGTTACAGCTCCTGTAGTGTTTCAGAGTAGATCCTGGTGAGGAACTCGTTCTGGATTTAATGGTTCTGTTGTAAACAGAAATGGATAAAATTCCCGGCCGTACACTGTCAGCACTAACACACACTGACAGCAGCAGGCTTGCTTACACTAATGAATGGAGAAAACTGCAGGACTCTGGTCCTAAACTAGAATGACCACAGGTGTGTGTCCCTCTGTGTTAGCCCTGTGACAGGCTGGCCACCTGTCCAGGGTGTAGCCCCGCCTCTGCTGGGGGGGTAGAGAAGAGCCGGTGACCCTACACTGGTCTGAAAGACGGAGCTGCGTGTGATTGATGTGACTGCATGGAGGACTCAGACCTGTGTGCAAAACACACCAACCAGAAGCCAGAAATGGAAGCTGTTCACCTTCAAAATAAAACTCATCAACTAGTCAGGGAATACTCATTTGTCCTTAGCAACCACTGGCCATGGCAACACGTCTGTAGGCCTGCAGAGCGAGAGCGGCCTGCGTGAGGAACAACATGAGAGATCCCAGAGGTGGAGCTCGTTACACGTGTACGGCGTGAAGCTGAGCTGCAGCATCAATAACCTGTCAGATGTTATTTTTTGTGATTGATTGTTATAATAAGCTGGTCAGACGTTAGTTTATGGCTGTGTGACTCGATGAACTTACATATGAAGCAGTTTACCTGTGCAGTGAGGGAAACCGCTGCTCTGAGCCTCAGAGTCGCGAACACGCCCTCGTCCTGTCCTGCAGAGTCGGTGATGGCCGGCGTTTCGGTGTTTCAGCAGTGTAAGTGTCAGAGAGACACGGCGCCCTGACAGGCTGCAGAAACACCAGCTGCATACATTTAACACCTCAGTGTGTGTGTGTGTGTGTGTGTGTGTGTGTGGTTTGAGACTGCAGCAAGCTCACCGCACACTTTCTGAAAAACCTCCGAATGTTGGAGTGTTTCCGGATTTCAGCTGTCAGTCAGGCGCGATCCGAGCTGTGCCGGCTCTCTGACAGTTTGAGGCCGCCGCTCGCTCGGCGCCTCGCTGTATTCGCATCTCTGCTGACCTGTTTCTGTGTGAGGCCAGTGCTGCTACTGTTCAGACGTTTGCACTCTAAACTGCTTTCTGATGCTCTGTGCCACGAGTTTAACATTTATTGACCAAAGTGCTCCACAGCCATCATCGTCGGCCTGGTTTTAAGTAAAATCACTGAGAGCCGAGGAGGCGGAGCCTTTGTCTTCTTAAAAAGAGTCACGTTTGTCCTGAGGCGCTAAAGCCAGCCGTGCAGCTCCAACCTGAAGCTCGCCGTCCTTTTAAATGAACGAGTACTAAACATACAAGTCGCTGGACTGTGGAGATGCTGTCGCGTAGCTGCTCTGAGGTTTTCATGCTTTGGTTCTGAGACGTTCTTTGTATTTGTGCTGCATTTAAACTAACCTCTGTTTCTTTGTCTTTTTCCATGTGCCGTCTGTGTCTGACCACCGCTCCTCAACAGGTATGTGAGACATGAAAATGTCTTTGCTTTTGCTGTCATGTTTGTGGCTTTTCTCTCACCTGTACAGGTGAGCGCTGGTGTGGTTTGGTGATGAGCTTTTGAAATGGTTTGTTTGTGTAATATTCTCTGTCTTATCGTCATGGATATCACAAGTTTACACAAACTTACTGGATTAAACTTGATGTTAGCCGTGTTGGTGTTTTCTGACAGAGCAGCGCCCCCTGCTGGTTTAAGTTGCATTTACAGGATAAATCTTGGGCCTGTTACGTTGAGCTCTGAGGTTTTAAACCTTAATAGGTTAAAGAAGAGTCGAGTCTGGTGTTTGTTATTTCTGTTGCGTGCTCGTGGTGTTGCTCAGGGAAGCGTCCTGGGGCCTTTATCGTTGTAGAAAAAGGAATCGACTTGCCTGCTCGTCGTTATGCAGGCTGTGCTCTGAAAATGAATGAGCAGCAGTATTTTGGGGGCTGAGCTCAGTTTAATCAGTAAATATTGCATATTTATGGTTATCTTCAGCAGAGAAGAGTTGGCTGCAACAAAAACCCAGCAGAGGACAAAATGAACCAACCAGCACGCTGTTATC
The DNA here is from genome assembly GCF_964374335.1 of Astatotilapia calliptera. Classification (NCBI taxonomy): domain Eukaryota; kingdom Metazoa; phylum Chordata; class Actinopteri; order Cichliformes; family Cichlidae; genus Astatotilapia; species Astatotilapia calliptera. Next base: position 568,147 of record NC_137442.1, read on the forward strand.
AAGTAAAATTACAGATCAGTCCCTCGCTGCCTGTTTGGAAAGGATTTAAAAAGCGTGTTGCAGACTGAGCGTGTGCAGCTGCAGCTCTCGCAGTGATTAAAGCGACTGAGCTTTTTATGAAAAATCCACTTTTTGGAGCAAATGAAAAAGTTCCCGTTTTTGTCCCCGCTCCTCCAGAATGTAAAGTGTGACGGCAGCGAGGCTGCCAGCACCGCTTAACTTCACTTCACTGAGTTTTAACAGCTAATCTGCCAGATGGTGAGCTGTACCCGAGCCGAGATGGAGAAATTCCCAGGTTAACTTGTCTGAACACGACCCAAATCAGCATCGCGCCAGCAGGCAGCTCGCACAGGTGGGGGGCTTTTCTGCGTCCTCGTCTCAGAAGCTTCGGGGACCGAGAGAAAAACGGTCAGAAACGATGGACTGCTGGTTCACGGTGTCAGGTGTCTGCTGCTGCTCCACCCGTGATCTTCCTCGTGAGTCAGTGACTGATGGTGGAAAACACATCGGCACTCTTTATCTTCTCCTCGCACTGACAGGACTCTGCTTTTCACTGTGAGAGAAATCTGAGCCGATGTCGACGATCAGAGAAACCTGCAGCCTTCGGCTCGGGATTTACAGCCGTCTGACGTCTGCAGACGCCAACGTTTCACCAAGAAAATGACGTTTGTGTTTCGCTTGGAGAAACCAGAAGGAGCAGCACGCTGCAGCGACTCTGGTGTGTCAGCAGCCCCCAGTTTCCTGCAGATATACAGTTGTGCCTAGCTTAGCACAGACTGATAGCGGCGGGCCGTTATCACGGCGCTTCCCTACATTTGGATCTGTTTGGACAGCTGCAGTGGTGCAGCTGCCAAATAATCACGACTGCACTATTTCAGGGAAACTGCTGTGTTTCTGTCCAAACTTTGATGACACATTTCTGTGTTAGCAAATCAGGGCCAAGCATCAGCGTTGCCATGGTAATCCAACGCTGAGCACCACAGCTTCATCACGTTCATGTTTAAACTGATGTCTGGACCGTACACCGTATATAAAAGATGGGCATGCTCTGTAAAGCCTCAGTGTTAGTGAGTTGGCCTATCAGTTACCAGCTCAGGAGCTCTGTCAGCTCTGACCTCACAGCAGCCGTGTTATTGGTCAGACACACTCCGCACGTCAGCTAGCAGCTACAGCCACCTGTGTCACCATACACCTGACGGTCAATGGGGCCACGCCCCCACAAACAGCTGTTGTATGAATAAATATGTTTATTTTAACATGGCAGTCTCTGGGGACTGACTCACTGCTGCCCCTGCTGGATGTCTGGGGAACTGCAGGTTTCTTTGTCTTTGTGAAGCTTCGATGCTCACGTCTCAGAGAAAGAGATGGAGGTGATCTCTGCAGGCGACGCTCTAATCCCGCCGAGAGCAGATTAACCCCTGAGAGAGAGCTTCTGTGTCGTCAGATCTCAGCAGTAATCTGATTTAGACCGACTGTCGCCGTCTCATCTGTCTCATCCCCTCATCCTCTGACCTCGTCTTCTCTCCTGCCTGTTTTCTCTCATCCTCCTCTTCCTCTGACCTCGTCTTACTTTAATCCGTCTTTGCCGCTTCTTCCTTCAGCCTCCTCCCCGCAGAGCCTGTCTTTCCGTTGCCACGGCAGCCGTGGTATCCCAGCATGCTCGGCAGGGGGCTCTGACTGTGGAGTGGCCGAGCGTCTGCTCGTGTCAGAGCTGAACGTGACGAAGCAGAGGCAGAAGTGATGAGGGAGGCAGGAAGAGAGCAGATAGAGGATCAGACGGGAGGAGGCAGGTCAGGCTGCGTCCTCTTGCTGTTTCTCAGAGGAAGTACGACGACTGAACCAGTGTTTAAAAACCAGCTTTAAGCTAAAGTCTCAGTTATCATTGAATATGGAGAGTTTCTGTTTGGCTCACAGAGGCCTCAGAACATCATTATTAATCACATGTGACCTCAACTGCAGCCATGAGACGTCACAGGTCAGCTGGTAACAGAGAAACAGCCTCAAACCTGCGTTCTGTCTGAAGGTCAGCAGGGGGCGATGGTAAGACTTCTACAGGAGGATTCCTGACCTTTGACTCACCAACAGTCATGTCAAGGTAATCAAACGACCCCCTATGAGCGAACACGTTGGAGACAGTAGGAAGGAAAAACTCGCTTCTAACAGGAAGAAACCTCCAGCAGAACCAGGCTCAGTAAGACTCTGGTTAGATACCTAGAGCAGGGCGATATGGCCAAAAATATTTATCACGATATATATTTGAAAATTTGCGATAACGATATAACCGACGATATAATTGATGCGAGACAAAATACAACTCCACAACATTACTAGCACAAAAAGAAAACCTTCCATTTATTTTCACTTAAACAAGAAGCTGGTTTTTATGTACATTAAAGCTTTATAAAAATGTAACAGTGCAAATGCAAATTCCTTGCTGAAAGTTTAACCAAAAGGCATTTCCAGTAGAAATGGGCTGACATATCCTGAGCATAACCATGTATAATATCCACTGAAGTTAAAAAGAGGTGCTTTGCAACATTAAACTGCAGTGTGCAGTACGTATTTTTCGGAACACAAGGTGCACGGGATTATAAGGCACATTAAGCGAAACAAAGCAGTCAGATAAATCAAACTTTATTAAACTCATTCTTCTTGCTTCCTCCACTTCTGTACCATTGATTCATTAATGTTGAATTCTCTGGCAGCTGCTCTATTCCCATGTTGCTGCAGTATATTAATGACTAACCTCGTATTGTGGATGGATTATCTCAGTTGTTCTCCTGACTGAAGTTTGGTCCGTTTACAGCATCCTGCCATGCGATTGCATTTGTCTCTAACCATGAAGAACCTTCACGTTAACTTTTATAAGTGGAAAAGTGTTAGTGTTCGTCCTCCAGCTTCACTGTTTATGTTATGCTAACATAGCTGTGTCGCTAGCGATCAGGTAGCACATCATTATATACCAGCTAGCCCAACTTCAGCAACCCTACAAACGTCACTGCTGTTTAGTTTCCTGTCTTCATTTATGTTGGAAGTGATAGCAGAGCTGTACGTTTGATTTTTTTCAGAAATCTCTCAGTCAGAACATGCAATATCATGCTTAGGTAACTAGCGAAACTAGCGAGCTAACTTCCGCTAGCTTCCTGCTAACTTCTAACTCCGTTAAATGTAATAACTTTTGTTTTCATGGATGCCTGGATGTTAAACTTCATAGTTACACCTGGTAAAGCAGCAATGCTGATCGTTTTATTAAAGATGAAAGAATTTAGACAGTTTTTAACTTTCAGTGATGCTGCAGTGTTGTTTGACCTGAAACATACGGAGTTTACGACCCAGATTTAAGAGCATCTTAGTCCGACAAATACGACAATAACGACGGCCGCTTGCATGTTCTGCAAAAAAATGTGCTTTGTCGTGTATCTGACGGACAAACACCAAACCAGTTCCACATCACTGAAGTTGCACCATTTTTACAAACCAATTCTGGTTCATCTGTTTCACTCAACAATCGGCCATGTGCGTATGAAAACAAAGGCACTGCGCATGCGCGTTTTACTCATATTCTATCGCGATATTTCATTTTCCTATCGTTGCCTAACATTATACCGGTATTACCGTGAACGGTATAATATGGCGCAGCCCTAATATTTCTAAGCTTTTCGGGGCCGAGTACAATAACCTCAGTTTTATCTGAATTAAGAAGCAGAAAGTTAGCGGCCATCCAGGTCTTTATGTCTTTAGGACATTCCTGCAGTTTAACTCATTGGTGTGTGTTATCTGGCTTCATGGACAGATAGAGCTGGGTGTCATCTGCATAGCAGTGTAAATGTATGCTATGTCTTCTAATGATACTGCCTAAGGGAAGCATGTATAATGTAAACAGAATTGGTCCTAGCACTGAACCCTGTGGAACTCCATAATTAACCTCAGTGTGTGAAGAGGACTCTCCATTTACATGCACAAACTGGAGTCTATTAGATAGATATGATACAAACCACTGCAGTGCAGTACCTGTAATACCTACAGCATGTTCTAATCGCTCTAATAGGATATTATGGTCGACAGTATCGAACGCTGCACTGAGGTCTAGCAGGACAAGCACAGAGATGAGTCCACTGTCAGAGGCCATAAGAAGATCATTTGTAACCTTCACATGTGGTCTGCAGACTGACCGGTCTGCGTGTCATGATGTTTGTGCTGTTCGCTGCTTTTCTTTCATTTCTGCAGCCAATCACAGCAGCTCTTGTTCTCGCAGTGGTTGGCTGCAGGCTTGTTTTGTGGTGCACATCTGTGCAGCTAGGCTCATGTAGCAGCAGTGTGGCCTCAGAGGGCGGGGTGGGTGTGTTGCTGTAACGGGTGGAGAAATGAGGAGAAATGAATTCATTCAACAAAGGTCCTCAGAGAGATACATGTACAAACGTGTGTGTGTGTGTAGGCACAGTTTGGCAGGCGATTGTTCCTCCTTTGTGTAGCCTTCATTGCCTGTGTGTGCATGCATGTGTGTGTGTGCATGTGTGTGTGTTTGTGTGCGTGCGTGTGTGTGTGAGTGAGTGGGAGGTACACAGTGAGATGCATCTCCTGGCTGGTTGCAGCTCTAACAGCAGATCCTGCCTCGTGGTGGGCGTGGACAGACCTCCTCATTCACCTGCAGGTGTGCGCTGACACACACTGAAACACTTGTGTTACCTGGGTGAATGTCCGCCCGCTCAGTGCTCTCTTCTTCTTGTTTTGTTGGTGTTGTGTATGAATGAAAGTCTCTGGTGTGCGTCCCTTTGAAGCTCTGAGGTTTGAATTCGAGTGTTTGAGTCGATTGAAAAACAGCCACAGAGCAACGAGCAGCAGGAAACGCGTGTGGTCGCAGGTGAAGGTCAGGTGACCTCGAGGGTCAGATGGGTTTGTGCTTCAGTTTGTCTAAATCCAGAAAAGCTCCACCTGTTGGTGACCGCTCAGTGTCAGAGGCCACCAACGAGGCATCGTGAGCATGGGCAGAGTAACGAAGGCGTAACGCTGTCACTGAAGAATCTGCAGACTGTCTGGTGTTCAGCGGGCGGCGGCGGTCTGCGAGGACGCTCGCTGTGATGAGATTTCATTTGTGTGAGGCCGCCTGCATTTCCACGGCAATTATGAACCACATTTATTTTATTGGATGATTGGACTCTGTGATGAGCCTTTTAGCCTTACAATGAGTGATTATTTCGGGCTTTTTGTGAATCCAATAAATTGGCCTTTAAAACGAGAGCGAGGGAGGCGGGCTGCGGCGAGCCACCGCCGCTCAGTTTGCATTTTGATGGAAAGAGTGGAATATGTGAGCGCCACGCGGCGAGGCTTAAAAACACAATGAATCTCCTCCAAATGAGCACAAAGTCATTTACTGCGAACAGCTCAGTGAGTCACACTGTGTGTGGTCAACACACGTGCACGCACACAAACACACACACACACGATGACATTCAGTGTTGTCATCAGACGATCTGTCTTTGTTATCGCTGCTGTCGAGAGGAGCTTGTTAGTCTGAGAGATGTTGGCCAGCAGGAGGGTGAGTGTGTGTCTGTGTGTGTGTGGCTACACTGTAAGTCGACTTCCTTTTGGACATCAAACATTGGTGGATATTGGTCGTGGTGGGCGGGTCATGTGGTGTTCACCTGGGCGGGAGCGTGTCGTGGCACAGGTGAGTGTGAGCGGTCGTTGCCTGTGAGGTCAGCTCGGCGCCCGGCTCAGCTTTTGGATCCATTTTCAGGCGTCTTTCCGGTCAGTCCGGCAGAGACGGAAACGTCTGGCGGAGCAGCCTGTGTGCTTTCCTGCGGCGTCACATCCAACCGGCCCGTCTGTGCGGGCGGCGAGGAAAACCACGTGGTGCTGCTGTTAGGCTGTTATTTAAGATGATGGATGACGGGATCTGAGCATGCTCAGTTCAGAGGCAGCACCAAATCACAATGACACGCCCACCAGTCGCTCCAGGCACTCGATGATTATGATTACTATCAGTATTATTTGATTAACTCGATGAATCGGTTTAAATGTGAGACATTAGAAATGGTTTCTGGAGTCTTTCCTTCAGTATGTCCAGATTAAAAAAAATGCTGTGACATCACTGTTGATCTTTCTGCTTTTATGTCACTTTAATGGACCTGTTGTCTTAGTGGACTGAGGTCAATGGTCACGTGGGCAAAGGTCCTGCTGTCCAATCAGTGATTGATCTAAAAATAAAAGCATTTCCAGTCCAGCCCCCCGACCCCCTCCTTTCTAACTGCAGTAATATCAGAGCCCACTGACCAATCACATGACCAGCTGGGCTCTCTCCCTCCCCCCACGGACGGCGGTAAGCTGCCATGTTGGTAATTGTTTGACCTCTGTGAAGTTGACCCTGTGACCCAGCTACAGGCACCGTCGTTCCTGGTCTGAGCGCCACCGCCAGCATCCGAGCTTTGACCTGCTGGCCTCAGGAGGAAGCTCCAATTAAGTTGATGTCATTTGTTGCTGGTGACGCTATTCTCCAGCTCTGACCTCTGACCTCTGTGTGTTTGTGCTCCATGTTCCTTCCTGTGACTTGAACTTTGACCTTTGAATGAAACGCAGCACTGAAAATGAGCTTGCAGCAGCTTAGGAGTGCGTACCTGTGCACCCTTTTCTGTGTCATGAGAAACAGGAAGTGCATGTTTGATTGCAGCAATTGCAGCTCCACCTGGTCCTCTGCCCTAATGTTCAGCGTTACTACAAACACACCGTCTCACTGACTGCTGCAGGTACGCCCACACCTGTGTGCAGGTGAGGGACAGCCAGGTGTGCAGCGTGTCGTTGGATTGAGACTGATGTGATGTCATTTGTGAGAAAACTGTGAGGTTGGCGGCACGGAGTGAGCTGAGCTCAGGTGTGCTCTGATGTTTTTGCCCAGGGTGTGTGTTTGTGCGCACGTGCGTGTTATCAACCAGCAGGTCGGTACCTTCAGCCGGACATCCAGCCTTCCTCACTGCTCTCTGTTGTCTTCCTCCTCACTGCTTTGATCCGTTGCTCATACCGAGGCCCGTGGCTAAGCTAGCTTTAGCTTTAGCCACTTTGGCTTTGCTAGCTTGTTTAAAACGCCTGTATTCACCTGGCTGACAGGTTTACAGGTCTGAGACTGAGGATAGTTGTCACCGGCGTGTTTGTCATGGTCGCCTTGGTTACTGTGGCTAATGTTATGTTAGCCTGTGGCTAACTAGCTCAGACCAGCTCGTGAATGCTGCTGATAAGACAAATCACCTCTCAGGTTCATGATAAAGAATGTCAGTGTTGGTGTTCAAAGGAAAACAGGAACTGGTCTGTGGGGTCCTCCTTTCTAATGACTGACCCCGCCCCCTGTTTGAAGGTTTTTGGAAGGTCTTAGATGATGTAGGGGTGGCGGCGGTGGTGGTGCCTGAAACATGTTGTGGTGTAACTGCTGATACGAATCACAGACATGAAGCTAAACGTGCCCCGTGTTAAAAACTCACCTGAGCGCCATAGTAAAACGGTACCGATGTCATCAGGAGAGAGGCGGGACTTGAGCATGAGGAAGTAATGAGATGTCAACGCAGGGATGAAAGTAAATCCATCAGAGTGGACGGCAGAGGCAGACGCGAGGATTAACCTCAGCAAACAATCACATGTGGGATTAGAGTCGGACAGGCATGTGTGTCTGTGTGTGTGTGCGTGTGAGATGGGGATGAGGATGATGAGGATCAGATTTGTTGCTGAGAGGATTAATCTGCTGAATGACTGAAACTGGAACAAAGCAGCAAACATGAAAACAAAGCTCAGAGGACACTGACCGCAGCCAATCAGAGAGCCTGTTTACAGCAGCAGGTATAGATTATTGATCAGTCTGTTTGAAGTGTACATCAGAAGATCTCAGCGAGCTCGCAGTGGATGTCTGGGTGGATGTGTCGATGAATGGACGGATAGGTGGATGACTGGATAGATGGACAGCTAGGTGGTGTAAAGGCAGGCGAAGCGTGTGAACGAGGAGGCCAGTCGAGCTGTTCTTCTCGCTGTTAGCGCTGAGGTCACGGGCCGTGGCGGGGGCGGGGACTAACGTTCAGCAGGCTCCTTTGTGCCAACACTTCTCCTGAAGCGGTGCCACAGCCTCACAGATGTTCTCCAACCAGCTGGTGGGTGGTCGGTGGAGGTTCGCGATGGTTACCCGTGTGCTATAACAGGCGTACAGTACTGCACCGACACCCACTGTGAGGTTGCTATGGTAACTGATGGGTCGCAGGTCAGAGATACGTGGAGATGCAGAGAAGTCGCCTTCCTCGCTGACTGCCGGTGACCAAGGCAACCTGCTCGAACCAGAGCAATCACAGTGAAGCTTTTGGTGCAGCAGCCTCTGTCTGAGGTGTTCTACACGAGTGACCATCGTGTAGTGACCTAATGGCCTCTGACCCCAGTCTGGGCGTGTGCGCTGAGGTCTGACTGGCTCAGTCTGTTTCTGTCTGTGTCACATGACCCACCTCCCTCACCTTCCTCCACGCCTGGTGGAGCTACAGGTTTCAGACTGCGTGATGTTAAAGATGACTTCGCTGCACAGATGGGACAACGAGCTGCGAGGAATTGTTGATCAGTGTCAGAGGTCGTGTTGGTAACCGTGGTAACCAGCAGGCTAGGAGTGAGGCTGAAAGCCTGCAGAGGTGTTGATACGCGACTCCTCTCCCTGTGCTATTGATCTGTCTGACCTCGTTAGGAGGGATTCCTCTAATTGGAGCCCACTAATGGCTCCTATTAGCTCGTTAGGTGAAGTTAGCTCGTGCAGAACTTCTGCTAACAAGCACGGACACTTTTCTTTGTGAGCAGGCAGTCGCTTGCTGTGCTCAGGCTACACGCCACTGAGTTCCTCTTCCTGAGAAACCAGCTCTGTTCATCCACAGGGAGCTCCTCCTCCTGCCTCACTGTTTTATTTCTCTGTGAACGAAATGAGCCGAGCGATGGGCCTCGGGCCTAATGGCAGCTGATAAGATTTCCTTCGATCTGGACTCGTGCCACCAGCCGAGAGCAGAATCCTCCAGAGAATCGATCCTGAACAAATCCAATCAGCTGCAGATGCTCGCTGAGCGGCACCAGGGGAGCCTCTTTGTTTTACACGAGGAGCTTCCTTTAATCGTGTTACTGCGTCCTGAGTTTGCCTTCAAACTTCCCCCTTAAACCCTGACTGCGTTCCTTTAGAGCACAAACTCCAGCTGGGAGTGTCCTAGAATCAAATCCTTTAAAATCCAAATCTGGACAAAAACAATGTGAGGCTGAACTCTGCTGTAGCTCTCGGCCTCTGTCTTCATCTTCCTCTGTCTAAATCTGAGCTGAGCCTTAAAGCCCGCCACACGCAGCACCATTAATCATATGCCCACTACGTTCTTATTGTGGGGGTTTTAATATCCATGTCTGCTGCCCTGACAAACCTCAGGTGAAGGAGTTTTTAAGCCTCATTGATTCTTTTAATCCGGTCCAGCCCGTACCTGGTCCCACACATGAACACGGACACACACTGGACCTGGTCCTGTCGCACAGTCTACCTGTGTCTAACATGGAAGTGACTGACACTGCCTTCTCTGACCATATGGCTGTATTATTTGATGCTGCGTTTTCACGCACTACAGTTCAAACCAGCGCTCCTGTTCGCCGCTGTCGGATTATTAACCCTTCCACTGCTGCCCAGTTCCCCGCTGATCGTACTGCCTAACCATTCTGGACTCTGTGGCACCATTAATAACCAGGCAGCCCAAGGCTAAAACGGACCCTTGGTTTAACGACGCCACTCGGGCTGTGAGGAGGGAGTGTCGTAGAGCTGAACGCAGATGGAAGAGGGACAAACTGCAGGTGTCTCTTCAAATCCTAAAGGACTGCTGGCGCCTCTATCAGGATACGGTCAAGGAGGCTAAAAGAAAATATTTCTCTAAGATCATTTCCTCCAACAGTCACAATCCACGTGTTATTTAACTCTACTGACTCAGTCTTAAATGCTCCACAAAGTGGCTGCTTGGAGGCCTCTCTGATGATTTTATGTGTTTTTCATTGAGAAGGTTGCAACCAAAGGAGAGTGGTGTCCCAGAGGTCTTCCAATCAGGTTTTAAAAACGTTCATAGCACGGAGTCAGCACTCTTAAAGGTTTTTAATGATATCCTCCTTTCCTGTGACTCTGGTAATCGTGTTGTTCTTGACCTAACAGCTGCCTTTGACACTGTAGACCACAACATTTTACTGACTCGCTTGCACCATCTTGCAGGCATTCGTGGTACTGCTTTGAAATGGTTTAGGTCTTATCTTTCTGACAGAACTTTTAGTGTTAACCTTTCAGGGTATGAGTCCTCCTCTGCTGCCTTTCAGTCTGGGGTCCCACAGGGCTCAATTTTAGGGCCTCTGCTTTTTTCATTATGTTTACAGCCCCTGGGAACCATCCTCAGAAGGCATGGATTACCCTTCCACTGCTATGCTGACGACTGTCAGATTGATCTGCCTCTGAAGCAGAACGATGCCTTCTCTATTAAGCCACTTCTAGCATCTCTAGAAGACATTAAATCTCGGATGTCCCTAAACTTTCTAAGATGTAATTCAAGCAAAACTGAGGTGATTCTGTTTGGTCCTAGTGGACCTTGTGAACCTTGTGTATTTTAAACCTGTTGTTACTAACCTGGGTTTTAAGATGGACAGTGATTTTAAATTAGACAGTCAAATTAGGGCTACTGTCAAGTCCAGTTTTTATCATTTAAGGCGCTTGGTAAAGATAAGACCTACTTTATCCAGGCTGCATTTTGAAACCGTAATCGATGCTTTTATTCCATCTCGTTTGGATTACTGTAATGTGCTGTATTGTGGAGTTAGTCAGCATCTTCTCTCTCGTCTGCAGCTGGTCCAAAATGCTGCTGCACGACCTTTAACCAGAACTCGCAAAAGAGAGCACATAACTCCCATCCTGGCTTCACTCCATTGGCTGCCTGTATAATTACAAAATGTTTTATGTAAGATTTATGTTTTGTGATTTATCACGTTCGGTGTGAACACAGTTCATTTAAAATTCTCATGTTTGTTTTTAAATGCTTAAAGCAGGGGTCTTAAACTCATTTTAGTTCAGGGGCCACATGGAGAGAAGTCTATTCTCAAGTGGGCCGGACTGGTAAAATCATTGTGTATATAACTTAAAAACAACAACTTCAGATTGTTTTCTTTGTTTTAATACGATCAACATAAAAATAAAGCTAGAGCCTGTGTTCAAAGTAGTACAGGCACAACATACAGTAGCTATTAATCATAAAACACCTCAAGTTATTTGAAAATCCTGAGGACAAAGAACAAGCACACAGCGCCTCAGTGATTCACAGAAGTATATCACAGATCACAGAAGTACATCAGGGTGTCTCATGCAGCACTTTCAGTGGGGTTGCATCGTTTATGTGACTCCTGATACCTGGCATCTTTAGCTTTCACCAGCTCATCAATATCAGGCTTCACATCCTGAGCAGCAGCTAACTTCAGGATGTGATTCGAGTGCCTGTGCGTGAGCCTTGAGCGCAGTTTTGTTTTATTTATGCTCATTACAGAGAAAACTTGCTCACAAAGATACGTGGTTCCCAACATGCACAATAGTTTTGCAGCGAGGGCATCAAGTTGGGGTAACCAGGCAGGAGATTCTGATAGAATGTGTTCAAGTCAGCTGCAGCAAATTTGCCCTTCAAATCCGAGTCACGCTGCAAGTCTGTTATTTCAAGTTGGATGCTGACGGGCAGATCAAAAGGATTCACGGTGAACGGCGAGCACAAAACTTTGAAGTCTTTCTCCAGTTCACCAAAAATCTGAAATCGTTGCTCAAACTAGTAACAGTCCCGTTATTTTATCTTTGAACCGCTTCATATCCGCAACACTTTGGAAGTGAGCTGCATCACCACCGGTGGGCTGCGTCTCCCACAATAACAGCTTCAACTTGAAATGCTGTCATGATACTGCGTGACAACTTTGTTGCGTCCTTGCAGCTGTTTGTTCAAGTTATTCAGGTGCTCTGTAACATCCACCATAAATGCAAGGTGCTGCATCCATTCTGCAGAATGAAATTCTAACACTGGTTTCCAGTTTTCTTCCATAAACTGTTCAATTTCTTCTCGTAAATCAAAGAAACGCCTCAGCACAGCACCTCGGCTCAGCCATCTTACCGCAGTGTGGTATGGCAGGCCATAGATGTGGTCTTTCTCTCTGAGAAGACTGTCAAACTGACGGTGCTTGAGGCTTCTGGATGAAATTAACAGTTTGGATGACCACCTTCATGGCGTTATCCATTTTCAGTGACTTGCAACACAAAGCCTCCTGGTGCAAAATACAGTGAAAAGTCCAAAAACCACGTCCTCCATTTGCAGATTGCACTTTATCTCTGAACCTTTTTACAACGCCTGCTTTCTTCCCGATCAGTGAGGGCGCACCATCTGTAGCCAGGCTGACAGCACGGGACCGGTCCACTCCGACCCTGTCCAACGCGCCGACGAGTGCGGTGAAAATATCAGCTGCGGTCGCTGTATCTGTCATCGGTACCAACTCCACGAACTCCTCGGTGACGGTCAATGTGTCATCAACTCCGCGGATGAAAATTGCCAGTTGTGCAACATCTGTAATGTGCCTTCATCAATTGCAACTGAAAACACAATAAATGACTATTTTTTTGTCCAAATCCGCTGAAAGATCAGAAATCCTGTCGGCAACTGTGTTTCCTGTCAGGCTGATATTTGCAAAGGCCTGGCACTTTGCAGGGCACACAATCTCCGATGCCTTCATCATACATGTTTTTACAAATTCACCCTCACTAAATGGTTTGGAAGCTAGTGCAATTTCGTTAGCAACGAGGTAGCTAGCTTTCACTGCAGCGTCACTGATGCCTCGGCTGTGAGTAAACACAGACTGCAGTTTCTTCAGACCCGCCAACAGTTCATTCACCTTCTCTCTTCTCCGCTGTCCTTAAAAGTTGTCATATTTGTCGGCATGAAGACTCACGTAGTGGCGACGGAGGTTATATTCTTTCAGCACTGCAACATGCTGGGAACACACCAAGCATACAGCTTTCACTTCCGTGAATAAATAGGAGGATGACCATTTTTCTTGGAACACTCTGCACTCTGCAGCCACTTTTCTCTTTTTGACAGAGACATATTGGGCCAATGAGGGTGCCAAAGCACATCGGGTTTAAATTTCGAGGGCAAAACAAAGTAGCTCACAATTGCTATTGCGCCATCCAATGGACACAATTGGAACAGCAGTTTCTTTATTGAAAAATTGCTGCTCATTTTTATACTTTACAAAATCATCTCACGGGCCAGATTAAACCCGTTTGTGGGCCTGATCCGGCCCGCGGGCCGTACGTTTGGCACCCCAGGCTTAAACGGTCTTGCCCCAATTTACCTCTCTGAGCTTCTTCGTCCTTACCCACCCCCCAGGTCTCTCAGGCCAGCTGACAAGCTGCTCCTGGAGGTACCCAGGTCCAAGAGGAAGCTCAGAGGGGGCAGAGCCTTTCCTGCCTCAGCTGAGGTACCCAGGTCCAAGAGGAAGCTCAATTCTAATTATCATTTTATACTATTTTATTATTGCTTTTGCTATTTGTGCCAATTCTACTGTTTTAAATATTATTTGAATTATTTAAAAAAAAAAAAAGATGATATGTTTCCTCTATTTATATTATTTCTTTTTTGAACTTGTTTAATGTATCAAGTGTACAGCACCTGAAAGTGCTTTATAAATACATTGCTTTCTTGCTAGTGTTAAAGAGTACTGCACTGATTCAGCTAAAAGGTGATGTGTTGCAGGCGTGTTTCAGGCGTGTTGCAGGCGTGTTTCTGGGGTGTTTCAGTCGTGTGACAGGCGTGTGACAGGTGTGTTGCAGGTGTGTTTCACTTGTGTTGGAGTCATGTTAGAGGTGTGTTGCAGGCGTGTTTCTGGGGTGTTTCAGTCGTGTGACAGGCGTGTTGCAGGTGTGTTTCACTTGTGTTGGAGTCATGTTAGAGGTGTGTTGCAGGGGTGTTGTTGGCATGTTGCTGGTTTGATTGACATGTGTTGTTGGTGTGTTCAACATGTGTTGGAGGTGTATTACAAGTGTGTTGTCGACATGTTGCTCGTGTGTTTCAGTTGTGTTGCAGGCATGTTGTTGGTATGTTGCAGGTACTTTGTGTGTTGACCTGCAGGTTTCAGGAAAGTGTTTGTGAGTGTTTTTATTCCAAGCTGGCAATAATTTTAATGTCAGGATGTCTTCATGCAGCGAGCTGCACTGATTGGTCATCAAGCTGTGGTTCACTGTCCTCTCTTGTGATTGGTTGATGTGTTGGGCTGGTCCATGGTACACAGCCAGAGGTCTGTCCTGATGAGGCGTCTGCAATCAAAACACCACAGAGACTGTTAAAAGCAGCTCGTCATGTTTGCTCAAAGCTTGAAGCACAAATGTTTTGGTCCTTTTAAACTTTATCGTTTTGCTGTTGCAGGACGTCTGAGGGGGTGCACCCCCGCCTCCTGACTTCCTGTTTGCTTTGCTGCTGTCACTTGAGCATCCAGAGGCTTCACCTGTCCGTCGCAGCAGATTTTCACTCTGTAAAAATGTAAGTACGGTCACCCTTCAGAACCACTCTAATGTTCCTCTGAAGCTCTCTTGCTGCCAGCCAATCATGCGACAGGCTGACTCAGTGCTGAGCTCTAAGTGTCTGCTCACGTTTGCAGCCTTTCATTTAATCAGAGCTCTGTGGCTGTCAGTCCTCTGCATGCAGCTTCATCACATGGAGTCTTTTACCTCATGTGACAGCTTTCATGATTCACGTCACATGGTGTGTCTGCGGTCCACCAACAGATATACAACATTATAAAAACAGTCTTTCTCCAGAGCCTTGCTCAGTCGTGTCGTCATCATCATCTACAGTCTGTTTGTAATGATGAAGATGAGCAGAGATGAAGCTCACATCAGTCCAGTCCTGTCGCTCACAGACTGCAGGAAGCTCGATGCCAAACGCTTCTCTTTGTGTATCTGTGTTCGAGGCATGGAGGATGTAACAGCCACTCGTGGCTCTTTCCAGCACCTCCAAAATCATAGGAAGCAGATCTGTACCGGAGCCAGGAGCTGCTTGGCGAGCTTCCCCTCGTGTTCCCGGCGTGCATCAAATGAGAGGAGAACACAAAGAGCCGATTTCAGGCGCCGTGACATCAGGATTTCACAGAGCTTAACAGACGTGTCACCGTGCCGCCCAAATCTGAGCCCTGCAGATCGATTACAGCGTGGATTAGCTGTGAGCTCGCTCCACACGCCGTGCATTAATGCAACACACTTCAGCTGGAAACAGTCACAGGCCCAAGGGGGCGGAGCCTCCAACAACCAACCTCCATTCAGCCTCCATCGTCTGCTTTACACGATCAGGGGGCCTCTCAGTTACCCTGCTCCAAGGGATGGTACTTCACTACACACAGACACACACACACACACGTGGTCACACACACACACACACACACACACACACACACACACACACACACACACACACACACACACACGTGGTCACACACACACACACACACACACACACACACACACACACACACGTGGACACACACACACACACACACGTGGACACACACACACACACACACACACACACACGTGGTCACACACACTCACATTCACACACACTCACACACACACACACACACGTGGACACACACACACACACACACACACACGTGGTCACACACACTCACACACGTGGTCTCACACTCACACACGCACACACACACACGTGGTCACACACACTCACATTCACACACACACACACACACACACGTGGTCACACACACACACACACACACACACACACGTGGTCACACACACACACTCACACACACGTGGTCTCACACTCACACTCACACACGCACACACACACACGTGGTCACACACACTCACATTCACACACACACACACACACACACACACACGTGGTCACACACACACACACACACTCACACTCACACACACACACACACACGTGGTCACACACACACGTGGTCACACACACACACACACACACACGTGGTCACACACACACACACACACGTGGTCACACACACACACACACACTCACACACACACACACACGTGGTCACACACACACGTGGTCACACACACACACACACACGTGGTCACACACACACACACACACGTGGTCACACACACACGTGGTCACACACACACGTGGTCACACACACACACACACGTGGTCACACACACACACGTGGTCACACCGTATAGCTTCATCTCACTGATCAGCTTAATATAAACGCGTCCGCTGGCAGGGAGGCGACCCCAGTGATACCAGTCTCACTAAAAACTCTTTGGTGGTTCTGATGGTTAATCCTGCGTCACCGGGCCACAGAGGTGAGCCGCCGCTCGGGCGGCTGACTGGTGATTTATGGGCGCACAAACAGGAAGCTGTCAACAGCTGATTCCTATCTCCGGTGTCCGTGAGCGCAGCAGAGCTCAGCTGACTCGAGGCACACAGACTGTAAAGTAAAGATGGATTCTGTGACGGCTGTTATCCAAATATGAAAAAATCTGATTGGCTGCTGTTCAAATATCAGAAATGAAATATCTGCTGATGGACACTTTAAGCTGTGCGTCGCTGTGTCGGGGAGCACTGGCATGTTCACGTTAGCGCGTTTGCTCCCTCGCAGCGCCGCGGTGTATCGATCAGCCCTGCAGTCATGTGTAATCAGTCAGACGGGACGTCGCTGAACCAGATCGCGTGCGATCAGATCTGAATGTGGTCTTTGTATAAATCAGTGTACACAAGTGTGAAAGGTCATGTGCCCCGAGGACGACGACCCAGACAGCAGGACAGGGCTGGGATCACACGGGTGGAGGTGAAGTCCAGACCAGCACCTGCCGGAGGGGCCCTGTGGAGTCAGGGGGTGCAGGATTAGACGCAGGTCCTCCTTAAACGGCTCCTGCTGGGCGATATCGATGCGTTTGAAGGATAAACGGCTGGAGGCACAGCTGACGGTAATGAGCTGAGGCTGATTTACTGGATGAAATGAAAGCAGCTCTCATTTGTGCTCCTGTCTGCTTCTTCACAGAGGCGCTGCTGTTTCCTTGATACCTGCACCCAGCAGGATTTAGCGCAGAGGCAAACAAATGCAAATGCCGGCCTAATTACCAGCAGTCACATCCGGCCTTCGCGGTCTACGTGGGCCGGGTCCTTCGAAGACCGAGAAGGATGCAGCCGACGTTTTGGGACACAGCTTGTGTGACGCTCTGCTAGCATTAGCTGATAGCTTAGCCCTCCACCCTTCATCCACCGACAAAACGCTGACATGGGTGTGCACATCCAGCTGCTTTTAACTAGCACAACACACACAGTGACACACACACTCGAGGGGAAGAGACATTAAGGGTCAAAAGGGTCAAACCTAAACACCTCCATGTGTACCTGCGCATAGTAATGAGTTTCTGTCACAGAGACCTCGTGAGGAAATGTGACGAGGCTCCAGACAGAATGTCTCAAAGACGGCCTAAATAGAGCCACCTTATCTCCAAGGTGAGCTGTGGGGGGGGGGGGGGGTCTCAGGCTTGTCTCACTGAATGAGAATTGACATGAGGGCTTCTTTGGCTCCGAGCAGCAAACTAATGATTTAAGGAATGACACACACACACACCTGATCCACTCCCAAAGACACACCTGGACAAGTCCTGAAATTGACCAGCCCCTAGTTGGCCCCAGCTGTCCCCTGGGCTGGGTACAGCTCCCAGAGATTAGACTGAGCCGGGCTCCTCCTAATGTAGGTGTCAGTCTCATAAAGCAGGTTTGTTTAAACTGGGCAGAGCTGCAGAGTGACGATGACTGGCGTCCTGAGTGGACACACATCGTCCTCCCACTCTGGGACTTCCTGTCTGTTCTTCACGTCTTTGATCTTTTGCGTCGCACTTTTGTGATGTTGAGCTTTTTTACCTGCTGCTGTTTGATTCGTGTTGATTTCAGAGGAAATGCCTGTTTGTGCGATCGTGTTGGGGTGATGGTGCCAGAATCCACCCGTGTGAATGTGTTTGATGCAGCGGCCTGTAGTGTAGGGCAGAGGATAACGTCTGGATCAGCTGCTGGTATTTTCACTGTAGCTACTGTTTGTGTGAGCGCGCTCTCGCCACGTATCTGTAGCAACATGCAGTGCTTGTGTTGGAGCTGATGTGTCCCCTGTGATGCACAGGTCCCTGAACACATCGCCGTCCTCTGCAGTCGCACACGTCTGTAACCGTCCTGTGTCGTGGTTTTGGGATTGTCGTGCCTCAGTGTTCCTGACTTTGGATTGGCTGCTCTGAGCTCCGATCTCTGACTGAACGTGAATCTGATTGGTCAGTTGAACCCGTTTCATCACCGGCGCTCCCGGCTGCAGGTCGCCACCTCCTCCTCTCTCAGCCTGTCATCCCATCACCACGTCATTGTACGCTGGATGTTTCGTCCTCTGCAGCGTGTGTGGGGCGTGGCCTGGTGCTCGAAGCACTAATGCATGCAGTGATCATTCTATCAGCTTTCCTCAGATCAGGGCTGATTACATGGCAGCCATGTTGGAAATGACCAGAAACGGTGAGCTGTATGTGACCATGGCGACGCGCTCGCTCCTCAGGGAGCAGTTTGTGGGCATGCTCAGACTCCTCCACGTTCTACCGCCTGTCTCCTCCTCACACCTTGTAATGGAGACGAGGAAGGTGTTGGCACCAGCGGCCTCCATCATGTTTCTGAGGAGGAGGAAGAAAAGCGATATTTTCAGATCCAAAACTGGAGGAGGGAGTGACGCCTCCTTCATTCTCCTTCATTTCTAGGCCAGGGAATAAAGAGGAGGAGGAGTGGACTGGTCACCTCTGGGACCGCCTTCTCCACCTTTCATTTGTCAGGTGTGAGGTGAGGAGACGACAGGAAGGAGGAGGTGATGGAGAGGAGAGCGTTCACCTTCATGCTCACTCACTGTGACACCAGCGAGCGGAGGAGGGGCTTGCCTACAGGGGGCGCCCTCGGCAGCTCCTATTGACCTGCAGCACACAAACACACACATTCTTGTTTTTATGTCTTAGTGAGGACATCTAATTGACATAATGCTTTCTTGCTGCTTACCATAACCCAGAGCCTAGCTGTAACCCTGACACTAAAACCACATTTTGAGTCTAAAAAATGTCTTCAAACTCATGAGGACGGGCATTTTTGTCCTCATTAGTGACTGTTGGTCCCCACAACCATATGTAAACAGGCACTCACACACACAGAGGTCCTCAGTGGGACTGTGGGGCCTTCAGGAGATCAGATAACATCAGAGAACAGATGTTCCTGTTATCCACCTACTGGTCAAACCTGCTGTTTGCAAGGGAACCCAATCAGAAGCAAGCTGTTAAAGGGGAGGGGCTAAAACAGCTTCTTTCAGACACAGATGAACCGTGTCCTCTCCGAGGCCCAGGATCAGATACAGAAGCATTATTATGAAGCAGGAGTCATGGAAAGCTGCTGTCCATGAAGCAGTGGAGGAGAAAAGGAACAGAGAGGGGTGGAGTTACTGCTCGTGCAGCCTCGCTGGGCGCCCTGCTAACGATGGTGGTGTGGACACGGCACACCTGTGCAGCTATGAGAGCTCTGTGTTAATGTGCTGACAGTCAGAATTGAACGCCCGTCGGGTAATGGCTGAGCGATATGCTAATCCTCAGGATTTATAGATGTGGCTGAAGAGCGGTGAACTCTGACATGTCTGTGAAGGTTCTCAGTCATCCAGGTCATCGTAGTCTAAGGAGCTTGCAAAGAAAAGCGTCTGGACTTCTTTAAGTTACTTGAAGACGTTTCACCTCTCATCCGAGAAGCTTCTTCAGTTCTAAGGTCAAATGGTGGAGAGTCCCAGATATAAACCTAGTGGGAGTGACCCCCCACAGAGGGACAAAAGGACCCCCTGATGATCCTCTAATCACATGATTAGGTAGATCAGCCACAATCAGCCAGAGTTTCGAGTGAGTTCATTGTGAAACCTGGCCCCACCCTATCATGTGATTTCCTGAGGTCAGATGGCCCAGGATGTGAGTGGGTGTTAAGGCGTCTGGGGAGGATCTCAAAACTGTATTATAGATGGCAGAGAGTTGGTGTCGTAAACCCCGCCTCTGTTCAAAGATGGTCGCTCACAGTGGACATAGATGCTTCTTTCACTCCTCTTTCAAACCATCTGTCCTCTCTGTCCAACATGTGAACATTAGTATGGGCTCAAAATGTGGTCATAAGTATTTTGTACTTGTAAAAAAGATTAGTGTGTGGACTTAGCCAAAAAGACCCTGCAAGTTACAGGTACGAATTTTGACCCTATTTTTCTTCCTTTCATCTGATTGGTCAATGTCATGTCAATCACAAATGTAACAATCCAATCAGAGAACAGATGGGTTTGGCTGTCGGGGGGGGGGGCTTTTTTGAACTGCCTTCTTTGCTCTTCTATGTTGTTCCGTGCATGGCACAGCATAGAAGAGCTCCTAAGACGGTGAACTCTGACCTCTCTGTCTAACCTTCACCTCTTTCTGTGTCTTTCTCCTGACAGCTGACGTCCACCATGACCTGCTGACATCACCGTTCCACCGCCCCCTCCTCCTTCCATTTCTTTCCTCGCAATGGCCCTGACCTGTTGGCTGTCGCCATGGCGACTCCCAACCCTGCTGCTGCTGCTGCTGCTCACTTCCTGGTTGCCGGCTGAGTCAGCTTCAACCACGCCCTTCCCCAAAGACCTGGAGCCGATCAGCGTGGTCAGCTCAGAGCGTGAGTATTGCGCGATGGTGATGATGTCCCACTGTGGTCGTTTCACATCACTATAGCAACCGTTCCTTCATCTGATTGGACAGAGACAATCTATCTCTGCTGTGTTCCTGTTTGTTCTGATTTAACTGACCACACCCACATTTGTGAGCATGCTCACACACACACACACACACACACACACACACACACACACACGTTTATGTTTTTGTGCGTTTACAGAGTCGTTTCAGTACCCGGGGTTTCAGGGTTTGCTTCAGGACAACGACACGCTGAGGCTGGGCCTGGACTTCCAGAGGATGCTACGGATCAACCACGTGCTGTACATCGCAGCGAGGTCGGCACGCACGCACATGCACGCACGCACATGCACGCACGCACATGCACGCACACTTGTGTGTTTTCAGCAGCTTGAGTAAACTAGTAAACGTGACCTGTGAGGACACAATAGTGAGTTTCCCGTAGCTGCACACTGCACTGCAGTAGTGAGTCGGTCAGCAGGCTCAACGTGAACATCAAAGTGTTCCTGTGAGCTCTAAATCGTTTCAGTCTCTTTAAATGATGATTTGATGTTCCTGTCAGTGTAAACCTGAGGCTGGAGGAAATCAAAGAGACATTTTTCACGTTTGCTGTCCATAAATTGGTTTCATTGTTGATCCTGAAAATCAAATCCAGCTCAGAGAGCAGCAACAGTCAGGAATGACTCGTGACCACGAACATGCCTTTACTCAGGTGAACGTCTGCCAGTGTTTCCTGCTGTCGGCTGTACTCTGAGAGGATCTTGGTTCCCGTTTGTCACATAAACAGCAGAATGAATATTTCTGGAAACAGGAAGTGACCAGTCGGACGTACTTTGGCCTCCGGATGGTTCCAGCCTGCCCAGCTGACGTTTAGCTCTGTGCTGTTAGTTTGCTCATTAAAATATCCATGAAGTCCGGGGCTGTGAGTAGGACACACACCATGGAAGAACCAAAATACTAATTCATTCATTCAGAGCGTCACGAGGACTTTCTGCCACGCAGCAGGTCTTTGTAGAAAGTGCGACGGAAGTTCTTACGTCAGTTTTTTGGAATATCACAATAGCCCTTTGGAGCTTGAGTATTATTAAGATCCCTCACCGTGGTGCAGAGCACAGATCATACATGAGGATCCGTGTTTTTAGGACACGGCGAACACGCAAGGATCTGAGGCGAGCCTTTGAAGATGGCCTGAGAGCGGTCGAGACTTCATCACTGAATATGTTTTATCAGAAACATTAGAATCAACAGCAAAATCAATAATAATGAACAGCTGTCAGTGTTCCTGATAGGAAGTGCATCATGGAGGGGTTGGATGGGCAGCACGTCGATCGTAGTCCATTAAAGAGGCTGACTCTGTGCTTTGACCTCCGCAGGGATCACGTGTTCGCAGTCAACCTGACGACGGCTTCAGGGGAGGTCGTCCCACAGCTGGTGAGTGCGATCGCTCAGTAAACACACAACGACATGGCTGCGTGGAGTTGTCGGGGTGTCGCCTCCGAGCGTTCCTCACACGCGGTCTTAGGATAAAATGTTCAAAGACAAATGCAACGATCTGTGAGTGCACATGAAGGCAGTCAGAGCTGTGAGGTGTGGGGCCGAGCATGAAGCTGCTTGAGCTGTAAGACATCAGACCGAGGCTGAGCTGAGCAGACCTCCGAGCAGCTCGCTGACAGGAAGCTCAAAGAGGTTCTTATACGTGCGTTTCTGCCTCGTTCACATCACGACACTCACGTGTCAGAGCGTGGGTTCAGTGTCACAGCTGGCCCTATCCATGCAGAGTTAAAGGGAGGGGACCGAGGACAGACCTCTGTGGCACTCCACGTCACAGTGGGTGTGGAAGAGCATCACCAGCAGCGTCGTGTGAAACAAAAAGTTCATTTCAGAGAGAACTGAGTGAAATGTTCTGCTTCGAGCTCCCTCCTCCTCCCGTTGCTGCAGCTCATTGCTTTGAAGTTAGTGTGTCAGGCTGCGTGACGATGACCCTCCACGTGGACGCCAAAATGTCCTCCAGCGTGAGAGAGGAGCCAGGTGGAGGTGAGAGATGCTCATGTTCTGTTGGGCAGACAGAAACCGCAGATGTTTCCTTCTCCTCGGCTGGCCGTCAGCGGCGATGATGTCAGCGTGCCGCGCTGCTCGCTGCAGCCTTTGGTGCTGATGGGTGTCTGCGTGGACCTGCTGTTGACCTGCTCACGGTGCTCGCTGTAAATATCAGCGCGCACAACAAAACTGTGCGTGACGCACAAAGGACGCGCTTCCTTTGATCTGCACACGTCCTCCTGATCAAAGAGAAGAGGTTACGGGGGCTCCTCACGGTAATGGGCCTCCCGGTGCATTGTGGGACGGCGGGCGGCGGCAGCTCTTTGATGTGAGCTGTTACTCTCGTTATCGGTGCTCCGACCTGAGCGGCACGGCGAGGACCACGTCGGTCTGTGTGCGCTTTAATCTGCAGTTATGGACTCGTGTTCTCGTCGGGTTTAGCACGTTTTACCACGGCGCTGATCGCCCACATCTGTTCTTTTAGGGGGAGAGACGGGAATAATCTGTATCCAGCTGGGATCTAATCCCATTTCTTTAAATCCATCATGAATAAAAGGGTTTACAGGCCCGTAGCCCCGCCTCTTTCAAGCTGCAGGCTGGGCTTTTGTCTGTCGAGGTTATCTGTAGGTGTGTTTACATTTCTGGCATGGTATCAGACCTGTTGACGCTGCCTCTGATGCACGCTGAGTGTGAGTGAAATGATGCTCGCTGCGAGGCTGCACGCTGAGGCATCCTGTTTCTATTTTAAAACCCAAATCAGCCCAAATAGGTCGCATTTTTCTGTGGAGCGATGACTCAGCAGCAGAGAAGTGAAGCATGCTGGGTTAGGCGTAGAACGTCGGTGCTGATGGAGAGCGCGAAAAGGTGGCTGCTTGGTGTTGTGGTTGAGACTGAGGTTTGTGTGTGTGAGCTGTTGCTGCTCCGCCTCCTCGCACGCGTGTTCACATCTAATCAAACCTCTGTCCCCCACATGCTGAGAAAATCACGCCCTCACTTTCCTCTTCCTGTGTTTCAGAAGCTGACGTGGAAGTCCAACGACGTCAGCAAGTGCACGGTCAGAGGGAAGAACAGCGTGAGTTCGCCTCCACCTCTGCTTCTGCTGCTCCGTCAGTTTTCCTCACAGTTCTAACTCTGCCTTTGTGTTCCAGGACGAGTGCTACAACTACGTGAAGGTGTTGGTGCCTCGAAACGACGAGACGCTGTTTGCCTGCGGGACCAACGCTTTCAACCCGACGTGCCGAAACTACAAGGTGAGCTTCAGATGGCGGCGCGCTCGGAGAGGGGGCGCGCTTGGAGCGGGGACGCGCTCGGAGAGGGGGCGCGCTCAGAGCAGGGACGCGCTCGGAGAGGGGGCGTGCTTGGAGCGGGGACGCGCTCGGAGAGGGGGCGTGCTTGGAGAGGGGGCGTGCTTGGAGAGGGGGCGTGCTTGGAGCGGGGACGCGCTTGGAGCGGGGACGCGCTCGGAGAGGGGGCGCGCTTGGAGAGGGGGCGCGCTTGGAGCGGGGACGCGCTCGGAGAGGGGGCGTGCTTGGAGAGGGGGCGTGCTTGGAGCGGGGACGCGCTTGGAGAGGGGACGCGCTCGGAGAGGGGGCGCGCTTGGAGCGGGGGCTTTAAAGAACTCACAGCTGCGTTGTGTCTCTCCTTCTGCAGCTCAATATTAAATTCGATAGCTTTTAAACTGCAGCGTGTCGGAGTTCCTCCAGCTCTTAATTAGACTTTAATTTTATTAATTTTCTTTACGTATTTGGCTGCGTGTGGATTATGAGACAGTCGATCATTAAGCAAAGGCAAGCTCATTTTTCCCCTCTTCAGCTTTTTCTCGTGCGTGTTTGAGGGCTGAATTACAGTCATCCCAATGAGACGTGTTCACCGCATCCTTTCACACAATCCTGCACGGACATCAAACCCACTTTACATGGACAGCCCACTTTGACCTTCACTGGACCAGACCAGTGAAACTCCCCCTCCTGTCAGAGTCAGATATGTGAATGTCAGAAGAAGAAGAAGCCGTTTCTGTGTTTCCTACATGATGAAGAAACTCTGCAGTGAAGAAATAAACGTTTAAACTAGGAGAGAAGGTTCCGCTCGCTCGTTGGCCAGACTGTCCTGTAAATTTAAAACAGAAAGTTGTTGTTTGTTCACGGTGCTTCCCCCGCTGTTGATCCACTTTAAAAAACAAATTTCTAAAGCAGACAGTCAAAAAACAGCAACTTTGATCTACTATAATTACTTTAGTGTGGGATGAAAGTCCTCAGAGTAGAGCTGTATGAGCCGTAAGAGCAGGAACAGCTCTGAAAGTTCTTAAAATACAAAATATGTCTAAACTATGAGGGGGAGGGGCTATGGCTGCAAGCTCTCTGTGAGGTCACAGCTCAGTGGGCTCATATCAGCCTCTAGGTTCAAGTGTGGAATCACTGAGCGGGTGGATGTCGGGTGGGGTTGCACGATGTTGGGTGTTTGGATGTCGGACAATGGGTTAGGGTGTTGGGTAGGTGGATGTCGGGTGGGTGGGGGTTACAGAGAGGATGCTGCACTGAAAAGCTGGCAGCTGCTTTGGTCACTCGCAGGTTTCAGGCCCTTTCTCAATTCTCAAGTGAGTCCGTGCTCGTGTACTCGGCGAGAACGATGTCACAGGTCTGGAGCCTCTTAATTTCACTGTGAGTAATATGTTATGAAGCTTAACTTTGATCACAGCCAAACCGGTTTACTCAGGAACAAATAAAACTGAAATACACCAAACATTAACATTTAGAAGTGAGCTAAGTGACTTACATATCATGTTTAACCTCAGTGGGGGGGTTGTAAACAATGTGCCGGGAGTCCGCTGTTCTCGCCGGCTCTAGTGATCCTCGACCTCACTGTCTGCTATGGAGCTGGCGGGTCACAGACGTCTCCGAAAACGTCGGAGCGCGTTTGGAAATATGTGATATCTTGATAAATCGAGCAGATATATGAAGTTCACACAGCTACATTCTCTCCTGAAAATAACTTAAAAGTTTATTTTGTGACCCAGAAAGAGTAATATTTAAAAGTTTTTAGCCTCGCTCGTCCGCCATTGCCACGTTTGGGTTTGGGACGAAATGCATTCTGGGATATTTAGCTGTACCAGCTACACACAAGTCACCACCGATGCATGCTCGATAAAACGGGCGGAGCGAGAACACATCCGGGACTGTTTCGCGTTCTCGGCTTGATGCGTACTTTGAACTGGAGCAGTACTTGGTCTCCGACTGATGCATGTTGATACAGGGCCTCAGGCTCTCGATCAGCTGCAGTAAAATGTGAAAAAGGATGCAAACAGGAAACGGAGAGTGTCCCCCTTCAAAGTAAAAGTGGTGCCTTTTTGGAACTTGCGGGTGCAGCAGTAAGACAGGTTTGCCTGTGTGTCCATGTGTAATAATGAGTGAAGGACTAATGAAAGGACCAATCACAGCTCAGTGGTGAGAGCACCGTCCTGCTGCTTCTGGACGTGAGTCATTCTGACATGAACTGAAGGTAATGACTTTGATATTTTGCGAGTTATTATTTTAAAATGTTTAATTTTTTAATTCCAGTCAATTAAATGGAGCCGTGCTTCCTGCTGAGCGCTGCTGTGACTGATTACCGCAGTCGCATAAAGTGAGCGCCGCCTTTGTTTCCCGTCACTGTTTCCTAACAACTCGCTGCTGTGTCTGAGTGCGTCTGTTCTCTCCGTGCCCATTATCCTCTCAGCCGCTCAGCTCCCCCCGCCGTCACCAGCGTCGGGTTAATGAGCGCAGAGTTGACATGACGGCGTCCCCAGATCCTAATTGAAAGTGTCAGGTGGATCGGGACCCCTTGTCGAGACCTAACGACACTTTCACAACAAAAGCCACAATTTCAGGTGTCAATCCAGAACTGCGCTCTTATTTTCTTTTCCCATCACGCCGCCGTGCCGCTGCGGTTTGATTGACAGCCAATGACCCCATTTAGCAGAAGCTTTGTGTGCTTTGAAACCTCCGGCGGTGAGAAGGAAACCTGCTCACCCGAAGCTCACAGAGCGCTCTGTTC
>NC_137442.1:607500-625000 GCF_964374335.1 Astatotilapia calliptera
TCTCTCTTCATCACGAGGAATATTTGTTTCCTCCAACTCGTCCTGCGGCTGATTTGTTTACATCCATGCAAACGTGCAGACGGGCTCAATGTGTTTCAAGTGTATGACATCAGCTCATCATTTAACCTGAAATCACTTTATCTGAGCTTTATTCAGCACAGCATACAAGGCGTCATGTTACAGAGTGATGTGACGAGGCTTACAGGCGTGTTGCCTCTGCACATACGTGTGAAACTCAGAAACACCCTTCAGCTGCGATAACAGCTCTGCACATCAGAGGGCGCTCTGCAGCTTCCCCGCTGGCAGCACACAAACACACTGATCAGCTGATCCGAGCGGAGACGGTCACCAATACCTGCACACAGCAGGGGTTCAGGAAATGTTTCATGTCTCAGAGAAGAAAACTGTGATTTTTGACTCGTCCATAATCGGTGTTATTGATCAAATATCAGCCCGATCTATCGCTCTGGTGTCAGACAGGTTGAGTTTGTGGGTCTGCTTAGCCGTCGCCGTGCAGACTCGTTGCCTAGCTGCGCCTCACTGTGGTCCACTCACACGCCCGGCGTCCTGAGCTGTCACACCGCAGACGCTGCAGGTGGTTATTTATGATGACCATCATAGAGCTGACAGGAAATGATGGCGTCCTGCTCAGATGGCGGTGATGACGGAGGTGCAAACAGATGGTTTCAGTGTTTAGAGGAAGTCACACAGATGATCTCCACCACAGCAGCGTGAACGACACAGCGGGCGTTGCCATGCAGACGGAGCAGAGAGGATTTAAATGGACGGGGTGAGATAAAAAGGAAGCGAGCAAGGAAACGGAGAGCAAGGCGAAGCTGTGATGCAAGAGGTGGAAAGGAGGAAGATGAGAGAGGAGCAGCAGCACAAAGACAGAGGAAGAGATCTGTGTCAGGAAGACGTGCAGCCGGGTTTGTCGGAGAGATTCACGGCGCTCTGACTCAGCACTTTGGTCCGCTCACCGCAGCGTTTATGAGGTTCGTCTTGTTTAAAGTCGGGGATGGATATCTGTGGAGGACCACAGCGCTGACTCTGTGCTGACGACGGTGTTTTGTAGGATGTTTAAAACGTCTTCCTGACGCGTCGTCACCGAGGCGTTCACGTGCAGTCAGAAATGTGGACGCTGAGTGTCGTTTCCTGGAGGATCAGAGAAAGAGTTTTGCTGCTGAGTCGTTCCAGTCGCCTGTTTTTGTCTCATTATTTTCTCACTGCTCTGCTGAAACTGAAGCTGATGTTTTGGACGTCTCATTGAAACCGAAGCACGCAGAAACCTCTGCAGCCTGAAGCTGGCACACCTGCCGGAGGCTGAGCTGCAGCTTCCGCTCTCAGAGGTGTTCCTGCAGAGCTGAAGGAGTTTCAGCCCCTCAAACTTCTGCTGAAAAGTAACAGATTCCCTCCGGGGAGAAGAAGGGATGAGTGAAGAGGAAGTTTAGCAGCTTATATAACTCCATGTGAAGACAGAAAATGGAGAAGCAGCTGCAGAATACTAAAAAAGGACAGCAGGAGGAGGAGGCAGGTAGAGAGCCAGTTACCTGAAAACATCCGTGTGGTTTAAAATCCAAACTGCACTCAGATGTTTAGGGGGCGCTCTCAGAGTCGGCCATGTTCACGCCGCTCCACCCTCCTCCCATGTCAATAACACGATCGATGAAGCATCAGCGACCCTCACAGGTCTGCCCACTTTACTGTAACAACGACTGATGACGTCATAAAACGACAGCAGCTGGAACAGCTGGCTGGGTCGCTCAGGTGGGTGATTAACGTTGCTCCTGCAGTCTGTCTGCACCTCTTATCAAGCAGCACGGCTCTGGCCTCCTCACGGCCCAAACACCTGCAGGAGACACACCTGAGCGGGTCCAGGGTTCAGTCCTGATGGTTCCACCATCGCTCTGGTCGGCATCGCAGTGCCTACTGTGTTTGACATCCCGGCTGGGAAAGGTCACATGGAGGACCGTTCATCAATGCCGGGCAGCGGTGGGCAGGGCCGGTGCCAGCAGCGTTTCCGTCCTGGGCGTGAATGTAACAGCGATGCTGTGAAAGCGCCTACGTACACATTTGTGTTCTTCAGCCGCACATGCCCGACCTGCCTCCACGCCATCAGCACCAAAACGCCATTCAGCATCAGCGGCGTTTTCTGGCTGACTGACGGAGTCTATTTCCATCCCCTCCTCCCCTCTGCGTGAGCGAGGCGTTCAGGTGCCTGAACATGGCTGGGATTTATAGCGACCTCCTCCTGTTCTCGCTCCTCACTTACAGCTCAGCCCACGCTGGTGGAAGCTGGAGCGAGCGCGGGGGTGGCACTCGCAGAGGTAAATATAGAGCGACGAGGAAGCGAGAGCAAAACGCTTCATAATAAATTCAGTTTAACGAATGTTCTGCAGCGCCCGCTCCTCCATAATTCATCCAACTTTTTTGGGTGGTGTGGTTTTATCTCTCTGGCGTGCAGACGGTCTGAGCGGGGAGGGAGAGTGTGCTCGCTGTGTACACAGGAAGCTCTGCAGACACACTCCCACGTGTGACGGCTTACAGGGGACTCCTGCTCGGGCGGCGCTGTGGGTCTGTGTGGCTGAGCTTCAGTGTTCAGAGGTGTTCCATCGAGGTCCATCGCACCCCAGCTCGGCTGAACCGTTCGACGGTATCTTCGTGCCTGAGGCGCCGGCGCCGTCCTTCCCTCTCAGATGTAGTAAGAAGAGGATCACAGGTGTCAGAGGTCACAGCGTGGACAGCACGTTTTACAGCGACGTGTTTTAGAGGCCTGCAGGTGTGTGCAGGTGACGTGTGAGGAGAACTCGGAGCCCTCAGGTGGTGTCAGGCCGCATCCATCACCTGCTGGTCGATCTCCCGTGAACACACTGACACCGGGTGGAGGAGGCGGTCTCTGTCTCAGCTGAGCTCTTTCCTGTAGCTTTCTGGGATATTCATGTGCTCCCCTTTGTTCCTCTCTCTGACACACCTGGGCAATAATAACGTTGTCACATGGTTTGTGGTGACGCGTTCGGTTCATTTAAGGTTTGGGAAGCATGGAAAACGTGCGCACGCGTGTCTCAGCGCCTCAGGAAACTGGCTGTGTTCCCTCTGTGGCTGTTGTGACAGCGTTGCATGTTTGGTCACATGTTGTTGTAAACAGTGAACATTCATCCAAATGCCTCTTTTTGTGTGTTTGTCAGTAAGTGATGAATCCATCAGACACAAAGCGGAGGAAGAGAGTAAGACAGCGAGCAGCTGCCGGACAGCTGCCAACCAGCAGGCGTGTTGGCCGTACGGGCAGAGCGTGGTAAAGAGAGCTGGAAACACGCGTGCCAGATGAAACTCGGGTGTGGGCTCGGTGCGATCGGGCTGATGGATGCTTCTGTCACAGATCGCAGCGGCGTGGCAAACCCAGCAGCTTTGTGGGCAAAGATTCCAACACCTGGAAACTCTGTGCCGGCTCCGTCTTCCTGTCGATGCTGGCTCGCTTTTCTTGTTGTTTGGAAGAAAAGCTTTGATCGCCGGACGCTGGGAGAGCGGCTCGGTAATAACTGCTGACAGATTTCAGATTTCCTGGTGAGCGTTTGAAGATGGCCCG
The DNA here is from genome assembly GCF_964374335.1 of Astatotilapia calliptera. Lineage (NCBI taxonomy): Eukaryota > Metazoa > Chordata > Actinopteri > Cichliformes > Cichlidae > Astatotilapia > Astatotilapia calliptera. The sequence continues at coordinate 611,084 of NC_137442.1, forward strand.
TCTGTCCGACTGCGGTTAACGTCGAGATTAAACCTGTTCTTGTTCACACCTTCACCTGAGGCCTTTGAAGCTCAGGGTCACCTCCACGTGCACAGATGTGGAAGCCGGGCGTCCGTTGGTTATTTAGCTGTGCGTGTTTGAGCGGCACAGATCAGCTGAGAGGACGCTCACACGGCTGGTAGTGAGTCACAGCGGCAGGCAGGACAGCTGCTGAAAGCGGGTCGTACGTTCCGGCTTGGATACGCGTCCCAGCTTTCCTCTCAGCATCGTCTCCATGGTGATCATTCCTGCTGCCACCATCGTGACCCTCCCGAGCGATTGCTGTGGACGACCTTAGTCCTCGTGCGGAGGCCGATCCAGTCTCACAGTCAGAGGAGCGTAGGACACACACGGATGGTGTAAAGGCGGTGACATCATGGACGTGTGCGTACGTGAAGGCATGACACATGTCGTAGTTTCAGGTTATTACTTTTGATCCCCAACTGAGAAGAAGTCAGTAAAAGCTGCTGATTGCCTGGGCGGAGGCTCTGAAACTGCACAGGTGACGGAGACGCTCTCCTGGGATTCATCAGACGTGTCGGTGATGCGGACAGCTGGGAGGAATGCACGCCGCGGTGATTGGACTGGGAATGTTGGGAAACTCGCTCCTGTGTTAACGTGTTTTATCTTTCTAACAGCCCACTGGTGTTTGTGTGGCGGCGGTACTCGCTCCACTTTTTTGTCCCGTGTGGCTGTGAAATCCTGATTTGTTGCCTCTTTAAAAATGGATTTGAAGGTCAGGTGGAGGCGCTGGTGGTGATGGAGTCAGAGACGGTAAACAGCAGGGACAAAACGGCGAGCAGGAGACGCCGAGCGGAAAGTAATTGACTTCATTTACAGGAGCTTTACTGATACTGTGTGTGTGTGTGCGCCTGTGTGCGTGTGTGTGTGTTTCATGGTCACTTCTTGTCCCCGTCTGTCTTCGGGCTGGACGACCTTCCTGCCTTTAATTGGACGAGCTCCTGTGGCCTTCGCACGGAGCCGTGCGCTGCAGATGAACCATGTGACAAAATCTGATTAAATGTTGTCCCAAGCCATCACCTGTCACCGATTAAGCTCCCCGGCAACAGTAACCAGCAGTGCAGCGTCTGGTTTTGTTCGATGTTTCACCGTCCTGATTGTCGTCTCCTCTCCTCCCTCTCCTTGTTCCGTGTCTGCAGGGCGGGGTTTGAGCAGGATATCGAGGGCGACCACTCGTTTCATCCGGACAGCTGCCGCGGTGAGATAAACCTGCAGGTTACACCCACAGTGCGCACGATAACAGCTGTATGCGTGTTTGTGTGGACCAAGGGTCCTGCTTACCTGCACGGTTACACCAGACTGGTTCTATAGAGGGTACCCAACTCAGACGCTGCAATGATCCCTGCAAACATCCATCTATCTATTCATCCATTCATCCATCTATTCATCCATTCATCTATTCATCCATCCATCTATTCATCCATCCATCCATCCATCTATTCATCCATCTATTCATCCATTCATCTATTCATCCATTCATCTATTCATCCATCCATCTATTCATCCATCCATCCATCCATCTATTCATCCATCTATTCATCCATCCATCCATCTATTCATCCATCCATCCATCTACTCATCCATCTATTCATCCATCCATCCATCTACTCATCCATCCATCCATTCATCCATCCATCCATTCATCCATCTACTCATCCATCCATACATCCATTCATCCATCCATCTACTCATCCATCCATACATCCATTCATCCATCCATCTACTCATCCATTCATCCATCCATCTACTCATCCATTCATCCATCGATCTATTCATCCATTCATCCATCCATCTATTCATCCATCTATTCATCCATCCATCCATCTATTCATCCATCCATCCATCTACTCATCCATCTATTCATCCATCCATCCATCTACTCATCCATCCATCCATTCATCCATCCATCCATTCATCCATCTACTCATCCATCCATACATCCATTCATCCATCCATCTACTCATCCATCCATACATCCATCTATTCATCCATCTATTCATCCATCCATCCATCTATTCATCCATCTATTCATCCATCCATCCATCTATTCATCCATCCATCCATCTACTCATCCATCTATTCATCCATCCATCCATCTACTCATCCATCCATCCATTCATCCATCCATCCATTCATCCATCTACTCATCCATCCATACATCCATTCATCCATCCATCTACTCATCCATTCATCCATCCATCTATTCATCCATCCATCCATCCATCTATTCATCCATCTATTCATCCATCCATCCATCTATTCATCCATCCATCCATCTACTCATCCATCTATTCATCCATCCATCCATCTACTCATCCATCCATCCATTCATCCATCCATCCATTCATCCATCTACTCATCCATCCATACATCCATTCATCCATCCATCTACTCATCCATCCATACATCCATTCATCCATCCATCTACTCATCCATTCATCCATCCATCTACTCATCCATTCATCCATCCATCTATTCATCCATTCATCCTTCTATTCATCCATCCATCTATTCATCCATCCATCCATTCATCCATCGATCTATTCATCCATCCATCTATTCATCCATTCATCTATCCACTCATCCATCCATTCATCCATCTATTCATCCATCTACTCAGTCATCCGTCTATTCATTCATCCATCTATTCATCCATCTATTCAGTCATCCATCTATTCATTCATCCATCTACTCATCCATTCATCCATCCTGTTTTTTTAATCTATAATATAAACCCACACACACACACACACACACACACACACACACACACACACACACACAGTATCTCTAATCCATCAGATCAGCTCAGCTCCTGTCAGCAGGTCTGATGAGAGGGGTCTGAGTTGAACTTTCAAAATAAGAGCAGCAGCACTGTAAGTAGAAATCTGCTACGAGTGGCATGGCTTTTTTTTTGCAGTGAACTGAACAGAGTTACCATGGCAACCTGCCCAAGTAAGGTCCATGTGTGACCATATGTCAAAGCGACGAACAGGAAGTGTGACACTCAGGTCTATGCACAAACACAGAGAGGTACAGGAAGTGAAGTGGAGAATAAATGAGATGAATCTGTTTTATTTTGAATCTGTGCAGCTGACGTGTTGGCTACGACACGGAACCAGGAGTCCACCGCCGACTCCGCCTACGGTAAGAAACCTTTCTTCTTCTGTTGTTAGTGTTGATCAGAGGGCTGTGGGTCCTCACAGTGACCGTATAAACATGACCTTTTGTTACCTACATATGCAAGCGGATTAAAGGTGTGTGTAAGGACAGGCCACAGGCCACAATATGAGCAAATACGTCCTGTTACCTTCTGCTTCTGACGCTAATGAAGGTCCAAGCACTGGATGACTTTAAGATTATTCAGATGGGAATTTGAGTTAAAACGTCTGTCAGCGAGCATGGAACCTGGAGGACGTGACTCTGAGGAACGTCGTCATCTGCTAACGAGCTCCGGCTTGACCGTTGACGTACAGTAGCTCGTCGCGCGGTTTGACATCATTACCCTCGCTAGTTCCCAGCCCCACAGATCAAACGCAGCTGCCTGCTCTGTATTCAGGCTGCAGCTCGGCTGCTACCTGCCTGTCAGGAGTCCTGCTGGGAAGCCGGCTGGCGTATTGTCATTCAGAGCGCCGGCAGACCCACGCAGTGAATCCATTAAGGCTCCCGGAGCTGCATTACTGTGATTAAAGCCGGAGAGGGGACAGGCGTGAACGTCGCTGATAGGCGCTCTACTTGACACCAGCCGACTTCGTCTTTCAGGAGTGCGTCGAGTGTTCTCGAGAGGCGGCGGCACGTCAGCAGCCACAATAGCAGTGATGAAATGGAGAAAGGTGAACGGAGCGGGTCACCGTGCTGCGAAGGGGAATCAGGAGGAAGTGAGGAGATGAAGGAGCGCATAGTAAAACATCACAGACGTAATCAGGTCTGACAGGCCGGCTGAGCTCCTGTAGGCCACGCCCTGTAAGCGACTGCAAGCCACTTTGGAGCCCACCTCCACCCCAGCTGTGCTCATGATGTCACTGTTTGATGGCTGTGATATGTGACTGAGTTATCACCTGCGTGTGTGTGTGTGCATGGAGCTGATATTGACATGTATGAGCCATGTGTGAGTCTCCAGTGGGAACTTTTCCTTGTTCACACGTCAGCCTCGGCGTGTCCTGTTTGTCGAGTGAAGCTGTGTTTGACATCAGGACCTCGAGTGTGACGAGCAGCATGTGAAACGTCGGTTTTTCTGAGCTGCATCCATGTGTGTGATGTTTGTGCACGCAGCAGTGCGAGCGTGATGCTGTGTGCACGCCGGCTGCGCTCAGGTGTTTGTGCACTTCAGCTCCGCCCCTCATTTGCCTCGTAAATTGGTGAAACGGCAGCAGGAAGCGAGCTTAAAGCCGCAGCCTGCAGTCATGTACAAAGACTTCCCCGTAATCAATACCCGTGTGCAGGCGATTAGCCCCGACTGACTGAAATGATTGTAGACGTAGCAGATGCGAAGCAGCGGGGACGCTCCGGCGTGCTCGCAGGGATTCGTCTCCTGACTCGAGCTAATCGTATCGTCATTAACTCTCCTTTTAGTTTCAGGGTTTATTGATGCCTGCGGGGATCGCACCGCAGCTCGATAAAGATGCAGGGTGACTCTGTCCGTGCTCGGCGCCGCACCCGTTTTTCACACTCAGTGTGGAGCTCTGATTGTAAGAGAGCTGCTGCTGCTGCCCTGGTGGCCTGATAGCAGGCACCTCCTTCATAATGGTGTCTGAACCATTAACTTCCTGGTGTCGGGCAGCCGGGTGTGAAGGACTCAGACAACAATGAATGAGTGATGTTTGAGCACACGTTCATCCACAGCGCCACGCTAGAGTGGCTGTCGTTACTGTAATGACATCGTTTTGCAGGGAACGGTTCCCATAACGACGTTTTCTCTGCAAATTGGTTCTTTAATGCCGTGCGACGCAGCCCCGTGGACTCGCTGCACTGAGATTGGCCTCATGCAGCAGTGCACTCTTTTCATTAGAGGAGCGCCGGTGTTCTGGGAATCCATCCTACCTGACAAACCATCCTACCCGTTGTTTCTGCGCATGCGCACAACACGAAATGAAGTGCCAAACCATCCTACCTTTGTGAATGTGAGCTACAAGCATACTCTGATGGGCAACGTTAAGTGGCAAACCGTCATACCTACTTAAATTGTGCTGGAATTGCTCTGTGACAGCAGAAATGTGCATAAACTACTTACTGTAGGACGATTTGTCAGAACACCGGCGCTGTGAGTCGTGCAGACGCCGGTGCTTCCTGGGTGACGTGACTGCGGTTTGTGCGCGTTCCTGATCGTAGGACGGCCGATCCAGGAAATGAAGTTTGTGCTGTTAGCGTGGGTCCGACAGACCGGGCTCCGGTCGGAGCTCACACGCCTGTCAGACCGACAGGCGTCACGGATGATGATGTAAAACCACGAGAACGATCATCAAACTTCTCAGCTGCTGGTTTGCGATGTCAGTTTGTCCTGCTGACGGGACACGCGTGAACTCGTCCTCACCGAGAAGCGAGCGCCGCGATCGGCCGCGGACCCAAGCGGTCTGAGGGGGTTTGTGCTGCCGCGGGGAGGAGATGGCGTCCGGCGTTCTTCCATCTTTTTAATGACATGAAAGTGAGCGCTGACATTTAAAGGACGCTCGCAGCTCTGACCTGTTCAGTATCTTATGGTGACATTTGTTTGAAGGTTTGTCAGAGATATCTCAGAATCACTTCTCTGATCCTCCAACTGCATCAGTGGCTCCCAACAAAGACTGTATATAAAAGATGGAGGCTCACCTGCAGCTCTAACACCTGGCTCCTGGCTCCTCCCTGTATCTGAAACCTCGCAATACGCCCCCCATCAAGCTGCGCCTGTAGCATGTCAGCTTCTTAGGACGGAATGGACGGAATGGACGAACAGTACTCACGGTATTCGGGTACTCAGTACTCACAGTACTCTCAGTACTCACAGTAACTCCAAATTGCTCTCCGATGCATCCACCGGAGTATGAATGTGGGTGAATGCACAAGTTGTGTAAAGCAATTTGATGCTCAGAAGAGTAGAAAAGCGCTATATAAGAACCAGTCCATTTACTCAGGTACTCAGTACTCACAGTACTCGCACTTCTCTCAGTACTCAGTACTCTGAGTACTCTACCTGGTGCTGTGAGTTTCTTCAGCAGTCTGTCTCTGTGAGATCCGCAGAGCTCGCGGCGCTCACCTTAACCTGTTGCAGCTGATCATGTGACATCTGTTAGCAGGGGCGGGGCCTCGAGCTGTCTGCTCAGGGGTCACATTCATATCACCATAGCAACGCTGTTAGTGATCACACACACACTTTCAGCCTGCATCGCTGCTGTAGCTCACAGGAGCGTGGGAGGTTGTTGTTATAGGGCTTTGGAGCGTGATGTCACGGGGGTGGGCGTGGAAAGGATTTTGGCCCGATCCGCCATTTTGGGGGTCTAAGTAAGGAGCGAAAGCATAGCCATGGTTTGTACTTGCTGTGCGGTCGGCTGCAATGTTCGATCTTACGACCGGCACGGGAATAAGTTTGGATTGTCTTTTTATGCTTTCCCAACCTGGAAGCAACATGAAGGAGCTCATGTATCGGATGTTACCAAACGAAGGCGTCTAGCCTGGATAGCAGCCGTGAGACGAGCTGATATCAAGTTCTGTTACGTCTCCAGATATATCAGCTGGTGTGCTCAAGACATTTTCATTCCGGTAAGTTCTAAATATGTTCACATCACACTTTATAGCTGAATAATATCATCGTTGGTGGTCTCAGAAGTTATAGAAATTGCGATCAAACATAGAATGGAGTGACTTGATTGGTTGATGTAAAGACAATAAATGAAATGAGACAGGAAGGACACAAATTGGCGTTAATAATTTACCCGATTATCAATGTGTTAACTTGCATGTACTTTACAATTACGGGCATATAATATGATAACGTTATTTTAGCAGTTCAATGATAAATGTGTAACATTAATTATGGTGGGGGGTGGAAAATGGCTATTTCACTCGGTGCACTCCAGCTGACTTACTTTGACGACGTACTCAGAGTTTGGCGGCTTGAAAATAGCCAAATCTTGCACCCAGCCATTTGTAAATTGGATGTGCGCCTCCAGTGACTTGTAATTACGAAACTGGTTCGCTGTGTAAGCGCTTACTCCACAAACAAGATACGTGAAGATATCGGGGTAGGACAGTGGCGGGAGGTCGTCTGGGTCTTTACTCCACCGCCGTATTTCATATGGGTCCAGATTTGCGATGCACTCTATTTTTTTTCAAGTACCGCTGCTTCGCCTCTGGACGCAATCGGTCTCTATACCGTCCGTTTTCTTTTGAGCTGCTTTTAAGCATGTTTCTTGTCGTCGTCGTTCCAACACAGTGTGTTTGTTTTGATTCGTAGACCCCGAAAATGGAGCTGCGCTCCCACAATGCATTGCGGCGTGACGTCAACTCCAAAGCCCTATTGGGAGCTGCTGTTACTGTGTGTGTGTGTGTGTGTGTGTGTGTGTGTGTGTGTGTGTGTGTGTGCGCGCGTGCGTGGTGGGGGGGGTGCACCTCCCCGCCGGCGAGCCTCAAGGTTTACGAGGACGCTCTGAGACGTGTGACCTGTAGTTTAGCTGCAGACTTTGTTGTGCGTGTCGTGTTGCAGCTCAGGACGGCGTGAACGAGCACCGCCTTTATCTCTGTGGTAGAAAGCAGTAGCCTCGCCACACGCCCTCCAGAAGAGACGACATCCTAATTACAGTGTGTGCGCCGACGACACCGAGCGTGTGATTACAGCAGCGCGCTGACGGCTCCAGCGCACAAAAACAAAAGCGTGTGTGTCGCCTAAAGTGTGAAGCGTGTGTGATCATGTGTTTGCCAAATGCTTTGGCGAGAGCGTTTGCATCTCAGAGTGTGTGAGAGCAGGAAAAAGAGCCGTCACAGTGTGTTAAAGTGCTTTTTAATGAGCTGGAGCTCTTACAAATGGACTGAGCGTGTCGTGTGGCTCACGCTGAAAAGGCGGCGATGAGAGCTGTTAGGAAGCAGCCAGAAGCTGTTGTGTTGACGCTAATTGTCTTCATTTTCTCCGACTGAAAGCAGCTTCGCTGGACAGATTTCAGGCGGCCGTTTGTTGCTAACGAGCGCCCGCCTTCTTCAAGTGATGGCGCTGATAGCTTTGACGCTTCCGGCTCTCAGAACAGGAAGTGACAGGGAGAGTGAGACAGGGGGTGAGCTCTGTGTGTGATGGTGCTGGGTGTCTCCACCCTGCAGTGGCTCTGGTGCTTAGACATGGTCACAGGTGAGGGGAGGAGCAGAGTGTGATGGTGACAGCGTCACCTAGACCAGCCCTCGCCCCAAAAACGTATGCTGGAGTTTTCCTCCCCACTGTCGCCAAGCAATTGTTGGGGTTTCCCTGTGTTATTCCAGGGGCTCTACCTTACAGTACAAAGCAGCCTGAGGCAGGCGTCATCATGGAGAAGTGATGGAACTGTGTCACAGCGGGGACACAGGGAAACACAGCAGGGACACAGGGGGGACACAGCGGGGACACAGGGGGGACACAGCGGGGACACAGCGGGGACACAGGGAAACACAGCGGGGACACAGGGGACACAGCGGGGACACAGGAAACACAGCGGGGACACAAGGAAACACAGTGGGGACACAAGGAAACACAGCGGGGACACAGGAGGACACAGCGGGGACACAGCGGGTCACAGGGAGACACAGCGGGGAAACAGGAGGACACATGGGGACACAGGGGGCACAGGAGGACACAGCGGGACACGGGGCACAGCGGGGACACAGGGAGACACAGGGGGACGAAGCGGGGCACAGGGAGACAGCGGGGACACAGGGAGACACAGCGGGGGGACACAGGGAGACACAGCAGGACACAGGGGGACACAGCGGGGCACAGGGAGACACAGGGGGCACAGTTGGACACAGGGAGACACAGCAGGGATACAGCGGGTACACAGGGAGACACAGCACGGGCACAGGGGGACACAGGGAGAGACAGGGGGACACAGCGGGGACACAGGGAGACATAGCGGGGATACAGTGGGTACACAGGGAGACACAGGGGGGCACAGGGAGACAGCGGGGACACAGGGAGAGACAGCAGGACACAGGGTGGCACAGGGGGACACAGCGGGGACACATCAGAGGACACATGGAGACACAGTGGGGACACAGGGGGGCACAGGGAGACATAGCGGGGATACAGCGGGTACACAGTGGGACACAGGGAGACAGCGGGGACACAGGGAGAGACAGCGGGGACACAGGGAGACACAGGGGGACACAGCGGGGACACATCAGGGGACACAGTGGGGGCACAGGGGGACACAGCGGGGATACATCAGGGGACACAGTGGGACACAGGGGGACACATCAGGGGATACAGCGGGGACACATCAGGGGATACAGTGGGACACATCAGGGGATACAGCGGGGACACAGCAGGGGACACAGCGGGGACACAGTGGGACCCAGGGAGACACAGTGGGGGCACAGGGGGACACAGCGGGGACACAGGGGGACACAGCGGGGGACAGGGGAGTGGGCACCTCAGTGTGTGTGTGTGTGTGTAGCACCTATAATGACTTCGTGAGGATGCCTCCATCACAGATCTTTTGGATTTTGAGACATGATGCTGAGGTTGGCTAAAGGTGAGAATGAAACATGAGTTCAGGTGAATGTAGGACACTTTGAAGTGCCGATGACTCGTCTGTGTTTCTCTTCTTCAAACTTCAAAAAGCTGTTTGACTTTTCCAGCACCGAGTCAGCAACGAGGGGCTTCATTAGAAGGTCCTCACAAACATGCCAGGACAAACACCTGTGTGTGTGTGTGTGTGTGTGTGTGTGTGTGTGTGTGTGTGTGTGTGTGTGTGTGTTTTTGCTGCTGTCTCTTTGCTGACCTTCCCTCATCAGTCTTGATTGACTTGACCAATCAGCAGTCTGCAGTCTCTTCACGGCACACACACACACACACACACACACAGTGAGACACCCACATAGATTGATCTGGTCGATGAAAACACAATATGGAGCTCAGTGGGAATCAATCAACAACAAGAAGCACACAGCCGGAGGTGTTTCACACCGTTAGGTGTGTGTCCGTGTGTGTACACGGTACATGTTGTGTACATATAAGCTCATATATATCTTGTGTATACAAAGTGCAGGTCTCTGGCGTCACTGGGCGGATGGATACGTGATGTCTCCACAGTTCATCCAAACAGGCGAGCTGCGTCTGGTTCGACGGCGCCCTTGGGCGTGTGTGCTGCTGTTTCTGAGGCGGGCACAAAGCCAATGTTTCTAAATGTTCCCCGTCGGTCGTCTGACCTCTGAGCGTGGCGCTGGGAGGGGCCAGCTGTTTACCTCTGTGCAGGTGTGAGGAAGATGATGCTCGGCGCTAAGCTAACAGAGACGGGAAGGAGCCTGCGCTCTCCTGCTCCTGCCGAGCTGAGCAGGAGAACGCAGCGTGGGGACTGAAGACGCCGTTTTATGTTGTTTCCCGCACATGAAGGAAAGCAGCTGTTTAATACGTCAGCTGAGAAACCGGCAGCGTGGCAAGCTTCATACATGTCTGATGACAACGGTGGACGTCATCAGGGTAACGTAATGAGTGAGGGCAGCTTCAGACCTGAAAGTGTAACGGAGTGTAGAGGACGCACACATACTCCACAAAGGAAATGGACTCACGTGTCCTGACAAAGATGCCATTAAATGCCACTAAAGGCTTGAGCGTACTAATACTCAGTGCTGCCTGCATCATCACTCCGTCACCGTGGTTACTTTCATGTTGCTGTGGCTGCAGCTGCTGATGGCGAGCGTTGTGTCAGAGCGCACTCAGAGGTTTGTTTCCCGTAAGTCGAGCTGCTGAACGATGCATCAAAAATAGCAGCAGCTGAAAATCCAATCAAAACTGGAGCTCAGAGGAAGCTGTGAGCCCACAGCCTGACTCTGTGAACATGACCCTGTAGTACCATGTCACCCTGTTAGAGCACTTCACTCTCGCACTGCAGGCCTACTTGTTGTTCCTGGAGTATTTAAAAGTAGAGGCAGAGCCTTCAGCTTCTGTGGAACCAGCTTCCAGTTTGGATTCAGGAGACACTATCTCTACTTTTAAGATTTCCTTTTTGCTAAAGGCTGCAGCTGCTCGCTTGCAGCTGCTCGGCTGCAGCTGCGGTTTCACTTTCTTTAATGACAGAGACGATCCCAAATCCAGGAAGTTTACTGACGTCATAAAAACTGTTGCTGAGATGTTTTCTCTCATTTTACAAGCTGAAGGTTCATATTCGGACCTTTAAACACCTGAAATTCTGCATGTGGCTCTGCGATGGTCAGCACCACAGAGGCCACGGCAGGTCAGTCCATCACCATCATCATCATCATCAGGGCCTAATGTGGTGCTTTACCACACTCGCGTGGACGGATCCAGAACATCGTCCAATGAGAGCGCGTTTCTCCCGTCTGCAGAGCGACATCAGAGCCGATCACAGGGACGCACAAGCTTTCTGGAGTAAAATAAAAAATGAAATGTGCGGCTTCTATTTGGGAAACAGAAAGTTGCAGCCAGCAGCAGCTCGTCCACACGTACCTGAGAGCACCTGAGATCATTTACAGTCTGAACATAATCCTGAGGTCCAGCTAGAGCCGTGTGCTGGCGCCCTCTACAGGCCGTGCTGCTGTAGGCCCTGTCGATTTCAGGTGTTGGTTAAACACGAAGGATCCTCCCAGTTTCACTTCCTCAGCTGGTACGACGACATCATTGTTATTCACCACACACCTGACACGCGCATGCTGTAGGAGTGTGTCAGGTGTGAATTATCTGACCTTTACAGTCAGCAGGATTGTGTGTGTTTCAATGGCAAAGCAAAAAATTCAAACTTGACAAGGTCTCTCCTCTCTTCCTGTCTCCTCTCTCCTCTCTTCCTGTCTCCTCTCTTCCTCTCTCCTCTCTTCCTGTCTCCTCTCTCCTCTCTTCCTGTCTCCTCTCTTCCTCTCTCCTCTCTTCCTGTCTCCTCTCTCCTCTCTTCCTGTCTCCTCTTTCCTCCTTCATCTGCACTCTCTCTCTCTCCCCCCTTTAATCCATGTCTGTCATTGCTCGCTCTGTCTCTCCTTCATCGCCCTCCTCGCTGCTCCCTCCTCCTCCTCAGCCTCTGTCACTGGTGTCTGGCCCAGTGTGAATACCAATGGAGAATGAGTGGGCGAGAGAGCAGCAGAGGCAGAGAGAGAGCATGCTAATAGGGCAGAAGTTTCTGGAGCTTGACTCCCGCGTTTGGCTCGTCCGCCTCGGCCTCAGAGCCGCCGCTCACGCCTTCTGAGGAGGAGCGACAGATGTGCGAGGCGTCTGCACTGAAGCACAGTCAGCCATCAGAGTAGCAGAGGCTCGGCTGTTTTCTCAGAGGTCTAAAACGACATTTATCTGCCGTCTTTGTCACCGCATAGTCATAAATCAACACAGTGCACGTTAGCTAAAAGACGTGGAGGTGCCGCTGCGTGTCAGTGTTGCGCGTCCCTAAAGCCAGACTTCCTCTCTTGGCGGCCGGTACGCCACAGCGATGCACCCCTGGCTCTGACGTCCTCACACTCAGGTCACACATCCGTCTGCGTGTTGCCGTGCCGTCAGTCGTGCAGTTAATCTTCTTCCTTACAGAAGTGTTTTTAATCATGGGTGCGATGGCTTCGTGCTGAATCTGCTTAGAGTGGCTCATTTGTTTGATTGATTTCACTTGATTTTCTGGGACAGGAAGAGCTCGTGTATTGATCTGAGCTGCAAAGAGGAGACAGGAGCGAGCAGAGGAGTATGAGGAGAGAGATGGAGAGAGATGGAGGGAGGCATAAAGCCGTATGAGGCAGACAGATAAAAGGACACAGAGAGGGAAAAGCTGAAGTTTCAGAGTGAAAGAAAAGAGCAAACAGTGACAGAAGAAGCGAGAAGACTGCACCCAGAAGATTTCACCCGCCACGCCACAAAGTTGTTTTTCCAATCCAGGCTGACAGCAGAGAGGGAGGAACTTTGAAAGTGACGGAGCAGAGAGAGACAGAAACAAAGAGCGAGGGCAGAGAATGAAACACTTCTGTGTCGGGCTGTAATTAGCATAATATTTTTCTCTGTGCGTCTCCATCATCCTATTTATATCTGTCAGAGCGAAGGACGGAGATGAAAGAGTGCAAATAACGAACATGAAATCGTGGCTGTTAGACACAGGGGAGTGTGTGTGTGTGTGTGTGTGTGTGTGTGTGTGTGTGTGTGTGTGTGTGTGTGTGTGTGTGTGTGTGTGTTAATCCTGGCTGGACGTGTAATGACTGTTCGCTCTATTTCAACAGTATTTTGCATAAAAGACAAATTTGTTCCACGGTGTCTCGTATCAAAGTGAAGCTTCGGAGGCCCCGGGGCGATGCTGGCTTTGAGGTTAGAGATGGTTGCCAGTTCGAGTCCTGCGCCAGCAGGGAATGGGAATAAACCCCTCCCCCCTGACGACCAGCAGTGCAGGGCGTGAAATTAGCTTTTTGTTTCTGGGGGTATATTTGGCCCTTTGATCGGGTTTTCGGGGATGAGCAGCTCCTTCTGAGCGACTGAGACGAGCTATGAAATAATAAGAGGGAGCGAGCGGTGCCAAAAAGCAGCACGCCGCTTAAATGTGATGCATCGAGCTGCAGCAGGCGTCACTGAAAACCCTCACCTCCTGGTAATGAGGCGCTAAGGTGGGAGTCTATGGGTGGGACCCAGAAACAAGCTAGCTTGCATGCTAGTTCCAGCGTAAATGCGTTTTTACTGCAGCTGCTGTCGGACGCTTACCTGCCGACGGCCAGGTGAACAGCTCAGTATCATAA
>NC_137442.1:630000-675000 GCF_964374335.1 Astatotilapia calliptera
TGTTCCCCGGGTCGTCCGGCTCCACCGCAGGGCACCATCACAGCCACCATCACCACCACGCACAGACGCGCACGCACCACTACAACCACGGCCATCACCATAGCAACCATCACCAGCAACAGAATGAGGCCGCGTCCTACCACAGCACCTCCGCGCTGCCGAGCGACGGCCTCCCCAAACGCATCGACCCTCCTCCTCAGAACACCACCTCCTCCTCATCTTCATCCTCCTCATCCTCAAACAACCCCACCTCCTCCACCTCCATCCCCTCATCCTCCTCCTCCTCGTCCTCCACTCCGCTCCAGCAGCAAGTGATTCCAGAACGACCTGGAGGAGGCGGCGGCGTCTCCGTGACGCGCCACCACTCTCAGCGTCACTCCCTCATCAGGATGGGCAGCGGGAGTGGCGCCGTGCCCCGCCACCACAGCTTCAACCAGCGAGGGCCGCAGCATGCTCACTTCCTCGCCAGGATGAACACTAACAACAGCAGCAACAACAGCGGTGGCCCCACCCCCGCCAACAGCAAGCAGCCGTCGGTGGCCAGCGCCTGCCTCACACGGCAACACAGCTACAGCGAGGGGCCGCACGCCCAGCGGGCAGCCGTCGTCCGGAGAACGGTGTCGCTCAAACCCCAGATCCCTCCTAAACCGCTCTTCCTGCCAAACACAGCCACGTCACCGGGCGCAGAGGCGGGAAAGTACAACTACTGAGGCTGCCGGGCACCGCGCCGACATGGCCGCTGCTGTCCTTAGACGCCTGCCGGGCTGGTGAGAGAGGATGAGAGGAGAGCGCCGATGGGCTGGAGACACAAAAGAGACCCAGAGCTTTTTGTCCCCATCGCTCCTCGTTACCACCCCTCAGCCGTGCTTGCTGCCCCGCCGCTGAGAGGACGCCGTCCGTCGCCACTCGAGCATCTCTGGCTCATTGAAAGGGGCGGGGCTCGAAACCAGCACGAACTACTAAACATTCCAAAGGCGGCTCGAGGTGGCTACAGAATTCCAGATTAATGCAGTTTTCTTCGGAGCACTTTGATGCGACATCCTGTCGTCGGGCCCGGATTTCATTCGCCAGGATCGTCAGCAAACCTGAACCCCGCAGCAGGGGCGGCTCCCGTCCCCGTGGGGGGCGCAGACTTGTGTTTTCAGCAGCACTCTGAGGACAGACCACCTCGGTCTTCTATACCATATTGGTATCTGCAGGTCGCCCAGCAGGTGTGATAACCGTCTCCACATCACTACAACGACCCTCTTGCATTAACGCCTGCTGAGCGTCACACCCAGACCCCCGCGGGTCGTTTCAGGCCCTGCACTCGTCTGAAGGGGGCGTGTTTTCTCTTCACCAGCTGAGCGCACACTGTGGAAACTTTAACAAAGTTTGCTCTTAAATTGGTGTTTCACCCAAATTACTGCCACGCTCATGCTCCCACTGACCTCCCAGGGTGTCCGGCGCCCACGAGGGCGGAGCAGAGGCAGACTCGTCACCTCAGCTATGCTCTGTAACCCCGCTCGAGGCTGGTGATGCGTTCAGGTACCTGTTAAACCTTTGAAATGTGAAAATGTGTGCAGGCATGCCCAGAGCCCAGAGTCTGGGAGAGGGGGCGTGGCCTGTTGTCTGCCGTGGCGGAGACATTTCAGTCGGACTTCAGTCTCACTCTGCACCTTCATTAAAAACTACATTTCCCAGCAGGCAGTGGGAACGTGAGGATTCTGTTGGTGGTAATTTGGGTGAAGGTCTGCTGGGAGGGTTTCCTCCCAGCTGAAGAACAGTGGATCAGCTGCTTTGTCTTTACCTCGGTGTTTGTTAGCGGCTCTGCCGGGTTCTGTTTCCGCCGCCGGGCTCAGGCAACACAGGTGAGACCGCAGAGCGGACCCTGCAGACCAGCGGGTGACGTGACGCCGGCTCTCCGTGTTGCCTCAGCGTGGATGCACCTGGATGCACTTTCAGGTCTGTTAGCATCATTGTCCACAGACGGATTCAGTTTCTGACTTGGGTGCTGAACACCTGCTTCATGTCACAAACCCTAAAGCTGCAGCTCTTTTAACTACACTGAGGCACAAACACTCAGAGCGCCACCAGTGAGCCGCACGGGCAGCGCCGCTAAACGAAGCAATAAATGTAAAAGAGATGATTCAGGACCTCTGCGCCTGCTCGTTCAGACCATAAAACACGAAGAGTTTCAGATACAAACACCAGTAATCTCGTCACATGTCCAAAAACAGCTGGCATCAACTTTCAAATCCAGTCATTCGAGCTTTGGCGTGGCGCTGCTACTACTTTATCTCATTTATGCCCAAATAGTTTGAGGGTTTCTGGCCCGCCTGGCTGTTTAGGGACAGCGCCGGGGTACATCAGGCAGTCGTACTAACCAGCACAAGTTTGAGACGTAGGCTTGAATGCAGAACACGCGGCTGTGACGTGTAGTCGTCTGAGCGAACTGACTGTCGCGTCATGCAGACGTGACTTCTCCCCGCGGTCCACAGCGGAGGACGAGCTCTGCACCAACACGATGCAACACGCAGCCGAGAGCGAGCCGCGGTGCGTGATGCGTTTGTTGAGGTTAAATAAAAGAGGCCAAAGCGCGATGGTTGCTGCTCACTGTACAGGGATTCATGCCACAGCGTTTGAGGCGCTTACATCATCCTCTTTCATCTCGCCTGATTCAAACAGTTTGAAATACTGTAGTCACTGCAGATTACAGCTGCTGTGGTCACTGAAGGAGGCTGCCGCAGGACTCGGAGGCTAAATTTACTGCCAATCCCACCCTCTGCTCTCAGCAGGGGATTCTGCAGAAAAAGAAACGGCGTTTAAAAACGAGCCGAACGGGAAGATTCGGGCGTTTGTGGCATCACTGCAGACGCACCTCTGTGAACACCGACCCGTTAGACACCGAGCGTTTCTCCAGGCACTGCTTTGGAGAGGATATCTGAGAGGTGTCATCCAGCCGTGACAGCTAACGTACACGTCAGGAAAAAGATTACGAACAAGGTTCAGTCAAACACTCAGACTGTCCTTAAACGCACCAACATGGAGAGTTTTCAGGTCTGGATTGTTAGAAATAATACAAAATAGAATAGAACTGTCCTTCCTCATGGCTCTGTGCCGACAGAGCAAACCTGTCGATACGCATTATTATTATTATTAATAAACAATAAGCCAAATTGTGTCTGTTTCTCTCTCTGTCAGCTGAATATCTTAAACAGAGCGACGGCTGTTTGAACCACAGACACGCCTGAACGCGTCGCCTCGGAAACTAAAACAACTTTTTTGCCTTTCGCATTCGTCCAATCGGTGGAAAAGGTAAAACACTGATTAATGGAAAACAGGGAGGGCTGCGTATAAACACCAAAGTGTCACATCGAGCTTTTTGTATTTGAATTTTCCTTCAGATGAAAATGCTGCTTTAATGTTTTGCTCAGAGTTCTGGTTCTGGTTCAGTTGGTAACAAATCCGTGGTCCTGCTAACGTGCCGTAGATAATTGGCTGAACGCTCCTTTAGACCTGCGGCGAGCCACTCCAACCTTCACACAGCACAAACACCACCTCAGAGTCTGTGAGCAGTGCTGAACTCTTCAATCTTCAAAGGTCCTTTATGAATGTTTCCACTGGGTGCTGCTAGGGGGCGCCGCAGAGCATAAAGACTTTGGCGTATTTTATAAAGGTTTTGTATGAGATGCACTTGTAACCTTGAAAATGATTTTGTTTATTCGTTTCGTGGTTCTCGTCCTCTGAAGTGCTGAGAGGAGCAGAGACGCTGTGGACTCACAGCGCCACCCGGTGGGCTACGCTGAAATGACAATGTAATAATGTCACACACTATTATGTTTACCTTACTGCTATTAATTAACAATGTGGATGACGGTGTAAATAAAGGCTACTGTGGAATAGTACTGGCAGCAGAGTGATTCTTCTTTGTGTGGACTCTTATTCTGAAAGGATGGGTGATTAGATTAGATTAGATTAGATTAGATTAGATTAGATTAGATGAAACTTTATTAATCCCTCGGGTGGGATGCCCGGCATTGTTCATAATGTCCAGCAGTTTCTTTAATGTCCTTTTCTCTGCCACTGTCACCAGAGTGTCCAGCTTCATGCCGACCACAGAGCTAGCCCTCCTGATCAGTTTCTCCAGCCTGGATGAGTCCTTCTTTGCTGTGCTGCTCCCCCAGCACACCACAGCATAGAAAAGTACTCCAGCAACCACCGACTGGTAAAACATCCTCAGGAGCTTCCTGCAGATGTTAAAAGACCTCAGCCTCCTGAGGAAGTACAGTCGGCTTTGGCCTTTTTTATACCGGTGCTGCGTGTTGCATGACCAGTCCAGTTTGTTGTCCACCCACAGGAAACTGTGCTGAAACACAGATATTATAAGTCAGAACACTTCCTGGTGGTTGATGTGCTGAATTGAGGGACACAGCAAACAGCCCAGTGAGGTTTGTGGGGACCTTAAATGCATCGTCTTCATTAGGGTTCAAAGTTCAAGAGTGGACCAAGGATTATTGGTTCCTTCATCACTGAGGAGGATGTCCTGCTGTAAATATATAGGTACTTAACTCTTTGGTTCACTGTCCACACACAGACTGTTGCATTGGTGTGTTTTGTTTACAGAGCAGTAACCACAGGCGTTATTACAGGCCCTGTTCCTGAGTGCACAACCTGGCCAAGGCTTTTTCTTGCAGCGCTCCCTGGAACAGAGCACAGCAGGACCTGAACTGTTTAATGTTTTATTCTCAGTCAGTTGGGTTGATGAACTGTGATGACTACAGTAAGCTTTGCATGGATATTTAAAGCAGGTCAGTGTTCTGGTTCTGAGGTCTTTTATCCTCTCAGTGTTTCAGTCTCCAGTCTGAGATATCTTTGGTCCTGCCGAGGATAAAGATGTCCTTGACAAAGTTCCTAAAACTGGGGAAAAGGAAGTGTTCTCCAGCAGCAGATGGTTTAAGTGAGCGGTGTGTTTGATATTCTGCGGTGTCGTCTGGTTCATTTCAATTCTGCCAAATTAATTAAAAGCATATGAATGAGTTTCTCACAGCTCTGGAGACAAACATCATCTGACTGTATGAAGGACTTCCTGCTTTCAGTTTTGGGTGTTTTACGTGTCCCGAATGCAGCTTCAGTGATCCTCGATGCGATGACCCTGAGACGGCGTGAGGACTCAAACCAGCTGTCAGGTGGTTTGTTGTAGCTGTTTGCAGAGGTGCTTGGAGGAGTAATGGCACTGTGACGATGTCCTGGATCACTGCTGATCACCTACTGCTGCGGTCAGTCGAACAGCACCATCAGCTGTGAAATTCAAACGGTGCACGGCGCGCTGTTCGATGACCACAATAAAATAACCGTTAAATAAAACGAAGGACATAAACGCTGACAAGCTGAAAGTCTGAACCCCGTCTGAGGATCCGAACAGGAAAACCATCCTGCACACCTCTGATGACTTCGCTTTATCCTTCCAGTAAGAGCCCGCCTCCAGGTCCAGGCGTCGTGGAGGTGCTGTGCTGCCATCTGCTGGTGAAAAGGTAGCAGGTCTTCTTACCTTGGGTTTCGTGAGGTAATATTAAAGAGAGGAAGGCTTTGATAAATGTAAAGACAGTGAAAGAAAAGCAGATTTTAAAGGCAGTGGACTCAGCAGCTCTCAGCACAGTCAGCTCAAATCATTCAGCACTTTTCTTTTTTCACTGTCGAATCGTGGGATTACCTGGATGATGATGAGGATGATGAACTGCAGTTTCCTGCCTTCATTTTTGCTGGTTTGAATCAAAGGAGCAAACCTGAGCTACAGTAAAACTTCAGACCACCTCTTTAAAGTCTCTTTGTGCTGGTTTAAGACAAAGGTCCGGCGTGTCCTCATCAGGACGGGATCTGTGCTGGGGTGTGGCGCTGGAGCCTCAGGTTTATATTTTTAAATGTTGGCTCTCACGTCATTTTACAGAGTAACGTGAAAGTAACATAACGAGTAGTATGACTGATGTCTGTACCTAATAAGTAACGTGCTGCATTCGTTTTAATAAAGTGTTCTGTGTAATATTGTAATTGATGTATCGTACTGAATGTAATCAACCAACACTGATCACAACAAAGAGACCTCGATAAGGAATCGAACTGAATCCCATCCGTGCTCACAGCGATGTTTCCGATCCAGAATCTGATCGGGTGTTCCTGCAGAGCATCAAACGTGCGTGTTCCCGTGGGTCAGGTCACGAACACGTTCAGATGTCAGCGCTGCCATGATGACGGCTGTGAGAGCTCCTAGGATTTCCTCTTCCTTCAGCTGCTGACTTCAGGCCTCTCTGTGCATGTGAGCCACTTTAACCTGCTTTTATTTTGAAATTATCAATTAAGTATTCATCCCTCCCTGCCCCTTTTTACCTGGCCTCTCCTCCCCCGGAGAGTCACGTGGTTACAGGTGTATACATATATACACCTGTAACTCAAACTTTCATCACATTCATTTCCTCTGCTCTGATTTCACGTCTCAGGCTGTGGGACAGGAAGCGTTCATGTTTCCATGGATCCAGCTGTCTCCTTAGAAACAAACAGCAGCACTGAGCGCGCTCAGAGCCTGCAGCAGAGAGCCCGGTTCATCAGATAACCTCCGTGGCATGGCTGTTATCTCTGACTGGGCTTGTAGGATTCACTGATCCAGCTAACGCAGAGCAAGCCTGGATATGTTGAACCTCCTCTGTAGCCACGCCTCCTGAGATAAAGTGGCGTTGTTACGATGTGGAAATCATGTAGATTTATTGTCTCACTCGAAATGATTTCTCACCAAATCCTTCTTTTTCTCATTTTAACCTTATTTGAAATGAAATTCATTGAGAAATCTGCTGTAATTAAAGGAAACTTGAGTTCATATCATGATGTAACCCTGAATTCCCTGATCTTTCTTTCCTCGTAGGCAGCGAACCCAAAGCAGACCTTCATGCTTTGTAACTCTGATGAGACCATAACCCATGTCTTACTCAGGATGACCACGTGGCCATGTATGCATGATGTTTCCATCCAGGCCCCGCCTCAGCAGGTCACCTCTGGGACTCCAGCACTCCGACAGCAGGCGCACACCAACCTGCTGACCAAATCCTTGCCTCCTTGTTGAAGAATGATTGTGGGAATTTAAACTGTGCTAAATTACTTGTTGACCTATAATCTGTCAGAAAAAGATCAACCATATCGCTCGTGAAGATTTTCTTTTCAGCCAGAAAGAGCATTCGTATCACGAAGTAGATGCTATGGTTTCCAGGAGAGATCAGGCCAAGAGGGCAGTTGTCACAAATACAAGATCACAGCTCTTTACACTGGGCTCAATGATGCACAGTCAAAAACAGCTTCTTTCTAGTATATGTAACCCCTTCATACATCTTCTTATCAAGATAAAAACTTGTCGTCCACCGCCGTCAGTCCGGTTCATGAACAGCTGCAGATGTTCGATCTCTGCCGGTGGGCAGCTCTCAGAGCTCAGGTGGAGCTTTTACACCCAGAAACACAAATGTCGTTCTGACTCTCCTGCTTTGTCTCAGCAGACACCAAACACTGACTGCCTGGTTTTCCTGAAAAGCAAGTCTACGTACATCTGTTTGACCAACGCTGTTTATAGGGCTTCGAAGCGTGATGTCACGGGAGGGGGCGTGACCGCCGAGGTGCCATTTTAGCAGGCCAAACAAAGGAGCAAAGCATCAGCAATGGTTCGTCCTTGCTGTGTTGGTCGTTAGATCGCACGATCGGGAAGCGAATAAGCTGGAAAATGGGCTCTGTTTTTATTCTTTCCCCACCTGGAAGCAACGTGAGGGAGCTCGTGTATCAGATGTTACCAAACGAAGGCGTTTGGTAACATCTGATACATCTGATACATCTGATAACATCTAGCCTGGATAGCAGCTGTGAGACGAGCTGATATCCAGTTCTCTACCATCCACAGATATCTGTTGGTGCTCCAGACGTTTTCATTCAGTTAAGTTCTAAATAAGTTCATATCACTCTTTATAGCATATTAGTTGCTAATTGTTTTTCATTATTGCAGCAAACCAGCCTATGAAATGGATGAAACAAATCCTGACTGGGTTCCAACGCTACACATGGGGCACTACGAAATCCCTGCTTCAAACCACATGCTACACACCACCATGCCAATCAGATTAGTTCTTCCATGTGAAGGTGAAGAGGTGACCCTTCTGGATAAGATGGTGAAGGTTTGCTGCATTTTGGTGAACATGTGCCCCAGTGTGGTAGTAAAACCAGGGAAAATGCTCTAGAAAGAGGTATTTAACCTGGACTCGCGGCGACAGTCGACGCGGGATTATTACTCCGAACTGGTGCAGTCTGTGCGAGCAGTGTGAGCTTGGTATTTGGCTAGCGTGTGGCTAATAGTGGATTTTTCCTCCTTCCTCCAGGAGAGGCGAGTGGAGGAGTGAGTTGGGGAGCACACACACTAGGGAGTTACAACACGGAACGCACTGGGAGCAAGGGACGTTGGACTTGCCTGTCTATTTCACTGTAAATAAACGCACTGCGTTTCTGTGAAGAAGAACTGCGCCTGGGTCCCTGTTTTCCATGACAATTGTAACTGATGTTCTACAAAGTGGTTTTAATTAAAATAGGCAAACATTTATTTCTTTATTCAACTTTTGAACTGTGGTACTTAGTAAGTACATATTCAGTAAATGCAAATTATTTACATGTCCCCCTAAATTAAAACATTATGGGTCATTCAGAACAGAACTATGCTTGGAGAAATATTTTCCCATCAGTTGATCCAACTCCTCCACAGTAGCAGGTGGAATCTTTTCTTTTCCCTGTCACTACAGATGGTCTGTTTATGTTTTAATCGAGAGCCTTTTTTTGGGCAGCTGAAGAGGAGAAGTCTATCTTATGGCCAACCTCTGGCTGTATCTTGGTCATATTACCAGGCAAAACCCAGTATGCAGGTTCATCTGTAACAGTCCTTGTGCCACAGATCCTCACTGTTGCTTCTACATTAAACAGAAGAGCAGCGACATGGCTGCAGGTCTCTGTGACTCCGGCCTTACAGGTGCAGCGGGCGGCTTCAACCTTCCCTGTGATGCTCACAGTGACCCATGGCTGCAATGCTGGTTCATTCAGTCTTTGAGAGTGCAGTAACACACACAGACAAAGTTCATTTAAAGACAAGAACTATGAGCCAAGGCCGACACAAATGTGTTTATCTACTTTCAAATCCATCCATCCATTCGCTTCTGCTTATCCTTTTCAGGGTCGCGGGGGGCGCTGGAGCCTATCCCAGCTGTCATAGGGCAAGAGGCGGGGTACACCCTGGACAGGTCGCCAGTCCGTCGCAGGGCCAACACACAGGGACAGACAACCATTCACACTCACATTCATTCGCACATTCACACCTAGTGGCAATTTGGATTAACCAATTAACCTATCCCCTCAAGCTGCATGTCTTTGGACGGTGGGAGGAAGCCGGAGTACCCGGAGGGAACCCACGCAAACACGGGGAGAACATGCAAACTCCACACAGAAAGACCCCGGCCTGATGGTGGAATTGAACTCAGGACCTTCTTGCTGTGTGGCAACAGTGCTAACCACCGTGCTGCCGTGCCACTGTACTTTCAAATCCATTTATCATAAATGTAACAAAGTGTTTACATGTGATTTTTTTATCTTTTTATGTGTCCATCTATACAACGCTGCATGTTGTATTCTAAATCTGCCTGTTTGTTTTTTTTAATCTGCCAGCAAAAAATGAACCTAAAGTATGTAATGCAAGGATGTCATCGCTTTCAAGAGGGAGAAAGCATAAAGTTCGACTTTTATGAATCACTTAATATGATAAGGAGATTCTGCAGGTCATTAATCGATGTATAAAACCAAAATAGAATATATTTTTACTTACACAGGACACAAACACGGAAGCAAGATGTATAATTAGGATTATTTATAATAAATATGAATTAATTAGTGCAATTTCTTTAACCATAGAGAATAACTAAATCCTTCAGGACAATGTCACATAAATGCACTGAACTCACTATGTTTTCCCTCTAACAGCCTCCACATGTTCTCACTGTAGTTTCCCCTCATGAATGAATTTATGCTGCACTAATCTGAATGTTCGGGGGGAATCAAACGCATTTTACTCGCAGTACTCGAGCTGACTTACCTTTGTTTGAATGACGGCGAATTCACAACATGGAGGCTTAAAAAAAGCCAAATCTTGTACCGATCCTTGGTGGATGTGCGCCTCCAGACATTTATAATTGCCAAATTTGTTCAACGTGTATGCGCTGACTCCACAGACAACGTACGAGAAGATATCAGTCTAAGTCAATAGCACTTGGTCTTCAGGGTTTCTACTCCACGGCCGTTATTTCACACGGGTCCACTTTTCCAGTGCACGCTATTTTTTGCAAGTACCATCTCTTTGCATCCGGACGCAACCTGTCTCTATAACATCCTTTTTCTTTTGAGCTGCTTGTAAGTGTGGTTGGTCACAATCTTCCTTCTAACACAGTGTGTTTGTTTGGATTCGTAGCCTGCTAAAAAGGTGCTGCGCTCCCACAATCCACTGCGGTGTGACATCAACTCCAAAGCCCTATTCTGAAACACCAGTCAATCCTAAACACCAGCTATTCTGAAACAGCAGTTCACCTGGGCAAACTGCCACCGCTGCTCTACCTCTACAAAGTGTAGATGAGTTAAAGTAAGGTTCAGGTCCAGATGAATGAAGATGGTGGGTTAAAAAAACAAATGGTGATATTTAAAATGGGGAATTCGATTAAGGAGAAAGAATTAACTCATGTTCAGCATGTTTCAGTCTGGATGTGTGCTCTGAGTCTCCTGTGAACTCTAACAGTGGGAAGTGAAAACAGGCTGTGGGCCTGTGGGGCTTCATGTTCATGAAGTTGAAAGTTTCCACCTGATTAAACACAGCAGTGACAAGACAAAGACGCAGCTGTGAGCAGTTTCCATCCACACATTGTGGCCATGAAGTCAACTAAACAGGAAAAAGAAATGTTGCTGGCGGCTCTGTAGAGATACATCTTTAATGCTTCCAACTAATGAGAGCTCATAATTAAAGCAAATGAAAGGTGATGTTTGAACTGTTGCTGGTCTCACCACTGAGTGTCAGTAAAGCACAGCAGCCTGACCTCAGCTTGGTACAGTAGGATTTTATTTTACTTTATGAACTTATTCCGTTTCTGTCAGGATAACTCCTGGTTACTTAAATAACATTTCTAAAACAGATTTCCCTCAGATGGGTTGACTTGAAGTATTAAAACAAACTTTACATCCATTCGATTAAATACATTTGATTTGTAGACGATCCTGAGAAGACTGTGGACTTTATATAAACGAGCGTGCAGCGAGTAGAGCCACGAGTGAGAAGGAAAGGTGGTGATGTGCTGAGGACGGCTCCAGCTGACTGACTCTGTGTGTTTGCATACGTGTCCTGCCTCTGCTCACAGCCCTTAAGAGGCCAGTGTTGATCAGTGTCTGTCCAGGCCTTTCAGAGACACTGACACGCCGGCAGCACAATGATGATGTCACTGACTCTACTGCTGGCCACCCTGGGGCTCCTTGTTCAGGGTGAGACTCTCTGTGAGCGCGTGGCTTCAGCGTGAACACTGAAACCAGCAGCAGTGACCTTCTTCCATCTGTTCTCCATCTTCTGTTTGGATGCTGATCATCTTTCTCCACGCTGGATTTGTCTCAGTAACCCTTCTCCTCTTTTCCCTCTTTTCCAGGTTTATCAGGACAAATCATCGTGACTCAGTCTCCTGGAGCTCAGTCTGTGGTTGCAGGGCAGTCTGTCTCCATCACATGTAGAACCAGTACAAGTGTTTACAGTAATTACTATAAGAAAAACCTGCTTTCCTGGTACCTCCAGAAACCTGGAGGAGCTCCTAAACTCCTGATTTATCAAGCTACATCTCGTCAGTCTGGAGTTTCAGATCGTTTCAGTGGAAGTGGATCTGGTACTGTCTACACTCTGAGCATCAGAGGAGTCCAGGCTGAAGATTCAGGAGTTTATTACTGTCAGAGCGTCGTATGGTGGAACAATCAAGACGTGTTCACACAGCGTAACAGCGTAGTACAAAAACCTCCCTTAGTCAGGCTGACACAGTTCAATGGACACACACCAATGTAAGATGCACACATCAGCAGCATTAATGTGCACAGCTTAGTTTCCCACTGACATACTGATTTTTACATAATTATGACCCCAAATTCCTGAACATCAGGACGATTCCCAAGATAAACACAGCAGACGTTTTCCATGAGTAAGATTAGTAAAGTCTGTGCTGCTTCAAACATGTGGAAATGACACCACACAGGCGTGTCTCAAAGCACTGTTATCGTGTTTTCTGATGGTCTATATGAATGCACCAACAACATCAGCAGTGAAAGTAATCTAATATGAATGTGTCTGCGCAGACTCTCTGGATGACCGAGAGTCTGCGCAGACACATGTTGGTCTAAGCAGCTGGAAAGAAAGCGACACACTTCTTTAAGTTTCATCCGTGAAGCTTCATCAGTTCTAAACCAAATGGTGTGAGTCCCACCGTGTAACAGGAAAATACCTCCAGTGTGTTTCACTGGTCAGCCTTACACAACATGGGAGGAGCATAGCTATGACGTACATTCAAGCCTGTTATGTTGCAGCCTTTCTGACTTGCATGTAGAGCTGGGCGATATACGATTTTTTCATATCACGATATGTTTTTTTCATTTCAGGCGATAACGATATCTATCACGATATCAGCCAAATAACTATATTTGTAAGATTTAAATGTGCCGTTGCTCACAAGTAAAATGTGAAATAATCAGCAGCTTGTTTTTATTTAAATATTTATTTCCCATAATAAGTTCAACAGGGTAGATGTACTTAAGGAACATGAGACTTTTTCAGATAAATAAAGGCAAATATTGCAAACTACACAAAAGGCAGCCGCTAAAGCGTTTAAGTTTCAAAATAGAACAAACGAAACAGACTAAACTGTCAATTCCACTTAGAAACAAAATATTAATTCTAAAAATAAATCTTAGTTTGTTTTACAGAAGAACAGACAAAACTGACTAACTTTTGTCAATATCAAATAAACTGAGAACTAAAAGGAAATTCTCAATCTCTCCTTGTTGTATAGCTTAGCTTTTCAAACAGTTTTAACAGTTACTTTAGTCTGACAAAAGCCGAATGACGAATCAGCGCTTCCAGTCAGAGACTGAGCTGCACCGCTTTATTGTATTTCCAGACTTGCTTTCGGCACATTTACAGTGCAGCTACTCTGTTTTTGTCAGACTTGAAATAGCAGAAATACCTTCACACTACGGAGCTTCTCTGGCTCTTCCGTTCGACAATCTCTCCGGCGTTGGAACCATCATCTGTTTTCTCTTCGGTAACCTTCGGTCACGCTAATATAGCCAAAATATCCTATTAGAGCGATTAGAACATGCTGTAGGTATTACAGGTACTGCACTGCAGTGGTTTCTATCATATCTATCTAATAGACTCCAGTTTGTGCATGTAAATGGAGAGTCCTCTTCACACACTGAGGTTAATTATGGAGTTCCACAGGGTTCAGTGCTAGGACCAATTCTGTTTACATTATACATGCTTCCCTTAGGCAGCATCATTAGAAGACATAGCATACATTTACACTGCTATGCAGATGACACCCAGCTCTATCTGTCCACCAATGATTTAACATGGGCGCTTCTATTTTAACTGGTGCATCCTTTCTGGTCTTTACAGTAGTAGTTCAGTGGGTGCAGAAATACTGATCATTTACACACAATTTATGAAGTTCAGCCTCACAAATCTGATCATTGTCTCTTTCACAAACCTGTCTATGCACACAAATGTCTAAACATGTCCTCACTCACAAAACCTTAGATGTGCACCAATCGCCCGACACGCACAGATCACGTCACATGCCCACGTGGGGGTTTCCGCCACAGCCACACAGATCCACAAATGTAAGCTGCTTTCAAGTTCCAGTGTGAAACTGGGACATCTGGTCTTTCACTGTGTACCTGCGTTTTGTTTTGCGTTTTTAGCTTGTTTGTTTGTTTGTTTTTGGTTTATTGCAAATAAAATGGACATTTGTATGCATGCAGCAGCATGATAAAGAGTAAATATACTGCAGTTTACAATACACAACCATAAACAATGCAGTCAAAATAAAAGTGCCACAGGCGCCTGCCTGGCCTTGTGCTGTGAGACAATGCAGGAAGTGGAGTGTTTTTGAGGCACACCTGGACAACATCACTGACACTGTGACATCCTAAAACCTTCTGCGTATACAATAACAACAAACCCTGGTTTACAGGAAAATTCAGGGATAATGCCGCCTACAGGCGTGGGCACAGAGTCCTGTATACCCAGGCCAGAAACATACTGACAAAGGAGATCAGGGTAGCAAAGAGGCGCTACACTGAAACACTAAAAATGGGTTTTCAGCTAACAATCATCTTTCCCCAAGAAACACTCTGTTAATTAATGACAGACATGTTGCCCTGACGTCTGTAGTAAAGACATGAGTGTTGACCTATCTGCAAACATCACACGCTCCCTGGTGCAGGTCAGTGGATGATGCTGTCAGCACAGGAATGCACTTCAAGCTGGAACACCTTGACTGCCCTGGTACACGTAATAGGATCTGTAATAGGATCAGGTTGTGGACTTCAGCTCAACTCCAAACTACCCAGCTCACTGTCCCAGCCTCCATCTGTCAGTGGATCACTGGTGAGGCACATCCAGCACCTGGAAAATTTGCAGTGGCAACCCAGTGGAGGTGTCCTACACAGATGGCTGCACAGCAAAAGTCAAGTGTGTCAAAACCTTAAGTTTGCAGATGACATTACAGTCAGGATCAGGTTCTGTCATCAGGGTTTGCTGGATTGTGTCTATTTCCCAGGTGAGAGTGCCAATGGTGCAAGTGAGGGTCTCATTCTCAGGGGTAACCCGAGGGGACACAGGACACAGAGAGTCCTGAAACATGGACGCTAACATAAAACATCCTTTACGTTTTACTTACACATTGTGAGATATTTTTAAGTCGCTACATATTTCATGTATTCGATGAAGGATGAATGGAGCGTGAGGTAAATATCAAAGATAAGTAAGTAGTGTTGAACTGAGAACAGGGATGAGTTTTCTGTGAAAGGAAGAAAATATATGTTGACAAAAGTTTCATCAGTGATGTGCTGAGGACAGTTACAGCTCACTGACTCTGTGTTTGCATGTGTGTCGCTACTCCCAGACGTTATTTTTAAGAACTGAAAATGTCCACAACAGGTTTCAGTACCAGCAGACTCGTTATGTTGTGTGCTCTGAAAAAGTTCAGTATAAAATACACTGAGTGCTTTGGTTTTTCCTCCAGACTCTGAGAATATGTAAGGAGGAAGATTTCAGTGGCAGCCATAATAAATGTTAACATGGTCTGAATGCAGGTGAGTGAAATGATTTTGGAACGTAGGATTGTAAGTTATAAATAAAAGAAAACTGACATAGTTGTGCTTTCATTTAAGATCAGGGGTGTCAAATGAGCCGTGGGCCAAAGCTGACACTGTCGTCTTATTGGACGGCCACTTTAGTGTTCAAGTAGTACAAAAAAAAGAAGAAGAAGAAGAAAGAAAGAACACAAATATTTCCAAAAAGTGTTTTGTTTGGTTGTTTTTTTTATTTGAATATTGTATAACATGAACACAATTTTAATTTCACTCCACTGGCTACCTGTACATTTTAGGATTGTTTTTAAAATTCTCTTATTTGCTTTTAAATCTCTTAATGGCCTGGCCCCCCCCTACCTCTCGGAGCTACTACAACCATATAAACCTGCCCGTTCCCTTAGGTCCGCCAATCAGCAGCTCCTTAAGGTACCAAAAACTAAGTATAAATCTAAAGGTGATCGTGCTTTTGCTGTAGTTGCTCCAAAGTTGTGGAATGATCTACCCTTGCATGTTAGGCAGGCCTCTTCTCTCTCTGAATTTAAAAGTCTTCTTAAAACATATTTGTTCGCTGAAGCCTTTGGCATTGATTAGAGGGGTTGACTCAATTTGTTTTGACATGTTTCAATTTATTTGAGTTTTTTAGTTATTTATTTTATCTTATCTCATTTTAATTTTCTTTACTTATGCTATTAGCATGTACAGCACTTTGTGAACTCTGGTTTTATGTTAAAGTGATTTATAAATAAAGGTGGTATGGTATGGTATTCTTTTTCCTCCTTCTTAACTAACTGAAGCCTTTCATTGAACTGCCAAATAAAGTCATTGGTCCTCTGTCTGCAGACATGTAGCAGTACGTCTGCTGTCATTGTGTTCGTACTTAACAGAATCAAAATGCAGACATAAGTGAACACATTAGTCACTGAACCTCAGCATGTTTGTACTCTCTGCTCATGTTGCAGTCATATTAAATCATTTTTATTTTTTTAAAGAACTTTGCACTTAACAACAAACAAAAAAGTCACTTCAAGGGACAAACTGCATTTTATTTCTTCACGTCAATATATGGGCAGCAAGTGGCCCCCGGGCCACGAGTTTGAAACCCCTGAGTGAAGAACAACTGTGTTTATTGTGAAAGGATCTCAATCTGTGCAAGTTAAAAAGAGCAGAAGTGGAACGAGAGTTTCTTTGAATGAATCTTTATTGTGTCAAACAGTGAAATGATGAACAAAACAAAGACGAGTGACAGAAAGAGAGAGAGAGTCAGCTCAGGACTGGGAACACTGGTCTCTCCTCAGTGTCTGTGAGAGAGGAGTGTG
This sequence comes from Astatotilapia calliptera, assembly GCF_964374335.1. Classification (NCBI taxonomy): domain Eukaryota; kingdom Metazoa; phylum Chordata; class Actinopteri; order Cichliformes; family Cichlidae; genus Astatotilapia; species Astatotilapia calliptera. Next base: position 646,743 of record NC_137442.1, read on the forward strand.
GGAGCCCTGGGTGGCCTCACAGGTCACAGAGCCCACCTTCTCCCACTGGTCTGCAGGGAGCCTCAGGGTGCTGCTCCAGCTGTAGAGGCCGTCCTCCTGCAGCACCCCTGGGCTCCTGCCCTCCTCCCAGCTGCTGCTGCTGCTGCCGTCCACCTTCCAGGACAGACTCCAGTCTGAGGGGAAGCCCTTGTTGGCCAGGCACATGAGCGTGGCCTTCTGCGGGGACTTTCTGACAGATGTTTTTCTGCTCCACCAGTCACTCACTCACACAGTGTTTCACTTCCCTTTAACAAAGCTGTCATGCACATCAGCGCACTCACAGTCCTCATATGACCTGAAGCTCAACAAACTGCACTGGGGCCAAACTGTTACACAGCATCTCAGTAATTATCTTCAGCATCAACTTCTAATTATCTGCATGGTTTTAGTGTTTAATACAAAATATAACACACTTTGAACAAATATTCAGTTATTTACATTCAACATTTTAATCATTTCATTTGGTGCATTTCTACAATCATAATTACTGTTAAACTATCACCAGCTGATCATTTCACTGATAAAGACGTTATCTGCTAAACCGAACCCGTCAGAATATTTCAACATAAGCCAGATTTAAACAAGATAAATATTCTCATTATCTACTTTCACTATGTAAAAAAACAAAGAAAATACTTAAAGAAACTTAAGAGATGCAAAATGCAGAGAAGACTCCAGATGAATCCTGTGATAACTGATAGATCCATGAGAGTAATCGAGTCCGCCTTGGAGTCAATCTGAGCATGTCCACGGTGAGCTGCTTTGCATCAGCAGCACCATGCTCCAGTGCTCTGGGAGAGTTTATAGTCCTGACAGTTGAACACTGCATGACTGACAGCTGGCCTTCATCACAACAGACGCCACAGAAATCCTCTTCATCAAAAACATGACTTTGATCTGCGTCCTCATCTGGACTCTCCTCTGCTTGACTCAAGGTGAGGAAAATCATTTTTCTGTCACGTGAAAATCATTCAGAGCGTAGCTGAGTTTCACCTCACCAGCTCATGTCCAGAGTTTCTTCTCTCCTCAGGGTCTGCTGGACAAAACGTTGTGGTGACTCAGTCAGCATCCAAATCTGTGCAGCTTGGTCAGACTGTAAACATCAACTGTAAAGTCAGTACACAAGTAGCTCAGTATTCTGGTTCACAATACTACCTGGCCTGGTACCATCAGAAAACTGGAGAAGCTCCCAAAGCTCTGATCTACAGAACATCAGACAGACTTTCAGGAATTTCCTCCAGACTGAGTGGAAGTGGAGCAGGGAATGGCCTGGACTTCACTCTGAGCATCAGTGCAGTCCAGGCTGATGATGCAGGAGTTTATTACTGTCAGAGTTACCACAGCACTCCGATGTTCACACAGTGAAAAACACTCGTACAAAAACCTCACAGACGGAAGTGACTGCTGCAGCTGGAAGATCATCACTGTATCAGTGTCTGCAGTGAGGACACACACACACACACACACACACACACACACACACACACACACACACACACACACACACACACACATATGATATGCTGAGTAGTAAAACACTAATTGCAAAAAACTTGGAAATCCATGTAAAATGAAAACAACAATAGGAGTGAGGAGAAGTGACAATCACAAACATTTTATTCACAGCAGATCACAGAAAACATGTCAGCCTGTCATTTGAGGAAATGCATGATTTCAGGAAAACTAGGAGCTCATTTCAGAGCTCCTAGTTTTCTAGTTTGCAAACGCACACACAGACGCACGCACACACACAAACACACACACACAAACACACACACACAAACGCGCACACACACACACACACACACACACACACACACACACACACACACACACACACACACACACACACACAAACTAGGAGCTCATTTCAGAGCTCCTAGTTTTCTGGGTCTGTGAGCTGAGGAGAGCAGAGTTTTAGCAGTCCTGGCTCTGCTTCGTCCTGTTGTTGCGTTCATGATGATTCACATCTCGGCTGATCAGAGGTCAGTACTGCAGCCGTGCTGCTGGAACAGATCTAGTCTGCAGTTACGCATTGTCCTGCTCAAAACACGAAGGCCTTCTTGAAAACTATTCTTCACTGCCTGATATGTCCTTCAGTGCACATATTACAGTTTTTTACAGACGCTAGGACACATTTCTCAATACTTAGGTCACTTTTGCAAAACTCCTCACACAGTGAGCACAACAGAAGTCTATGTGGGCTAAACTGAGGACCAGTTATCATTGTTTTGGCACAAAATGCATTCAATGACTACATCTCTCAAATTTCATGAATTATTTTCTCACTCAGACACAACAACTGCCAAAAATCTTTGTACGTACAGGACATTTTGCATGTACTTACATACTGTTTTCAAAACTGTTAAACTTATGGCCAAAACAATAACACAATGCAAAACTTAAAAAGACAGCAAAATGCAACAGCAATATTTTATTGAAACATATTTTAAATCTAAAAATGCAGTTTAACCAGCCACAGCTGATTCTCATTGTAGATGAACATCTACACAGGTGTTACTCCTTCAATTTCATTACAAAAGGAGACGACTGCTGAATAGGTTTGCTTTGTGATGTAAACATGGACCCAGCCAGAAATGGAGAAGACCGAGTAGATTATTGTATGTGTATCAGTGGATGGTGTGTATACAAATTCTTGTATTTTGGGATTACTTAGTGCAAAAAAATAAAAATACATAAACAAATATTAACGAATTCTGCATGATGTCTGATTCATTCCAGTAACATATATTGAAATTATAAACAGAGATGTGTCCTTGTTTTACACAGGAAAACACTGTGTAATGCTACATGTTGTTAGTGTTTTTTAGGTCATTGTTTTGTGGGTGACAAAGTGTGTTTGTCGGCTGTCAACCTTTGCTAGTGTTCTGGAAGAATGAGTTTATTTGAGACCTGAATGAAGTGTTTTGGTAGTTGTAGTGCATTTTGAATGTGAAATGAACTGCTTTGCCAAGCTGAAGGTCAGTTACGGGAATTGTGTGAAGAGTTTTGCAAAAATGACCTAAGTATTGAGAAATGTGTCCTAGTGGCTGTAAAAAACTGTAAACAAATATGTAGGACTGCTTTCATATGTAGGACTGTATGAACTGTCCAATTCATATCTGACATTAACGTATAACGTATTTACAATCTTATCAAGCTGAAAAAATGAATATACAATATTATTAAATAAAAAGTCTCCCAACTTTGATCCTCTCTCCTGTAAAGTATGTTCTTATTTATTACACCTCATTTCTAGTAATTTTGATGTATGTCAAGCACTTTGTTGTTATACTGAACACAATGACATGTCCATCCATCAATCCTCTCTTTTATCCATTTTAGGGTCGGGTGGTGCGGGGTGTCCATATGAGAATCGCGCTAAAAGAATGCTTTTATTATGAAAAGTCGAAAAGGGGAAGTAGTTTGTTCAGCGCATGTGCAGAACAAATTAGTAGCAGTCGGGTTTCCGGTTCGGATTAGACAGGCTCGGTGTGTTCCGTCCCAGTAAAGAAACACAGGTGAGGTCAGGGTTAGGTCCTGGGGAGGTTAGCGGGCAGGTGTCGGTGCTCCCTGCGACTTTGTCCTCCGAACCTTCTCCGCGCAGCCGCAGACTCGCTCGGCTCGGCATCTGCGTGTCCGGCTGACGGCGGGGAAATGTCGAAGGCTGAGGTGCTGAGAGCGCTGGTGAAGCAGCGGCTCAACGCGGCCGCTGAGGAGATTTTCGCGCTTTTTGAGAGGACAATGGAGGAGTACGAGCAGGAGATCCGCCTGCACAGGAGCAGGCAGCCGGACGGACACCCTGCCGAGAGCCGGGGGGGCCCGCACGGTGGGTTACCGGAGACAGACCGGACGGCTAACACCATTGATGTGGTCGTTATTGTTATCGTCATCATCACCATTGTTGTTGTTGTTATTAATAATGACAATAATGAATGAATAATGACAATTTTTATTATTGTTATTCATGTTATTCTTTTATAATAACAACAACAAAATAACAACAATACTAATAAAAATATTACTTTTGTTATAATATTTATAGTAATAATAGTTAATATTATTTAGTTGTTGTCGTTGGAAAGGATAAGCAGCTGTTCCAGATGTTGTAAATTTTAACTAGGCAGTTTAATTGTAAGTTGGGTGCAGGTGAGATGTGTCTCCGTAGGAACAGTAACCATGGAGAATAATTTTTCTCTGGTGTTGTGGATGGAGCAGCAGCATGTTTTCACTAACGGTGCAGGTGAGTGTGTGTACCTGCAGCCCCACCTGCAGCCCCACAGGGACAGCTGTGGGGCTGCAGCTGACACCTCCCCCTCAGCACCTAAAGGAGCCACTATGGTTCAGCAGTGATGTCACCGCAGCCCCATTATTTTTCATTTAAATGATATACTGAAAGTTAACCCCCCCAAAAAGAAGACAGTAACTGTTTATGAGTAACCGTGTTACACGACACTAATCACATGACCGTGCACTCTTAGATGGACGTAACCATGGTAACTAATCCTGCTGTCTGGTCCTCTGTAACAAAACCAAAATGTCCAAAATGAACTTCATGTTTTATTCAGTCAGCCTGAAAGCAGTGAATGGGACAGACGTACTCATAGCTCCAGAGGAGCGCCCCCTGCTGGCCACGTTTGGTCTGTTGGGCTAACCAGTGCTCGTTTCCTCCCTCTGTGTCCTCCAGGGTCTCCCCTGAGCCCCACAAAGTTTACGGCGGATAAAGGAGCATCACAGGAGCAGAAGAGCCCCGGTCTGCACCGGGAGAGTCCAGAACCGCCACGAGTCAAAGATGAACATGAGGGGCTCTGGACCAATCAGCCGGGAGAGCGGCCCGGAGTGCACGAGGACCTCACCATCATTCCCGTCACCGTGAAGATTGAGGAGGAGGTGGAAGAGAGCACTCAGTCCCCCGACCTCCTTCACACCCGCAGCGAGCTCAGCAGCCGCCAGCTGCAGGCACGAGCTGGTGGAGAGGATCGAGCAGGACCAGAAGCAGCCAGAAACCTCCACCCGCAGCCTGTCAGGACTTCCTCTGACACCGGGGCCCCAGAGGACGCTCCAGTGCAGAGCGGGAAACCGCCGTCAGAGGACGCTGTGAGAGACGCGGGAAGTAACTTAGCCAAGAAACCTTACAGCTGCTCTGAGTGCGGCAAACGCTTCGGAGGCAAGAACCACCTGCAGAGCCACATGAAGAGCCACACGGGGGAGAAAACGTGCCCGTTCTGCGGCAAGAAAATCTCCAAGAGCTCCAACTTCACCACACACCTGCGCGTGCACACCGGGGAGAAGCCCTTCACCTGCTCCGTGTGCAACACGAGCTTCAGCCTGCGCAACACGCTCGTCAACCACATGAGGGTGCACGCGTGCACACCGGGGAGAAGCCCTTCACCTGCTCCGTGTGCAACACGAGCTTCAGCCTGCGCAACACGCTCGTCAACCACATGAGGGTGCACACGGGCGAGAAGCCGTTCAGCTGCTCCGTCTGCGCCAAGAAGTTCACCAACAAGGCCAACGTCATCACGCACATGGCCGTCCACTCGGAGGAGAAGCCCTTTAAGTGCAACGTGTGTGACAAAAGGTTCACGTGGCATTCGCAGGTCAAAAAGCACAAGTGCGTCGCCGAAAGCAGCAAGACGTGAACGCCGCGAGGATGACAGCTCGGCGTGGCGTCACAGCTCAGCCAGCCCGTCGCTCACCCTCGCCTGACGGTGGAATCAAAACTTCATTCAGACATCAGCAGAAACCAGCGTGTTCCTGTTTTCACTGCAAGAACGACCTCGTGACGCGGACGCCGTCGGGAATGCTGTCCGTACACCGGCAGCAGCAGCGTGTCCGCACTCTGTGTGACATCACACGCGTGGTCACACCTGCTGCAGGTGGGAGGGAGGCAGCTTCGTAACCTCCTGGATCCGACGTGCAGTCGTGCATTGCTGAGTAATTAGAGTCACGTGTTTGTCGTCCACGTCGCACATCCCCGCTGCTGATCAGCTGACTGCGGTCAGGTGACAGGCTCCTGTGAGGTGAGCTTGTGTTATTGATAAAGCATGCGTAGGATGATTGGGACTGATGCGTGATCTCGGCTCTGTGGCTCAACCAGGTGTAACCTTTGCTGAGTGACCAATCAGTGCTCTGGAAGAGAAGGAGCACGTGGGAGGAGCCAGTATGAAATACAGATCCTCAGAAACAGTTTTATACCTGCTGCTTCCCTGTTGCTGTCAAACAGTATAAAGCACTTTGACCTTCCTGTGGCCACGCCCCCACACACCTGATGTTAGCATAACTTAAACCTGATAGGTCAAACATATCCTGGTCATGTATCATTATTATTGTGTTTAGGAGAAGGCCGGCGTCTCACAGGTGTGTCACACAGTGCAGCTTCCGATGAACTCGTTAGGAGGATTAGCTCATCGCTCGGCTGATACTGAGGTTTACAGGATGTCCTTTAACTGCACGTCTTCCTCTTTGTGAGATAAATGAATATGCAAATGTAACACTGAGGGCGGCTCAGTCACCACATCAGAAACAGTATTAGCTGGACTGCTGTAGTTTAGCATGAGCGCGTCCTCACTGACGTCCACCAGATGGCAGCACTGCCTCTTGGTTTGTTTTCCAGCTGTTCTTCATTTTCTGACCTTTTGTTATTTAATAAAGAGCTGAAACGCTGACAGACTCATTTAATGTGTTGGTGTCTTTGTGGTAAATAATGTTTTAGTCTTCAGGACGTGATGATGAGTGATTTCATCATCAAACGGGTCTGAATCTGACAAACGAAGCCAGCACGTTTCTTGATTGCAGGAAACATGTTTCACCCACACTGGAGTCTCATTTGGACCCTTCATAGATTTAGTAATGTTGTAACGGCAGCACAGACATGTTTGTGCTGCCGTTAATGTGTTAGAGCTGGACTCTGCTTCAGATGATGGTGGAGGTTTCATGTTTGCGAGGATGACCATCGGGTTCCTGATGAACAAAGCGCTTCATAAGCTCCTAGGTTTCTGTCTGAAGAGTCCTCCTGGATCCAAACATCTTCCGCCCGCTGTGCCTGAACGCTCGCAGGTTCAGAAACACTTTCAGACGTCCTCTGTATGTGTGTCTACGCGTGAAACTGAGGGTCAGTGTGGTCGTGCTGGAAGGTGTACCAAGGATGTCGGAGAGGTCGCAGTGGGATCGCTGACATCATCCTTCCTGTGATTACCAAACTTCCCCCAGCTGTGGGCTTCAGGCCCGTGCAGCCATGAAGGCTCGGACGCTTCCTCGTTTGCTTGGTGATTTTCTAGAAACCCTGAAATGTGCCAGCGTTTGCAGAAAACACGGACCAGCTTCCTCTTCGGCTGTGAGTCGGAGCTGCTAGAAAGATCAGGAAACCAGAGCCGAGTCCTCAGCTGGGAACGTTGGACGCGTCCACCATGGCTCGGGTCGCCCTCCTGTGTCTGCTCGCGTCCATCGGTAAGAATTTAAGCATCTCAGCGCTGAATGTTTAATATTTTAGTCATTATAAAGGCTGAAGCTGCTGCCCTTTAGCTCTGACCCGTCCTGTTCAGAGCTCCGCTGAAGTTAACGCGAAGCAGTCGCGCTGAAGCCTGAACCAGGTTTGGGATAACCTCCAACAAACACGGGTATTTATCGGAGGTTATCCCAAACCTGGTTCATCTGCTGGAGCGTGACCATTGCTGTTACCATGGTGATCCAGCAGGTAAACAGAGGTAAAGAGAAGCCGTTGGTCTGGGCTTGTAGTCCGGCCCTCCTCAGAGCTGACCCCGCTCTCAGCTGAAGGAAGGAGCTCTGAGGAAGGTTGTAAATGTGACCTCGGAGCAGATTTACAGGAAACAAACAAACTGAAATCAGGAGTGAAAACGTGTGAAACGGATCCACTGTGGAGAGGACAGCTGGAAATGTGAACATGTTTACATAAAGTGGGTTTTGGTGCTCGGTTTTACTTTGAAAGCTTTGCTGTTTTTGCTTCCTGTGGTAAAGGTGTGGCACAGCTGTTAGTGTCAGAGGTCACGGCGGTATAATCAGCACAGCTCTGATGGTGCGTCATGTGACCTGTGTCCCTGCAGGGCGCTGCGTGGGTCAGAGGATCCTGTCAGAAAGCTCCGTGCACGCAGGTGTCGGAAGCAACGTGACGCTGAAAACGCCGATTCAGGACCTGCAGAGCTCGGCTCTGTTCTGGCACTTCAATGACGGGAAGGAGATCATAACCGTTGCCTCGGTGAGCTCCTCCACGCTCAGACTGAACACGTCCTACGAGGGCAGAGCGTGGATTAATGCAGCCAACGGCCACCTGACCCTGGGCGCGCTGACGCCGCAGGACAGCGGGGAATATATCATCACCATCGTATACAAACACGGTCAGAGCGACGCCGCAAAGACACGCCTCACGGTCTCAGGTGAGTCGTTACTGGATCCCAAATCATTTTTATTCAAACCAAACTTCATGCATCAGCCTGAAAACGTCATGCAGTCATCATCACAGCTCTGCTTCTTTATGTTGTTCATTTAGTTTGATTTTGGGTTTAACAGGGAGCCGGCACGGGGGAAATCCACGCGCTCGCTCTTCACTCGTCACATGTGGAGGCTCAGTTCTCAGCACGTACGGCCAAACCGTGTCAGGGCCAGGTGTGGCGGTCCCAGCTGCAACAATGACATGTAATGATTGGTATAAACAGGCCTGAATACTGGACAGGCGCCACTTTTCTTTCTGCTGAAAGGGGAAGTGACACCATCATATGGATGCTCTGAAATAGTCTTTGTGTTATTTTAGGAGTGTTTGTGTTTTCTCAGCATCAACACGACGGCTTTTTCAGGAACTTTCAGCTTCACTGACACACAGATTTCCTCTTTTATTGAGAGCTGACTTCCTTAGAAAAAGGGAAGTGATGCACTCAGAGACTCCTGTGAGTGAGTCACTGAGACGTCTGTCGCCCCCTGCTGTTCATAGCTGGAACAGGACTAGTTTTCTGTCTCACGTCTCTAACGGCATTTCTCTGTTCACAGCTCCACCCACCGGCACCACCCCCACGCCAGCTCTCCCTGAGCAGATCACAGGTACTCACCTGTCTGGCAGCTTTATTAATATCCTGTCAGTGCAATAAAACGTTCTGTTTATGACCCTGAAACACACACGTCCCACTCAGTGTCGTCTTCTGTGTCCAGATTACTTTGTGTCTCTGGTTGTGTGTGTGGTTGTGATCGTCGTGCTGTCGACTGGCTTCCTGCTGCTCCTCTACAGATGGATGGAGAACAGGAAAAACAGGAAATCAGATGGAAGACAGGTGGAGGTAACTCCATCAGTGTTTCTGTCAGTGTTTAACCTTGCATGACAGATTAGTGCCACTAGAGGGCAGCAAACACCAGCTGCATACATACATGTGCTGTAACTGGATGTGTTAAATATTTTCAGTTACCTGCAGCCCAGCAGAAGAGCGGAGCTCCAGGATCCACATGTGACTCCACCTATGAGACCATGACTCCAGCCCCCACAGACCAGGACCACATCTACTCCACCCTCACCGACATGCAGTACATGTCACATGTGCGATTCAGTCAGACGGACACAATTTCCTGCAAATCAGTAACATCCCAGTAAAATCCTGAAATGTTTCCATCACAAACTCATCCACAGATACGTCTGTGATGTTTATAACTGTAAACATCAGTTATAATATTTATCATTTTCAAGTTTTTTTTATTTGTGTATGTTTGTTATCACTTCAGTTTATAAGCCCCGCCTCTCTGAGCTGTGGGTGTAAATGAAGGCTAACCCCTGAACTTTGTCCTCTGTTGCTGCCGTCCCTACAGACGCTGGATTTCACATCACGTATGTTACATGATTGTCACTAATCTAATGACTTAATAACTTTTGCTACAATGTGATTAATAAAGAGGCCACTTTGACCAGCTTCACATTAAAAGGCCGTAAACAAGATTACACTAAATAATGTGTTTTGGTATCAAACATAATTAACCTTTGTATTGTAAATTCTTTACATAGCTGAATGGTTCCTGTTTAACTGTGTTTAATAGTAAAACGTTGCAATGCTTCACACTTTATCTGATTCTTGCTCCTGTGAGTGTTGCTGGTCTGTTGCCATCGTACTTACTGACCTGTGATCATCTAATCAACTAAATCCAGCTATCAGTATGAGCACTGATGCTGGATCTGTACTAGTGTGCTACGATCAATACTTTGTTTCCAAGTCCAGCATGCAGCTCACTGAACTGTGTTAAGTCAGTCATTTCTTTGGAAATAAAAAATGTACGCCACGCAGTCACTATAAAAATATCTTTTTCATGTTGGTTGTCACGTTTGTTTTATTTAAATCTAATCAACAGAAGCTGACCCGACGAGAGACAGGGACATTTATACTCAGGTCTACAAAAAACAGTTTCAAAATAAAAGCTGAAAGTATGCAAATTAATGACTGATCTCATGATCAGTGTTCTTCCCCACAGAAGCTACATTTGTGGGTTAAAGTATCAGTATTGGCATCGATGCTTATAATTGGCCGTGTATTTACCTGGTATCACATCAGTGCCAACGTTTGCAGCATCACACACAACTGTCTTACTGAGCTGGTCCTGCTGATCATTTGAAATGATCTGAGAGCAGTTACTCATGCCTGCACCTGAGCGTTACTGCCCTGGTTGGGCCCAAGGTGACGCTGACATTTATCTATTCTGTGTCCTGAGCTTTCACATGTAAGTGTACGATGTTGAACAGCTTTCTTTATTCACTCTTACCCTGTATGTGAGTCCAGAACTCTGGGCATGACACTAACCTGTGCCTACATCTTAAGTCTGAGTATCTTGGTCGAATAAAGACTGAACAGAAAAGTTCTGAAGTGCGTTTTCGGTCTTTGGTGTTCAGCCCTCGTGTTTTTGAATGTGTCCTGATGGCTTTAAATTTAGAAAAACTCTTAGAATGAAAAGCAAATAATTCATAATTCCCAAAAACATCTCAAAAACAAACTGAGACATTTAATATTTCCTCAATATTTCTGACTCATTTTAAATTTGATTTCAGCAACACGTCTTAAAGTTGACTTGAGGGGAAAAAAAGGCTGAAAAAAAGAGGTGGAGCAGCAGCTGACCGGGTTATTTTCAGCAGGTCCGTCACATGATCAAGTATAAAAACATCATCAGTTGTTCACCAATGTGCAAAAACCTGCATCTACAGACTGTGGAACAGTCTCAGAATAATGTTCCTCACTGTGATCTACAGAACATCATATCCTCAACGTCCTCACAGATCCTGGAGGAATCTCTGTGCGCAGGGTCGACTCTGGGATGAAATCAGTGCATCAGGACTTCCAGACATCAGCGTATGCGAGCAGCTCGGCGTGCCGCCCACACCTGCAGGTTACAGCTTCATCACTCAGAGAAGAAGCCACATGATGATGGACACATGATGGAGAAACTATCTCCTCTGGACTAAAACTGATCTGAGGTCAGAGAGAACCTCGTGTACACATCTGTCTGGAGCTGCTGTGTCTCATGTCTTCAGCGTGTCTCTGCGTCATCACTGATTCTGGATCTGTTCACAGCTCCGCCCACCTGGACCACACCCACCTCAGGTCTGTTTGTTTTAATCAATCTTTCCTATGACTGTTTGACGTCCCACTCAGCATCGTCTTCTTCTGTGTCCAGATTACTTTGTGTCTCTGGTTGTGTGTGTGGTTGTGATCGTCGTGCTGTCGGCTGGTTTCCTGCTGCTCCTCTACAGATGGATGGAGAACAGGAAAAACAGGAAATCAGATGGAAGACAGGTGGAGGTAACTCCATCAGTGTTTCTGTCAGAGTTTTTTTTTTTTTTTATTTAACCTTTATTTAACCAGGAATGACCTGTTGAGATCAAAAACCTCTTTTTCAAGGGAGTCCTGGCCAAGAGGCAGCACATTTCCAAACAAATACATACGAACAAACAAAGTTAAAATTACACAAAACAATTACACATTATTGAGGCAGCCTGTAGGCCTTTGAGTTTAGTTTTAAAAACATTTAAAGACAACAGTTCAGTCAGTTTCCAGTCTTTCTGTTCCACGAAAAAGGCGCAGAGTGGACAAAGGCTTTCTTACCCAGCTCTGTGTGGACAAGGGGAACAGACAACAGCAGCTGATCATTTGAACGTAAGGAGTAAGAACCACTATTTGTCCTTGTGACCAAAGTACAAATATAAGGAGGCAGCAATCCTAGCATAGCTTTGTAAATAAAAGTGTACCAGTGCCCCTGTCTTCTAATGGCCAAAGAAGGCCATTTTACTCTTAAGTACAAGTCACAGTGATGGGTCAGATATCTACAGTTGGTAATAAACCTCAAGGAAGCATGACACATCGTGTCCAACATTAGAAGACATGAAGAAGAAGCGTTCATATACAGAATGTCACCATAATCTAACACAGATAAAAAGGTTGCAGTGACAAGACGTTTTTTTACTGCAAAAGAAAAACGAAGTTTAAGTCTCAGTTTCTTTACTAGTCTCTCTATATGTGGTTTAAAGGTGAAGGAGTCATCAATCCAGACACCAAGGTATTTATATTCATGAACTATCTCTATGACAACAACATTAACCTTGCATGACAGATTAGTGCCACTAGAGGGCAGCAAACACCAGCTGCATACATACATGTGCTGTAACTGGATGTGTTAAATATTTTCAGTTACCTGCAGCCCAGCAGAAGAGCGGAGCTCCAGGATCCACATGTGACTCCACCTATGAGACCATGACTCCAGCCCCCACAGACCAGGACCACATCTACTCCACCCTCACCGACACACAGCACACACTTTGCTAATGCTCAGCAAACCACAGGATGATATTTGATAGTCTGTACATAATAAAAGAAACAGATCTGTCTGCATCAGCGAGCTTTGGTTGAAACAGCTGACACAGCTCCAGTGTTTGTGTCCTGTCTCAAGAAAACAAACGTTTTGGTCCCTGATTAACCGAGCTGCATTCAGTCCTTTCTGAGGACTACATTCCTCCGTACGTGTTGATAATCTGGAATTTCAGCAACTGAGAGAAACATCCTGCCAATCCTGGCACTTAACAGCGTACACTATGTTACTCTGTTTGTGTCGGGGGACCCGATCCTTGCTTAAAGTGTGATGCTAAATAAAGTGCTTTTAATAAAGTGAAAGGTGTGCTGCTAAAGTGCTATATAGATTATAATATAAATGACAGTAAGGGAGTCCTCCTCCTTACGAGGAGAAATCTGCTCTCTTTCTAGTCCCTGTCAGGACTCTTGCTGCAGCATTTTGGATTAGCTGAAGGCTTTTCAGGGAGTTTTTTGGACATCCTGATAATAATGAATTACAGTCGTCCAGCCTGGAAGTAATAAATGCATGAACTAGTTTTTCAGCGTCACTCTGAGACAGGATATTTCTAATTTTAGAGATGTTGCACAAATGGAAGAAAGCAGTCTTACATATTTGTTTAATATGTGCGTTGAAATGTGTCCATATTTCTAGAAATGAGAGCTGCTCCATCCAAAGTGGGATGGATGCCGTCTCTCCTAACAAGACCAGGTTTCCTCCAGAAGGTTTGCCAATTATCTATGAAGCCCACATCGTTTCTGGGACACCACTCAGACAGCCAGCAGTTTAAGGAGAACATGCAGCTAAACATGTCACTGCTGGTCTGATTGGGGACCAGAGGAAACGACAGAGACTCAGCCAGTAGTTTTCAGGTTCCCTCAGTGTCGTCTGCTCTGGCCTCTGGATGACAATTCACTACTGTGACTAGTGTCACGTTTCCCAGAACACAATCTGCAATAACCAATTCAATTCAATTTTATTTATATAGAGCCAAATCACAACATAAGTCGCCTCAAGGCGCTTCATAGATACAGAGAAAAACCCAACAATCATATGAGCCCCTATGAGCAGCACTTTGGCAACAGTGGGAAGGAAAAACTCCCTTTTAACAGGAAGAAACCTCCTGCAGAACCAGGCTCAGGGAGGGGCGGGGCCATCTGCTGCGACCGGTTGGGGTGAGAGAAGGAAGACAGGATAAAAGACATGCTGTGAAAGAGACCACAGTTTGTTCCTCAGTGGTGAAAAGAAACGAGATATGAATATAGATCATAGTGGTGTAGATTGTGCTGGTTCTTACAATGAAGGGCCCTCAGCCAAAAACACCCATCCTTCCATTCACACAGTCAGTTTAACGGTTTAGTGAAGACTGAGTGAGAAGGGTCTCGATCTCTGTGTTGCTGGTAACCATGAGGTGGTGTGTGCTGCATATAGATGTGGTCAGATAGCTGTGGTTCATTGGCACAGGAAGTGACAGCGTCACAGCAGCAGTTATTTTTCACTCTGTTACCAGACTACATAAAGTCTGATGGTTTTAGCAGCACGGTGGTTAGCACTGTTACTGCACAGCAAGAAGGTCCTGAGCTCAGTTCCACCATCATCTTTCTGTGTGGAGTTTGCATGTTCTCCCCGTGTTTGCGTGGGTTCCCTCCGGGTACTCCGGCTTCCTCCCACCGTCCAAAGACATGCAGCTTGTGGGGATAGGTTAATCGGATAATCCAAATTGTCACTAGGTGTGAATGTGAGTGAATATGAGTGTGAATGGTTGTCTGTCCCTGTGTGTTGGCCCTGCGACAGACTGGCGACCTGTCCAGGGTGTACCCCGCCTCTCGCCCTATGACAGCTGGGATAGGCTCCAGCGCCCCCCGCGACCCTGAAAAGGATAAGCGAATGGATGGATGGATGGTTTTAGCAGCAGATGACTGCTGACTGTCAAAGATCAGAAAAAGGAAACACTGTGTTTTACATTTTGTTCCAAAACAGAAACAGAAGCCATGATTTCTCATGAAGACACATTTTATTCACAGAGCACAGAAAACATGTAATGTTTGAATGTTTGCTTTGTTTATGTTAACAGTCTTAATATGTGCTCACTTTGGATTTGATGGCAGCAGCATGTGTCTGAGGAAAAGAACTCAGTGGTTCTGAAGAGAAACAGCTCTCAGCTAATCTGGTCCACTGGCAGCAGGTCAGTCACATGACTGGAAGTTGAAAGAGGATCTTAGAGGCGGTTTGTCAGAAGTAAAGATGTGCAGAGGCAAGCTGTGAACAGAACAACGTCCCTCACTGTAAAACGTTGTTGTGTCCATATACTGCTGCATTTTGTTCTGTATGTTTTTCTCCGGTGATCCTGTGTGTGTGTTAATGCCTGCTGAAACCACAGCACAAATACTGTTTCTTCTCCCACATGTTTGCACTGAGCAAGAGATGCTCTGTATCTCACTGCACTGCTGTGATAAGAAAGGCATTCTAGAGGCCTTCATACCCACACGATGCACCTTGCCCGTATCAGGCTGAACTGCTTTTTCCTTCAGAGCTGCTTTAAAATTTCATGGCTGAGATTTGTTCCACCCCAAAGACGGACCGAGAACGTAGCAGAGAGTGTTTTGTCTTTTTTAATTGGGAAGAGGCTGTTTCTCCGTTCCTCAGTAAAGCTTTGGATACGCTCTTTCCTTGTCTGCACAACTATGCCACGGTGTTGCCCTGGGCAACAAACCACATTTCACATTATGTGTTCTGAATATGGGATATATTAGGGTGACCAACCGTCCTCTTACCCCCGGACATGTCCACTTTTCACGTTCTATCCAGGCGTCCGGGGGGACTGATAAAAATGTCTGGGCTTTCCTGTATTCTGACAGAGGGCCCAAGCATTTCACTACATATCGTACTGTGTATGACTGTGTACGTGACAAATAAAATTTGAATTTGTGAGACATCATCCCCGAACTGCTGCTTTGTGAGTGCTTGTTCTGCGCTCACAGGCGGGACTGACAACGCGCAGCAACGCGCCTAATGATGTTTAAAAGATCCCAAAGTGCAAGTGCATCTTATCAGACGAACTGCAAAAGAAATTTTCCTCGTACCGACCATAGCTTTACAGACCGATGGTTATGTTGTTGCTGTTGTTGTTGTTTTTGTAACGGTATAAACAATGAAAGGTGTTGGATTGGCCAGATGCAGGTCGATGTGTAAAAATAACTCGGTTGTTTGGTGGTGGCTATGGTGGAGCTTCCACAGAGGCCAGCAGGTGGATGAGGGAAGGGGAGGCAGGAGCAGAGACCTGAGGCAGCCGCCAGTCCGAGTGTCAGGTGAACTGAACTTCAGGTAAGAAGTTATGACCTGCAGTTCATCTGGGTCAGATATAAACCAAGTTTAGTTTATTTTCGTTGTGCTGACTTTTTACAGTCAGTTACAATAACTCGTACTGCGTACTAGCTAGCATGATGGAGTTTCTATACAGCTGGGTGGTGCTATGATGTTACTGATGGTGTTATGATGTCGGTTTGGATATGTGGTGAGAGGGAAACATGAAGGTGAAACCAGGAGATGTCCTTACTGAATCATCAGAGCTGTGATGGAGAAACAGGTTCACCTTTTAGGTCACATGGATGAGTTGAAGTTATGAACTGTTTCTGAGAGACAAATAACACCAGGATCCTTTTCTAAGCAGCTGACAGCTGGTAACTGTGCCGGGGCGGGTCTAGCAAAGTGTTGCCAGGGGGCCAGGTAGAGCATTAACAATATCTCGCTTTTATTAAATTATTATCTGAATCTTACAACCAAAGTGGTCATATGATGTAAAATGTATAGAAATCATACATAAACCAACAAGACTGTACATCACTGTCACAACAGCGTTCGTTTTCATTCAAAGGCTTTATGGCTTCTCCTGTAATACCTGCTGGGCCGGTCTCTAGTCAAAATGCCCGGGTCAATTGTTTGTCCCAGTCCAGCCCTCATACCGACCCAATACTGGTAATTTTTCTTATGCAGATGAGCCATTATTTCTGTATCACTATTTAATTCCAGAGGATATTTTGTTTTGCACTTGTTGACTTGTAAAACCTATATGACATATTTTATTTCATAATTCATTAACCGCACAGAGGTGTCGTTTAAATATGTTAAATATGTTTCTTTAAGCAAGTTCTTCATGACTGAGCTAAGTGTCCTTATTTTTGTAAATCAAAATATGGTCACCCTAGGATATATACAAGTTTACCCTTTTGAATAAGGTCATAGAAAACACTTCAATGCATTGCAAAGGTAAACTGTGTTGGACTCGGCCCTGGCGTAATGCGGACACACTTCTGTGTAATGAATTCTGCCTGCTTCCTGTTCACTTCCACAAAGTTTCATGCAGGTGTTAGTGTGATCATTGCAGCTGATAGCGCAGCTCCACGTTGAGTGTCTCTCCACTGAGTGGAAGCATCGCCTCACTGAACTGCAGGTCCACTTTCTTTGTGAGTCTATTCAACCACAGTTATGGTTAGAGATGGGCTAACTCATACGTGTCTGACATGCCTTTGATGCGTTACACATGATGCATTCATCCAACGTTCATTTCATAACATCCGCAGATGCTGTTTGATTTCCAGGAAACGACTCTAACAGTAAAGTCACGAGTTATATCCACTTTATTAGGAATCACTCAGTGTCCAAAAACACCAGAAACAAACACAAGAACCCCCAAAGTAAAGACACACCGTGAGCACAGGGGGCCGGGGGACAGCAGAAGACCGCGCTCGGTGGTCTCAGAGGTAAGGTGTGTGTGTGGGGGGGTGCACCTGAGCGCGGAGGTGGGAGGGTTTAAATCTAAACTCTTTAAGAAACAGGAAGAGTGACGCAGGGCGGGCTGCATATAAATAGGGAGTCTGCGTGTGCGCGTTCACCTTTGGGTGTATCCCTCTAACAGCAGCAGGTACTGCCGCGTCTCCTCCGTGTCTCTCTGCTGGGAACACTTGAACCGTCCGGATGGATCCGCTCTCCCTGAAGTCGCTCCTGCTCCTGCTCCTGCTGCCGCTGCTCGGTAAGAGGATTAAGCTCCGAGCGCTCCGTGCGCTCCGCTGCTTCATGAGCTTTTCGTAGTTTTACTGTGTGCACATGTTCTCCCTGACTCTCGTTATTATTATTATTATTGTCTAATGTGCCTCTGTGGGCTGTTCTCTGCAGGATGCTGCGTGGAGCAGGGCATTCTGCCCGAAGGTCCCGTGTCTGCACTTGTGGGGGGAAATGTCACCCTGAAAACTACGATTACAAGCCAGAATATCGACGTCATAACCTGGATTTTCAATAACCTAAATGGTGTGGCTACATTTGTTGGTGGAAATTTGAGAGTGACTGCAGCTTACACGGGGAGAGTTTCGCTTAACCCCACCGACGGCTCCTTGACCCTGTCCGCCCTGAAGCCTGGGGACAGCGGGGACTATACCGTCACTGTGATAACATCTGATACCACTCTAGCCGGAGAGACTAAACTTCAGGTGGTCGGTGAGTAGTAATGTGTGCCATACCTGTGCGGTTACCTGCAGAGGTGTGGCTTCAGACAAATGGAAGCTTGTGAGACTGCAGCAGTGCGGAGCTGATCACGGTGAGGAACAGACTGCTGTACGTGACCACCTCCTCCCTGTGTTTCATTAGTCGCTTCGAACCAACAACCCAGCAGTGCTGGCGCGATTATTAAATACAGAAAGTGTCTTCGTGTAGTTTGGGGCTTATAACGTACCCACGGGACAGCTGCCCGTAAAATGCCCACTTTTCTAAATTCAGTTTGGTTGGGATTTAGCTGCGAGCCACGCCTGCTTATCCCTGCAGTCTGGAGGAGGAAAAGTTTGCTTTGTCACAGGTGAACGCGACACTGCCGGTGCGCGAGCTCCTTTACAACTCTGTTCATTTCAAATAACCAGCAGTGTGTGAGGGCGTGGCTCGTGACGCTGCACCTTCCAGTCAGTGTGGCCGTGTGTACTCAGCTGCGTGATTTGAGTGTCAGGGTTACAGTTAGGTTATGGTTTAGGCCCAGGGTTAGGGTCAGGGGCTGGGGAGAGCATTAGGTCAGTTAGACGTCCCCACGAAGATGTGAAAACACGTGTGTGTGTGTGTGTGTGTGTGTGTGTGTGTGTGTGTGTGTGTGTGTGTGTGTGTGTGTGTGTGTGTGTCAGCTCTGATGCTCTGACCTCACATTCAAAAACAAGGTGTGTCCTTCAGCAGCTGCTGGAGACCCAAACCAGCATAAGGAGGAGAGTAAGGCTGACAGTCACCACAGCAGCGCTGCTCGTGTTGCTCTGCAGCTGCTCGATGATGAGGATGTGATAACAAGAAGGAGCAGAGTGTGTGGTGCACAGACAGTGTGGATGTGTGGTGGATGCTTGATGTTCTCCTCATGGCTGGAGCTCTGTTGTGAGTGGAGGTGGGTTACAAAGCAGCTTGCAGGTGCAGCAGCAGCTGTGGGCTGGCTTAGAGAGCTTGGCTTCATACTGATCTGTGCGCTAGATTGTAAAGTAGCAGCATCATTAGGTGATGTGAGCTGGCTGTAACTATGACAAACCTCCAACAGGAACATCCTGCCACTCAGCCTGCCAGCATGCCTACAGGCTCTTATTTTGGAGGTCACGTTAGAGAAGACTAACTTGATTGCTGTTACGGGGACATAAAAGCTGCATGTGTAGAATCACCAGTGAAATCAGAGAAACACAAACAGCTTCCTTCATGTTAGCTGTGCCCTCATGTCTCTCTGTCTCCTGTACCTCTGCTGACCAATAATACTCTAGTTATTATGGATCTATATCATGTGCTGGTTTTGTTGCCTGATAAAATCAGTAAAGCAGTTTCTGGAGTAATTACACAAATTCAAATATCCACACCCACTGACTCTCTTTGCACCAGAGTGGATCTTTAATGTTCCTGTGGATCAGTCAGCTTATCTGTTATCAGCCAAACGATCCTAGAACAGTAATCTCAAAGTAGCGATGGTGTGAAGCTCCTGAAGGCCGACTGGTTTCCACTCCTTTGCGTTCCCACACACCCACTGTTGCTTAATCACCAGTGAACAGTAGCTCCAGGATTACTGCAAACGAGTCGAGCCGGTTGCTTCTGTTTCTCTTTCGTCTTCATCACGATTTCAGAGCACAATTGTATGAAGAGAAGCCGGCCTGCGCCGCTGGCTGCTCATTTGTAGTAGGATTTCACAAATAAAGATGCTGATTAATTTTAATCTGTGGAAATATTCGCCTTAACACACCCTGACACAGTCCCAAACTAGTGCAAGGCCTGAGCAGGCTCGACCCAATCAAACCTGTGTCCTTCACAACCAATTAGAAAAGGAAGTAATGTTTTATGTTTGTCCTCTGAGTCGGCCTCCCCTCTCTGAGAGCCAAAGGCAGCAGGCAGTGCTAGTAGACCTCGCTGAGATCCCCAACCTGCTCTAACTCGCACACAGAGGCTGCTTTAACTCTGCTCAGCTTTTATGGCGATGCTTACTTGGTTAGTCATCATCTACAAACGAGGAGGTGATGCAAACGTTGGCCTTAAACCAACAATCCAGCAGTGCTTAATCTGCTTCTGCACCGTCCATAAGGCCCTCATTCAAAGGAGAAACGATGTAGCTGGGTGTGTTTAGCTCATTTCTGCCAGACAAAAAGGTGTGGAGTATTCAGAGAAAGGACAAAATGTAAAATAACAATTCATTCTTGGAAGCTGCGAGGAGAAAAATCCTTAAAAAATCAGAAAGAACGTTTGTGCTCATGCTGTCCTCTGCTGCTGTGTTGGTTCCTCCCTGCAGAGCCCGTCTCCAACGTGGACATCAAGTCCAACGTCCCTGATGCCATTGAATACAACAGCACTGTGATTCTTACCTGCAGCGCTATAGGCTCCTCGCTCAGCTTCAAATGGATCAACGGCAGCGTGCCCATCGTGGTCGACGGCACGCGCATCACAGAGATAAAGGTCAGTTCAACCCTGATTGTTTCTGCGTTGTTTGATGTGAATCTTTGGGTCGGTGTTTCACTTCTACCTGAGTCATCCTCATTGTTTGTCTTCTGTCCTCGGGTTTGTATCGCAGACGAACTCGTCCAGCGTGCTGACCATCAAAAATGTTCTGAGGACGGACCTGGTGGGTCCGATCTACTGCACAGCATCTAACTCGCTGACAACGAAATCTACCACCACCCCTTTCAACCTCACCGTCTACTGTAAGTACTGCAGCCGGACTGCATGACACCGTTCAGAGCACAATACCAGAGGCTTTTAGTCTGGGTGTTACTCGGCAGACATGCAGCAAACGCAACAGGAAGTGTAGCAGAGAATCCGCCGAGTTTCTGCAGATGTGGAAGCACGGCTGAGGTTGCATCCTCGCAGCAGACGGTTTCAGCTGCTCAGCCCCGTCAGGTCTGTGCTCAGCTCTTAGAAAGCTGGAAGCTGGCCGTGGAAGTCAGCGAGCGTTGGATGTGTAAGGAGGTGTTTTTGTCCCCAGAGGGGGAAACTGGAACTGTAATACACACCTGCTGTTCCACAAAAACTGCAGTTTTCTTGGAAAGACGTCCTCGGCTGCTGACGTGTCGTGACATGAAAGCCGTGGGCTTATTTTCCCGCTCATCTCGTGACCTCCCGTCTATCACCGACCTCGCATCAAAACACAGATTAACACAAATTCTAGTTTGGCAGATTGCCACAAAAGTCCCGACTGCAGTTTTCTGAAAGATGAGCCGTCGTCATTTAACGACTGCGCGCTCATCACCGCCCTGGAGCAGATATCTAATGGCAGACTGCGTTGTGATTACAAACAGGAATTGGTTGCAAAACTGGCTTTACATTATAAAAGATATAATGCAGCAGCAGCAACATCAGTGGACCCACACAGCAGCAGCTCCCAGAGGTGGGACCAAGTCATTGTTTTGCAAGTCTCAAGTAAGTCTCAAGTCTTTATCCTCAAGTCTCAAGTCAGTAATGTCAGGCAAGTCCGAGTCAAGTCACAAGTCTGAAACTTTGAATTTCAAGTCCTTTCGAGTCTTTAAAAAAAAACGAAAAAATAATGTTGCAGTTATGCTAAATGTAAATATTAGACCATGTAATTTTAAAATCTGTGTTTTTCTCAACACATGACAAAATAGTGAACTTAGAAAATATACACAAATTGTGAAATTGCACCTCTTTAAAATGCAGCTCAATTAAACCTAGCTCCAAGAATAATTTTCACCGACAGTTCTGAGATAAGCTGCATGTTATTCTTGGATGCGGTTGTAGGACCGGCTTTAAAATCGCATGACAAAAATATCATACATATTAAAAAAAACTGTATCACCAACGTAGCCTGGATAACATTTGCTAGTTAGATGAAGTCAGCTATCTCATCTTAGCATATTTATATGCATATTTATAATCATACGGTTCTTGGAGTGAGTGCATACACTCATGAAGTTTAGTAACTTCAGGTCACTGCAACAAGCCCAGGTACAGTTTACCGACGGATGGGTGCAGGACCTTGAAATGCACCGTGTAGAACGAAAGACCATCGTACGTATCATAAGTTTACCAGTCTCACAAATCGTCGTCATAAATACACATTCGTTAACAGTTTATTAATAGGACCTTTGAGCTCAACGGTAATTAATTAGTAGTGGAAATAATTTCTGGTAGCATCACAGAAATGTAGCAGTGACAATAATACTGTATGCTGTAATCGTACTGGGCAATTAGTGATACAAAAAACCTGTTTTATCCTGTGAATAAAAGTATATGTTTTTGTCAGTGTACCATAATAACAGAAGCGAAACGCAATATTGTGTCAGGACAATTCACTATTTATGCACAATAAACACAATAAATAAAGGAGCATAGCGCGACCATTTCTGTTCTTGCTTGTAACCTATATCACCAATTATGTTAAGAAAAATGACGCATTAACTACAACAGCAGACTGACCTTCGTGTAAATGCTTGGAGCAGACTAACCTGTGAGCTGGAGTGTTCTGGGACGTTATATTTGATCTTTGAATGGCTGCAATCCAGGCCATCCGTCGCGTCTTTGTTACTTCGGAAACATGGCTCGAACAATTTCTCTTCAACGACGTAATCCGATAACAACCGATCTCTTTACCCGTCGGCTTCCCGTGGCTGTCATGCGACCGGCTATTGCAGTTAATAATACAACAGCTTCTTGACATTTTTGTGTTTCTTTTTATCGCTGTATAGCTGATTTTAATTGAAAGCCTGCGTGCGCTAGTACCGCTTGCCACGAGTTCCCAGAATCCTTTGCGGTTCTACCCGTGAATGACGTCACATTTTCAATCTCTATATAATATGCATGTTAAATTTTATATTTGGGGTGAAATATCAAGTCTTTTCAAGTAAACCGGTTCAAGTCCAATTCAAGTCCCAAGTCATTGGTGTAAAAGTCCAAGTCAAGTCACAAGTCTTAGAACATTTTTTCAAGTCAAGTCTAAAGTCATAAAATTAATGACTCGAGTCACATGACTTGGACTCGAGTCTGACTCGAGTCCAAGTCATGTGACTCGAGTCCACACCTCTGGCAGCTCCTCCCTTTAGCACGAGTGAAAACACATAAAGGAGCGTTTAATGGATAAGAAGCAGGTTCCATTCCTATTTTCCTCTTTCAAAGTAATCAAAAGCACTTTGGGAACCTTCAGCCCTCAGAACTCATACTAATAATAAAACGCCACATTTAAACGTATCATTTAGTACAGGGGGAGGAGCTACAGAGAACGTGCCTTACCACTGTGGAGTCCATGCAACTGTGGCTGGGAACCCCCACACATGCAACATGTTTACTAGCGGTGTCCCACTGATTAGTGCCCCACTGTAACAGTGACATGTGGAACCTTAGTATTACACAAATTCCATTTAAATAATAACAAATCAAATATATGCAGTGGTATCTCAGCTACACGTGCAAACGCTCGCTGCCCTCACATTTGTGTTTCCCAAAGAGCGAGCTCAGCTGTGAGGGGGACCTGCTGTTTCAGGGCTCTCTGATGCATACTCTTAATGCTGGCATGTTTCGTGACACCTGCATATTTAGCATTCCTGTACAGGTATTTCCTGTTAGCTGTGGCAGTTGGACAGTTAGCCCGGTCTTTACTCTTACATTGTTTGTAACGTTGCACCTGAATGAGCGAATGAGCTCCACACCTGCCGCACAACAAAGGTCAAACATGAGTCAGGCCCGGTCGGTCCTTCACACCCCGGCATTTAAAGTCCTCAGTAAGCACAGAGGTGTCACTGCTGGGTGAGACGTGACCATTGCTACTCACACACGCAGGCATGTGTGTGTTTGTGTGTTTGCACGGCGCGCCCTCTCAGTCTGTGCTAACCACACTGTGTACACACTTCCACTCCTGCATGACTAACCTGAGAGGCAGCGAAAAGCCACAGCGACTGCTGCTGAACTCTGTTATTAATTAATATGAAGCTGACGGCTTCATCGGGTCTGGAAGGAACTCCCAGTTAGCCATGGGGGCGAAATCTGTTTCTCTACAAGCCTGGAAAAGCTGTTCTTGTAGAGCTGGAGTCACAACGAGCAAATATATGCTGGACTGTGTTCACTGTGGTGTTTTAAAGGAAAACAATCAACCATATGGAGTTTGTTCTAAAGCAGTAGTTTGTCTCAGGCCTGGACGACTGTGCTTGATTTGTTAGCTCGTTATTCCTGCAGGTCTACTAAGCGATGAAGATGAGGTGAGATGAGTTTTACTGGTGGGGAAAAGAGAACTTCATTATAATCTCTGAGCACTAATTATCAAACAATAAGGGAAAGTAAGTAAAAGGGAATTATTGCAGTCATTCTGTATTAATGTCACATGAAAGGATGTAGTCACTGACTCCACCCATCACGTTTCTGCTGCTGCCATCTTGGCGATTAGAGCTGCTGGTTTGTCAGTCGGTTTAATGATGAAGTACAAACTGTTTACAGTCATGTTGCACTCCCCCTCTCCACAGACGGACCTGATGATGTCACCATCACGCCTGCAAATCCACCCAAGTTCATCCAGGCTGGTTCCACGTTCAACCTGACCTGCTCGGCCAGCTCCCTGCCGCCCGCCTCCTTCACGTGGTACTATAACGGGATGAGGATCGAGACTTCCAGCTCCGTCCTCACTCTGGATATGATCAAAGGGTACACGGAGGCGGCTAACTACACCTGTCGGGCTGAAAATCCCAAGAGCAAACGCAGCGTCCCTTCCCCGGCTGTTTCCTTCACCATTATGGGTGAGTGACGTGGCTGAGTGGGGTCATTGTACACAGCAAAATCTCCAGTGTTAAATTAACACTTTTGACAGTGTTACATGTTTAAAAGTAACCTAGCCAGTTTTGAAGATCAAGAATGGCTGACACTGAGCAGTGCTGATTTTCTTACACTGGAAAATAATACTGAAGGACTCCTGCTCTTTTCTCTGTCCGAGGCTTTTAAAGGATGAGTCATAATAAGTGCTCGTGACCTTCGTCACAGTTTTCACCTGTGAGGTGTTGAAACGTTGTGCTAACAGAAAATGTGAGTCGTCTGTCATTACAGCCCAGGACTCGTTTTCTTCATGTTTTTCAAAGATGTTGTTTTCAAGCTGGCTGTGCTGTGGGGCTGGCAGACCTGTGAGAAACCTGCTGGGTTGGAGGCCGGTTTCATGTTTGTGCCCTGAGGAGTTTCTCTTTGTTGATGACGGAGGGTTCTCGCGGGCTGAAACGATAAACTGTAGCCTAAAGCGTAAAAATCACAAACGTTATAGCAGCTGCTAGGCCACGCTTGTGTTAGTCTTAGTGAATTAAAAATGGACATCATTGATTATAAGCCTTCAAATCATAGACAAGCCCCCAAATGATCATAAAATGACTCAAGATTACTGAGACGATGAAACTAACATAACAGAAACACCTGAGAGGGCTGATGGCAGGCCGATGAAAAAGAGGCGGAGCCTGTTGGTGCTCTTATCAGTGGAAAGCAAACGGTAAAGAGAGCCTGAACTACAAGAGAGAGAATGAAAGGTTAGCCCCATTCTTCTCCCTCAGTTGGATGTTTCTTCTTCCCTTACTTTGGGATCATGTCAGTTTGAGTACACGGAGTTCAAAGTTTTAGAATTCCTACAATTATGCTCATTTTTAATAGCTTTAAATGTCCGAGTTAAGGATTCAAGCATCAGGTTTCTTAGTTTGTCGAAGCCTCCAACCTCCACAGAGGTCACGATGCTCACAAAACAGACTTTAATTGGCTGCCGCAGCCGTCGTGTACCGCCCAATCACAGGACAACCTACCTGGAGGTGTGGAGTGAGAACGTGTTTGTTTAGCAGGCGACGTGGCTCTAATCAGAAACCCTGTGCAGTTGCATTGTGGGACGTGTTGGATCCAGCTTGCCGCTCACTGGTTCATGAGGTTTTGGCATTCGGCCATCGGCGTCTTTTGTTTTTGAAATCAGACGTTACTAAGACACGGAGGCAAAGGCATGCTCACGCTGTTGCAGCATGTCAGTCAAAGGCCTGCCACGCCCTGACTCTATTGTCTGTTTCTGCTGAACGAGACCGTAAGTTAGAAAACGAACATCATGTTGTTACTGGTAAGACTTCAAACTCGCTCCTAAGACAGAAGCATCTCAGGAATTTGCTCTGCCGAGGTTGTAAATCAGGCGCAGAGTGGGGTCATTTTCTCAGACATGCTCACACCTGGACTATCCTGACTGTATTTACAGTCCTTACTGCACTTTGATCACTTCTTTATGTATCTTTAATAATTGATGTAATATGTGCCAGAAAATAGAATGATCACAGTAAAATCAGAATAATAAACACAGGAAGACCGTTATCATCCTTGTGTCTCCCTTTAATTTTCCTAGAGGGAATCTCGAGTGTTGAAATCATCGGTCCGACTGGTGACCTCATCGCCAGCAACAGCACGGCAAACCTCAGCTGCCAGGCGACGGGGGGCACTGTGGGGAAGGTAGACTGGCTGAAAGATGGTAAACCTCTTGGGCCTTCCAGCCCTCGTGTGGTTTTTGCCGCT
Organism: Astatotilapia calliptera; assembly: GCF_964374335.1. Taxonomy (NCBI): domain Eukaryota; kingdom Metazoa; phylum Chordata; class Actinopteri; order Cichliformes; family Cichlidae; genus Astatotilapia; species Astatotilapia calliptera. Next base: position 673,596 of record NC_137442.1, read on the forward strand.
GATGAAAGTTCTGTACTGATCAGCCCGCTGCAGAAGGACGACAACGGAAGGTTCACCTGTCGGGTCAGCAACGCCGTCAGCAGCAAAGAAGCCCACTACAACATGCGGGTCGTCTGTAAGTGTTTGCTTTGCTGAGATACTCGAACATGTGTGTGGGGCTGTATGCATTCATGTGCCTGTGTTTGACACAGTGTTAGTCAGACAGTAGAGGTCCTGCACACGCCTCACTCACTGTCCCATCCACGGCAGGTATAAATATGAGACAGTAAGCTCAGCTCCAGCAACAAAGACGTGCCATTTTTAAATTCACTGTCGTTATTTCCAAAGAATATCGTGATGTAATACCTTGGACTGTGTTCTTTCACTATCCGGTGCTTAATTTAAGAGTCTTCTGTCAGTAACCTTCCAGTGTCTGTGTATCGAGAGCATATGTTTCTAATCAGGTAGTACCACCTTTAATTACACCTGCAAAAGGCTTTTTACATGAGCCAACTGAAAAATGTCCCTGAATCAGAAGTGAGGTTTGCTCATAACCAACGTTCCCTCTAAGCTGCGCGCGTGCGCAATTGCGCACTGCTGGCACGGCCTCTGCACAGAAAATCTGCACTGCGCACAAAAAAACTAACCTGAAGTGAAAAATAACATTAAAACTTCAACAATCCTGTTCTGCAGTGTGAGTCAGTGACTGGCTGCTCCCGTATGGGATCAGAACGATGCCACCTTATCCCACAGTCCAGCCAACGATGCGATTCACATTCGTATATACGCAGCTAATCAGCGTGGCTGACAGGCTATGACAGCGTCCTTATGTGCCGGTGTTTTAGCAAAGCGGCTGATGTGGAGTGAAGCCACGTTAATGACAACGTGTACAACCATTGGAGCTGTGAGCAGGACAGACGGAACAACTGACGGACAAAGTGTGGACTTTATACCAGTTTTTAAATTGTGTTGATCGGCCACGTAAAACCAGAGTTATGATAAAATATCTGCAATGTTTGGTTTTCTTCCTGAATACTGTCGTTGTTTATATTTACTGCGGGAAGAAACGGTAAAAACGGCGTTTTATAAGGAAAACGCTCGAAAGCCTGTGAGCAAAGACAACACCAACCCCCCACCCTTTCCTATTCGTCCAAAAAAGTACCATGTCGACCAATCAAAACATGGCATCTAGTTGTTAAGAAATGGGGGAAGTTTTAGGAGTGACGGCGTGTTTGAGACGTTTAGCGCAAATCTTGTGTAGTCAGTGTGTAGTCAGTGTGTAGTCGGTGTGTAGTTAGTGTGTAGTCAGTGTGTAGTCAGTGTGTAGTCGGTGTGTAGTCGGTGTGTAGTCGGTGTGTAGTCAGTGTGTAGTGTAGTCAGTAGTGTTGTTGTGTGTGTCAGAACAATGAGGCGACTGCTGAGTGTT
>NC_137442.1:680000-687500 GCF_964374335.1 Astatotilapia calliptera
TTTGGGAAAGTCCAGTTTTGTAGTCTCAGTTTACAGATTTAGGGTCAAGAGATGGAGCTGAGGGTGGAGCTGAGGCTAGCCCTGGGTGCAGCTCTGTCAGCCATGACTCAAAGCATGCATGATCAGGACTGGACAACGCAGAGGCTGAAGTCCTGCAGGTGCAGCGCTGACGTTCAGGGTGGCGAGAACACGAGGAACAGCTCAGCGTTCACTTCTGCTTCCAGGTCAGGTTAGAGTGGCACCACCCACACACACCACCCGTCATCCTGCCACTCTGCGGAGGGAGGCCGGTGGTGTTTTGGATGAAAACGTCCCACACTGAGGACAAATGTCAAACGACAGACCTCGTTGTGTCGGAGACCAGAAACCCGTCCATCTCTGCCCGGGTGGCCTTGAGGTGCAGTCGCTGCAACGCTGAGGAAACATCGTGTTTCACATGAAACCCGGAGTTCCCCGTGTGAGAGCAGGCGTGGATAGACCTGACAGTGGGGAACACCGGGAGTGCTCTGACCGGTCGGCCCTGCAGGCTCAGGCAGTGAGCCGATGCTCCCGCAGAGCCTGACTGACTCCAAATCCAGCCTGTAATTAAGCATTTCTCTGTGGTTATTTTGCAGCGCCATGAATCGTCTCTCCAGATAAAAGCGCGACTTTCCCATAATTACAGGCGGCAGCTGAGATGCAGTTTGGTGACAAACCGGACGGCTTTAAAAGAAGGTTCAAATCAAACATTTAGACATCCTTTCATTGGCTGAGGAGTTGACGGCCACTCCAATCGGGGGCTTGATACAAAGCGAGTGATGGCTGCAGCGCGGTGGGAGGTAGCAGCTTTCAAACGCAGTGGTTTTAAAATTCCTCACCTCTGAATGAATCCCGGGAGCTGCTCGTGCCCAGCGGGGCGGGGCCTGTGCCGGGGGAATGGCAGGAATGTCGCTGTCATGTCTGCACACGTCTTCTGTGTGTTTGTGTCGCCGCTCGTCTCTCCCATCACCCTGCAGTTCAAAGGTTTCTGCACGCTGCCCACCTCCTTCCTGTTTCCCTGAGGTCGTCCATCAGCGCTGAGCTGCGTGTGTGCGGCTTGTTCTCCCAAGCGAGCGGTGCTGAGAGGCTGAAAGAGGAAGGAGGAACTCGTCTGTAGATCCCAGAGAGACGGAGCCTCGTCTCGTTCCTGCTGCAGGTGTTACTCACAGCTGAACACAGAAATCATCTCTCTCTCTCTTCTCTCTCTCCTCTCTCTCTCTCTCTCTCTCTCTCTCTCTCTCTCTCTCTCTCTCTCTCTCTCTCTCTCTCTTCTCTCTCTCTCTCTCTCTCTCTCTCTCTCTCTCTCTCTCTCTGACCTGTGAGCTCATCGCTGTCCCTGACTGTTTGAAACAGCCAGTTTTCAGCAGGCAGCGAGTTCTTTGAAGGCCGATGTTTGGGCTGCTCTTATCAGCAGACGCAGACGAATGTATCAGAGTTTCTGTGATAAGATTCAGCGATTGAACCAAAAAGTATTTTCTTTGATGTTTACTCCGAGAAATCTCGACTCCCTGAGTACTCCTGAGGTCGCATGACTGTTACTGATGTTTTCCAAGGACACCGTGGGAGTGGGGTGTGTGGGTCAGTGAGATCTGATAGCAGGATGGGCTCATACTGCAGCCGCTGTGTGTGAGTCACCCAGCGGTCTGTTTCTCTAGCGTTGGCCTGAGATGAACGAATCTTTATCGAGACTGAGTCAGAATCACAGCAGCCATTAAAGCGCGTCAGGCGTAATGACGGCTGCTGCTCTGCAGGTAGAGAAGCAGGCGAGCCATCGACGCCGTGATGCGAGTGTTGAGGAGGCACGAACGCCGGGGTTGTAACATTAGCAGCCGTGCGCTCTCTGACCTTTCACCTTTCTAACCTCTAAACAGAAACTGTGCTAGCAGCTGGTGGAGACTGCAGCTGGGTCGTGTTACACGTTATCGTGTTTGAACATCTCACGCTGAACGTTTTCAGCTGACAGCACGGTTTGTTTGAAGGTCACGGCTCCTCGCCGTCAGCGCGCTGCTGCAGAGACACGCCGTCAGTGCTAATCACTGTTTTCTGTTTCTTTGTGTTTTTCAGTGCGACCTCGCCGTACTAAAGAAGACGTCCTGATTGCTGCCGGTAAGTCTGATCTGTGGGTGACGTAATGCACACTCAGCTGTGTGTTTGAGAGCAGCTGCTGTGGACACAAGAAGAGACACTGACACATTTTTGCAGTGTGACATCAGCAGGAGCGTCCAGGTGACGGTCTGAGCGGGAGCTCCTGCTGCCGTGTGTGTGTGTGCGTGTGTGTGTGCGTGTGTGCGTGCGTGTGTGCGTGCGTGTGTGTGCGCGTGCGTGTGTGTGTGTGTGTGTGTGCGCGTGTGAGTGTGTGTGTGTGTGTGTGTGTGTGTGTGTGTGCGAGTGTGTGAGTGTGTGAGCGTGTGTGTGTGTGTGTGCGTGTGTGCGTGTGTGTGTGTGTGTGTGTGTGAGTGTGTGAGCGTGTGTGTGTGTGTGTGTGAGTGTGTGTGTGTGAGTGTGTGTGTGTGTGTGTGTGTGTGTCGTGGGGATTCGTTTCTCACACCTGAACAGAGGAAAATTGGACAGATCCCCAATTTTAGGACCAGTCAAACATTTCTAGGTGGATAAACCGTCATGATGTCATGCTGCTGAGCACGCTTTGACTGCAGCACGCTACGTTACCAGCTGATGCTGACTAAGGCAGCGTAGCTGCTAATCAGTGCTGAGAACCAGCCTGATAACATCCTCAGTGCTGACACGGCCATCCTTTATGTACAGTCTGTAGCCTGACGCTGTGTTCTATTGGCTGCTCGCTGCTGATGCAGCAGCTCCCAAGGCCGTCCCCACGGCTCGAGCTAACACAGCCCCGTGTGTGTGTGTCTGTGTGTGTGTCTGTGTGTGTGGATGATGCACCCGGGGTGTTGATGACATTTATTCCTCCTGAAGGAAATGTGTGAGATGATTGGTCTGCTCACCAAAATAAAAGCATTCACAGGAAACAGTTAAAATCACAAGTTTAATCAAAAAGCAGAACAAATAATAAAACAGAGAAATGGAGAGCAGCACCGCTGAGCTCAGCTGTGATTGGAGGCTGACCGCTGTTCAAAACAGGAAATGAAGATGTATTATTATTATTATTATTATTATTGCACGGTGAGTGAATCCCCACAGTCACATGACCCTCTGTGTGGAGGATGTCGGTGAACTCCATTTTAACAGGAAGTGACCTGTTGTATTTGTGTCTGCTAGTTCAGCTCCTCGTGCTAACAGGCTTCCATGTTTGTCTTTGAATTTGAAGGCTGGAGATCAGAATTCCTGCTAACGCCATCTTCTCTTTCTCTGCGCAGGCCTACAGTTCCCATAGTTGTATTTCCCATGATTCACCTGTGCAGCCCGGAGGAACAGCCAGACGGATCCAGCTGGTTTCCTGCGAAGCCTCGTCCCTCTGTCCCTCTGTCTGCCGTCTGTCTCAGCGGAGACACCATTTAACCCAAACCATGGATTTAATCAGGGCTCAAGTTGCTTTTTATTTCACTTCTCTTACATTTTTGGAGCTTTTTATTTTTACCTCCATGTTCCTGTATCACTGGATCCTCCTCTCTTCTTCTTCTTCTTCTTCTCTCGCTGTTAACAAACTTTATTCTTTGTCTCACCGCCGCCTCCTCTGCAAAACTCACAACACCGAAAAACTGAGACTGAGACGCTTCCTGAGCTGAAGCTGACGCACTGACAGCTACAATGAGTGACTCTCTTTATCCTGCTGAAACCCGAGGAGCGCGCGCACACACACACACACACACACACACACACACACACACACACACACACACACACACACACACACACACACACACACACAGCTGTGATGCCTGGCTGATCACAAACACAAAGGAGGCCACACATGTAGAAATTTCAGGTTTCCAGGGTTAAAATAATGCTGCGGTTTGGTTTATCTCTTGGTCTGTACCGGGTGGGCGGGGCCTGTGTGATGGGGGACATTTCAAATGCAGCAGAGCATTTTAAAGTAAAGGTTTAGAGGCTTCCCTGGAAGCTTCGTGGGATCCCACATACCTCAGTTTATCCTGGCAGTGTTTATTTTTAGCATTTATAACGTTCCTGTTCCAGCCATCATCCACCGCGGGCATTCAGGTAAAACATGGAACGATGTTTACTCAGGCTGCTCCATTTTGAAATCGCCAACAGTCCGGTCAGACGGTCCCCATCAAAGGTGTGCACACGATCCACGAGTGAAAGCGTCTGCGCTCAGTCCTGCATCGCGCAGGCTGCGATCGGCGCTTCTCCTGATAAACAGCATCGCACGGCCTGGTGTTTCTAATATTTTGTCCGTCCCACTCACATGAGAGAAAGAGCAGCTGGTGTAAAGCAGGAGCTCAGCCCGATCTGAGCGCGCTCACTTTTACTCTGATTACCTGCAGTAACTGGAAGCTCAGTCTGTGATTAATGAGGGGTGCTGTCAGCCCACCAATCAGAGAGCAGGTCTCAAACTCCCTGAAAGCACTAACAGGGAAACACATGAATGCTGTAACACACACACACACACACACACACACACGGGTACAGTGCAGGGGTCCCTCCATAACCCCGGCTGCCTCCCTCCTGCAGCTTTACCTTCAGGCTGTCGCAGCGCTGCGTTAAAGTGCTGCTGCAGTGTTTAGTGGAAGTGCGCGCACACAAACAAAGGGAGGAAACTTTGAGTAGGGCAAGATTCAACACGCAGGGAAGAGGTGATGGGAAAACGGGGCTTAAAGAGTTGGGGGGGGGGGGGGGGGGTGTTTGTGGGCGGGGACATTCTTTGACTTTTGGAGGGAAGGTTTGGTGAGGTTCGAGGAGGTGCTGACATTCTTAACCACGATTGGACAGAAGCTGTTTTAAATGATTCACAGCTGTGCGCACACTCACGCCGCGCCCTGTTTTATTTGAAGTTCAGCTTCCAGGCAGCCGTTTGAGTATTCTGAGTCCTGCGCTCTGAGCTGATCCACCAGTTTGGTTTGTCTGGTGTGTGAGTGCGTGCACTGATCTCCAGTAAGAAGAGTATTTATTTAGTTTACTTTATTAAAAAAGGAAAAACTTGGTAACTGGAGCTGAAGATCATAGCAGGTCTGCAGATCACACAATCAGAAGCTTTTTGGTAGTTTAAGTTTGTGTGTTTTCACAAAGCCGCCGTGACCTCGTCCTCTGATTCTGGGCTCATCGTGAAGCCTCGGCACCATTTGAGCTTTTTCAGAGACAGACGTGACCTCGTTCAGACCGCAGGGTTATCAGCTGATATCAATCCGCATAGCAAGCCATGTGATTGGATAACGGAATAAAAATGAATGCAGGGGTCCGGTCCTAGCAGCCACGCCCCCAATCATGGGAATGGTGACATGTAATCATCCAAAGATTATGTGTCAGCGTTGGAAACATCATTATTATCAAGTTTTAATGGGAGTCTGTGGGGCTGACTCTCTGCTGGACCCCTGCTGGCTGTTAGAGGAACTGCTGTGTCGGTTTTTATCTGGATCTCTGTAGCTGAGTTTCTGAAAGCCATAAACATCTCTCACCGTCTCCGGTTTGGGAAAACACACAAACAGAATGTATTAAAACCAAGATGTGAGTCCTCTGTTGTCTGAAACACGAGACGCGTGTCTTTGAATACAACACGAGCAGCTGTGGAAACTGGCCTCGCTGTAAATACATGATGATGTTCTACACTGTAAACTGTTTGTGTGACATGTTTCTTTTAATTTTATATATATATATATATATATATGTGTGTGTGGGGGGGGGGGGTTTATGATTCTGTTTTTAATGTTTACAAAAACTCTCTGTATGAAATAACATTTGTATAAATACTAAAATACTAAATGAGAAAATAAATGAAAATCATGTTTTTGAAAAGCCATAAAAATTGTCAAAATATTTTCCTAACTTCTTCCCGTTTCTTGTGTTTCCTTTTACTATGAGACTTTTTTTGAACAACCAATCAAAGTCTGTATGTGTTCAAACTGTCCAATCACAGCATGTGTACCTGCATGCCTGTGATGACTCAGGTGAAGAACACCTGAGGGCTTGGGGGACCGTGTCTCTCACCGGCACGCCCGAGTGAAATCAATCTGCCGCAGCGCGTCATTGTTCTGCAGGTTTAAAGCTGACCTTCTGTTGTGTTGGAGCACGATCACATGAAACACGGCTACAGTTTCAGATAACGAGGTCAGCAATCCCCGTGAGCAGGCTGCTCTAAACCCTGCTTATCACAGCTTTTCCTACTTTTGCCTCTTTGTGAAATAACACAGAGGGGGTGGTCCCTGCTCTTTCAATGTGAGGTTAAATGAAGGAACCCTGTGAGAGACAAATGACTCTTCCTGCAGATGGTTTGTCTCTCCCTTGTTGCACAATCTGACTTGCAAAACACAGACCTGCAACAAACTGGTTGGGACTCTGCATTCCTGTCGGTCAGGTTCGCGATAATCATATCAAATTCTTATAGTCACAAGTCACAGTTTTCCAACATCCGGCTCCAGAACCCACATTGCTATTTAAACTGGCCTGCTTTAATGGTGCCACTGAAGTGGACTGTTTCCAGTCGCTCTCTGTAATCCCTCTCTGGCTGTGCGTCTGAACAGAAATCAAATTATTGATCAGATCATTGCATTCATACTCCAAAAATGATCCTGCTGCCAGCAGAGGCCACGCCACCGCTGGATCAGACCCTGGAGAACAACCTCAGACACAAACTGGATGGATGGATGGATGGATGATGCATAGATGGATGGATAGATGGATATATGGATATATGGATGGATGGATGGATGGATGGATGGATAGATGATGGATGGATGGATGGTTAAGGTCTGGGGTTCAAAGGATGTGTGGAATCAGCTTTACACATACAGGGAGTGCAGAATTATTAGGCAAGTTGTATTTTTGAGGAATAATGTTATTATTGAACAACAACCATGTTCCCAATGAACCCAAAAAACTCATTAATATCAAAGCTGAATGTTTTTGGAAGTAGTTTGTAGTTTGTTTTTAGTTTTAGCTATTTTAGGGGGATATCTGTGTGTGCAGGTGACTATTACTGTGCATAATTATTAGGCAACTTAACAAAAAACAAATATATACCCATTTCAATTATTTATTTTTACCAGTGACACCAATATAACATCTCCACATTCACAAATATACATTTCTGACATTCAAAAACAAAACAAAAACAAATCAGCGACCAATATAGCCACCTTTCTTTGCAAGGACACTCAAAAGCCTGCCATCCATGGATTCTGTCAGTGTTTTGATCTGTTCACCATCAACATTGCGTGCAGCAGCAACCACAGCCTCCCAGACACTGTTCAGAGAGGTGTACTGTTTTCCCTCCTTGTAAATCTCACATTTGATGATGGACCACAGGTTCTCAATGGGGTTCAGATCAGGTGAACAAGGAGGCCATGTCATTAGTTTTTCTTCTTTTATACCCTTTCTTGCAGCCACGCTGTG